>NC_050443.1:83720857-84083357 GCF_903995425.1 Onychomys torridus
CATCTTCTATAGACTGCTGGCAATGGTCGAGAGAATGCCTGAGCTGACCTAGTCTGGTAATCAGATGGCCAAACACCCTAACAGTCATGCTGAAACTCTCATCCAATAACTGATAGAAGTGGATGCAGAGATCCTCGGCCAGGCCCCAGGTGGAGCTCCAGGAGTCCAATTGTCAAGGAGGAACTGTAAGAGCATGAAACCAAGATGGGAAAAGCACAGGGACAAATAGCTGAACTATTGGTAGCACATGAATTATGAACCAAAGGCTGTGGAGCCCCCAGCTGGATCAGGCCTTCTGGATAAGTGAGAATGGGACCTGTCCTTAGTGCATGAGCTGGCTGTTTGGAACCTTGGGTTTACACAGGGACACTTTGCTCAGCCTGGAAGGAGGGGACTGGACTGCTTGTACTGAATCCACCAGGTTTAAATGAATCCCCAAGGGAGTCTTTGCCCTGGAGGAGATGGGAATGGAGATGAGGGGCTGGGGGGAAGTTGGGGGCAGGGACAGGAGTGGGGAGGACAGGGGAACCCATGCCTGATGTGTAAAATTTAAACACAAATATAATAAATAACAAAAAAAGAAATTTAAAAAATATATAGCAAAATTAAATTACATGTTCAGATGTTTACATAAAAAATAGAAACAAACAAACAAAGTAAATGTTTGGTTTCCAAGGTTAAATGTGTGATATATCAAACAGTGTGTTTTCATTTAGAAACTGTGCACAAATTCAGTAAAAATTGTGACCTGTGGAAGACTTGATTATAGAAAAAAGGGAGGTCTAGATAATTATGAGGTCATAAATTGTACAAATATGAATTGCCTGGAATTCACTTTGTAGTGTAGACTGAAATGATTCCTTCACCAATCCTCCTACCTCAGACTCCAAAGAGATAAGATTAATAATTAGATGGACCACATCATGGAAATCCTACTTTGTGTTTGTTGTGAGACAAGCTCTCTGATACTGACATTGAGCTTATTCCCTACACAGGCTGGCTTCAATTCCTGACCATCCTGTTGTCCTTGATCTCCTGAATCAAATAAAAACAAAATAACCAAAGAAATTTAATTGAGTGACATGCCAAGATTATGTGGCCAGTGATGCCAATCCTACAATGTCCTTGTTTCCATTTTCTACCTCCCCAACATTTTCAAAACTGATGCTTAGGTCCGTCAAAATGGGGCATTATGTGACATTTTCACTTTAAGAATGATTAATGCTGCCAAACTCTGTTCAAGAAAATATACAGGGTTGGGTATTTAGCTCAGTGGTAGAGCACTTGCCCTGGGTTTGTTCCTCATCTCTGGCAATATATATATACCTTGAGCAGGGCGGTTGGTGCACAGGCCTTTAATCCCAGCACTCGGGAGGTAGAGCCTGGGCAACCAAGTGAGTTCCATGAAATGCACAAAGCTATATACAGAAACCCTGTCTTGATAAACCAAAAAAAAAAAAAAAAAAAAGAAGAAAGAAAGAAAGAAAGAAAGAAAGAAAGAAAGGAAAGAAAGAAAGGAAAGAAAAGAAAAGAAAAAATACTTTGTAAGTGAGTACATACACTGTTTGTCTCTCTGTGTCTGGGATACTTTACTCAGGATGATTTTTCAGTGTTGTCCCATTTGCCTGATTATTTCATGATGCCATTTTTTTTAAACAGACTAATACCCCTGTGTCTAAATATACCACATACTCTTTTTTCATTCTTCAGTTGAGGAGCATCAAAGTTGTTTCCAGTTTATGGCTATTATAAATGAAGCCTCTGTGAACATAGTTGGGAAATTATTTCAAAAAAAATGATGATGATGCTGCAATCACAGAACCACAAAGGCTAAGTAACAAGGAGAGCTCTATGGGGACACATTGATCTCTCTAAGAAGGTGAAATAGAATAGATTTTGTTTTGGACTGGGGTGTAGTGGAAATGAGAACAGGAGGGATCAGGCAGGGACTGGGATGGAAGGAGGGAGAGAGGACTGGGAGAGATGAGCTCTCTTTCAGATGTGGGTTTAAGAAGACCTTAACCATTTTGTAGGCTGCCATTTTGCCCTCTTGATGGTGACATTCACCTTACAGTAACTTTTCAATTTCCTGAGGTCCCATTTGTGGTGATATTTTGTTTGTGCTTTAACAAATAAAGCTTTTCTGAAGATAAGAGGGTGGACCTATCCACTAGTCAACCATAGAGGCCATGCAGTGGTGGCACAGACGTTTCATCCCAGCACTTGGGAGAAGAAAGCAGGAAGAGTAGGAGTTCAAGGCCACACTGGGCTACACCAGAGTGATCCAGTCTAAAAGAGAAACTTAGTCAGGTGGGGGAAGCTCATGCCTTTAATCCCAGCACTAGGGAGGTGGATACAGGAAGTGATATATGCCTGGGTGGGGAGAGGAAGTGATAAGGGACAGTGGAGACAGAAGCTTGGACACTTTCAGTCTGAGGATTCTAGTCTGAAGTTTTTCTAGTGGCTGATTGCTCTGCTTCTCTGATTGTTCAGTTTTCACCTTTATATCTGACTCTAGTATTTTATTATTAAGTCCAATTAGAATTCATGCTACACCCATTTACTAACTGTTGATCTTAGTGCTGGGGGTATTGGTGTTCTGTTCTGGAAGTTTTCTCCTGTGCCAATGCATTCCAGATTATTTTCCACTTTCTCTTCTTCAGCTTCAGCTGGATTTATGTTGGGGGTCTTTGATCCCCATGGACTTGAGTTTTGTGCAGAGTGATAAATGTGGATCTATTTGCATTCTTCTACCTGCTGACATCTAGTTAGAACAGCAGCATTTGTTGAAGAATCTTTATTTTTCCATTGCATATTTTGACCTACCTGTCAAATATCAGGTGTCCATAGGTGTGTGGATTTATATCTGGGTTTTTTATTTGATTCTATTTATCCATCTGTCTGTTTTTCTGTCAATACCGTGGGACTTTTATTACTATAGCTCTATAGTAGAGCTTGAAATCATGGATGGTGGTATCTCTGGGAGTTCTTTTATTGTACAGGATTGTTTTAGCTATCCTAGATTTTTTGCTATTCCATATAAAATTAAGTATTATTCTTCCAAGATCTGTAAGGAATTGTTTTGATAGTTTAATGGGGATTGCATTGAATCTGTAGATTGCTTTTGGTAAGATTGCCAGGTTTACTATGTTAATCCTACCAATCCATGAGCATGGAAGATCCTTCATCTTCTGATATCTTACTTTTGTTTCTTCAAACAAGAAAAGTTCTTGTCATATAGGTGTTTCACTTGCATGGTTAGAATTATACAGCAGTTAGAGTTACATAGCAATTAGATCAAAGAGAGCCCCAAGCTCAGTAATGGCATGGTTTTAAGGAATAAAGGATAAGGGTGTAGGGGAATTCTGGATCCAGATGTGGGTTAAACTCTTGATTGGGAAGGAGTAGGGCAACAGAATTCTTCTCAAACTGGGATTGGTACTGGCATTGCTACAAGGAAATTGTCATCGTACACACAAGTAATGTAAGCTATCCTTTATATCTTGGAGCATTTAGTACTTTCTTGACTGAACTCTGATTTGTCCCCTGGAGGATACAGTTTGTGATTTCTCCTGGTTGTTGTAAGGGTGAGGTCTAGTCCCAGTATTGTTATTCTGCTGCCTGTTATGGCTACCTAATGTTAAATTAGGCCTAATCACCATCTTCCTTATCTTTTAATTAATTTTGATTGGAAGTCTATTTTGTTAGAACTTAGGATAGCTACACTAACTTGCTTATGTCCACTTGATTAGAAAATCTTTTTCCGTCATTTTACATTGAGGTAATGTCTGACTTTAATGTTGAGGTATGTTTCTTGTGTGCTGCAAAGTGTTGGATCCTATTTTTGTACCTGTGTCTTTTTTTTTTTTCTTTTTGGCAAATTGAGTCTGCTGGAAGTCTCATTCCAAACAGGTCCAATGACCTGGGATGGAAGAGTGAATTCAGTACCGCAAAGAAACTATTGGCCAGTCCCCCAGTTGCTGGCCAGCAGGGAAAACTCCCCATTGCCTGGATCTCCCACCAAAACCCCATTGAACCCTGCAATCTACAATACACATGTACTCCTCCAATATCCATCTTCCTGCCACCCCAGTAACTTCCTGAGACAAGGAATATGTCAAATCCCACTGGACAAAGAGGGTAGTGACTCCTCTCACTCCCAGAGTGTCCTTACGTTGGGAACCATGCCCTGGGACATAGCCAATCCCTGAGAACCCCCACATAAATCTGCCCCAGTCGCTGGTCAGTAGGGAATACTCCCTTGAGGTCAGGCTCTTCCACTATAACCCCCATCTGACCTTGCAATCCACAATACCCATGCCCTACCCCAATTAGCAATCTGCCTTGGACCCAAGTAACTTCCTGAGACAAAAAAATCCACCAGCTCTCATTGGACCAAGAGTGGATTCCTGAGACACAGAATTTACCAGCTCTCATTAGAACAAGAGGCTTACTGAGACACAGAATCCACCAGGTCTGACAGGACCAAGATCCTCTGATAAGACCAAGAGTGACTCCCTGAGACACAGAATCAGCTAGCTTGTATTGGGCCAAGTACAGCTCCCTGAGATTCAGAATCTGCCAACTTCAATTATACAAAGAGCTAAGATTGGACCCAAAGGAGCCCCCTGAGAGAGACACAACAAGCACAGAGTGGACCAATAGCAGCTCACTCAGACACAGGCACCTCTTGCACCTATTAGAGGAAGAGATGGGGAGATGTCAATGCAAAATAAATACAACAACATAAAGAGCAATATGGCACCATGAGAACCTAGCCCGCCTCCAACAGTAAGACATGAACATTTCAATATAGAAGGAGCAGAAGAAAGTGACCTCAACAATAGCTTCATGAAGATGCTAGAGGCCTTTTAAGCAAAAAATGAAAAATTCCCTTAAAGAAATTGAGGAAAAGACAAACAAAAAAATTGGAACAAATCAATAAATCTCTTAATGAAAGCCAAGAAAACCATTACAAAGCAATTAAACATGTGAAGGAAACAGTTTAAGATCTGAAAATTGAAATAGAAACAATGAAGAAGACACAAGCAGAGGGAATGCTGGAAATAGAAAATCTGAGTAAATGAACAGGAAACACAGATGGAAGCATAACCAACAGAACTCAAGAGCTGGAAGACATAATCTCTAGTGTAAAGGGTACAATAGAGGAAATAGATTCATCAGTCAAAGAAAACACTAAAGCCAAAAAAGTAATAACACAAAATGTCCAGGAAATCTGGGACACCATGAAAAGGCCAAACCTAAGAATAATAGGGAGAAAGAAGGAGAAGAACACCAACTCCAAGGCACAGAAAATACATTCGACAAAATCATGGATGAACACTTTCCCAACTTAAAGAAGGAAATACCTATGAAGATTCAGGAAACTTATAGAATACCAAATAGACTAGCACACACACACACCCAAAAAAAGTCCCCTCACCATATAATAATCAAACCACTAACCATATGGAATAAAGAACAAATATTAAGAGCAGTTAAGGAAAAAGGGCCAAGTGAAATCTAAATGCAGACCCATCAGAATAACACCCGACTTTTCAATGGAGACTTTGAAAGCCAGAAGGTCTGGACAGATGTAATGCAGACACTGAAAGACCATGGATGCCAGCCTAGACTAATATACCCAGCCAAACTTTCAATCACCATAGATGGAGTGAACAAGACATTCCAAGACAAACAAGATTTAAACAATACCTATCCACAAATCCAGCCCTGCAGGCAGCACTAGAACAAAAACTCCTACCCAAGGAAGTCAGAGATACCCATGAAAACATAGGCAATTGATAACCCCACAGCATTAAATCCCAAAGAAGAGACACACACACTGCCACCAAAAGATAACAGGAATTGACAATAACTGGTCATTAACATCCCTTAATATCAATGGACTTAATTCACCTATAAAAAGACACAGACTAATAGAAAGACCTATCTTTCTCCTGCATACAAGAAACATACCTCAACTTCAAAGACAGATACTACCTCAGAGTAAAAGACTAGTTAATGTCTTTGTAATCAAATGGACATAAGAAGCAAGCTGGTGCCAGGTGGTAGTGGCCAACGCCTGTAGTCCCAACCCTCAGGAGGCAGAGGCAGGTGGATCTCTGTGAGTTTCAGGCCAGCCTGGTCTACAGAGCTAGTCCAGGACAGACTCCAAAGCTACAGAAAAACCCTATCTCAAAAAAACAAATAAAAAAAAGAAGCAAGATGATTTAGTTATCCTAATATCTAACAAACAGACTTGAAACTAAAAATAAATCAAGAGAGATTGAGGACATTAAATACTCATCGCAGGAAAGACCTACCAAGAGTAAGTTTTAATTCTGAACATTTACGCCCCAAATAAAAGGGCACCCACATTACTAAAGTTTAAATCACACATCAAACTCCACACACTAATAGTGGGAGACTTCAACACCCCACTCTCACTACTGGACAGATCTGCTAGATTGAAACTGAACAGAGAAATAAGGGAACTAATTGATATTATGACTCAAATGGACTTAATTGATATTTTCAAAACATTCCAACCTAACAAAAAAAAATTAAATCTTTTTCTCAGCACCCCATGGAACTTTCTCTAAAATCAACCACATACTTGGTCACAAAGCAAATTGCAACAGAAACAAAACAATTGAAATAACCTCCGGTATTCTATCAGACCACCGTGGGCTTAAAATTAGGTTTCAAGAACAATGAAAGATGCAGAAAGCTTACAATCTCATGGAAACCAAATAATGCTCAACTGAATCACCAATGAGTTGATGAAGAAATAAAGAAAGAAAATAAATACTTCCTAGAGTTCAATGAAAATGAATGTACTACATACCCAAACTTATGTGACGCTATGAAAACAGTGCTATTAGTAATATTCACAGCACTAAATGTGCACATAAAGAAAATGGACAAATCTCACACTAGTGAATTAACAGCACATCGGAAAGTTCTAGAACAAGATGAAACAAACTCACCCAGGAGGAATAGACACCAAGAAACAATAAAATTGAAAGCTGAAATCAATAAAATAGAAACAAAGTGAACAATACAAAGAATCAATGAAACAAAGAGCTGGTACTTTGAGAAAATCAACAAGAAAGAGAAGCCCTTATTCAGACTAATCAAAAGGTATATATAGAGAGAGCATCCAAAGTAATAAAATTAGAAATCACAAGAGATAATGAGAAAATCCAGAGAATCATTAGATCATACTTCAAAAACGTGTACTCCACAAAATTGGAAAATCTAAAAGAAATGGACAATTTTCTGGATAGGTACCACATACCAAAGTTGTATCAAGACCAGATGAACAATTTAAATAGAACAATAACCCCTAAGAAAATAGAAACAGTCATTAAAAGTCTCCCAACCAAAAAAGCCCAAGACCAGATGGTTTCAACAGAGAATTCTACCAGAAATTTGAAGAAGAGTTAATACCAATATTCTTCAAATTGTTTCACACAACAGAAACAGGAGGAATGTTACCAAACTCCTTTTATGAGGTTACAGTTACTCTGATTCTCAAGCTACACAGAAATGCTACAAAAAAGAGAATTACATACCTATCTTCCTCATGAACATCAATGCAAAAATAATCAATAAAATGTTGGCAAATCAACTCTAAGAACACATCAAAAATATTATCTACGATGATCAAGTAGGCTTTATCCTAGAGATGCAAGGGTGGTTCAACATATGGAAGTCTATCAATATACCACATAAACAAATTGAAAGGAAAAAACACATGATTGTTTCATTAGATAGTGAAAAGGCCTTTGACAAAATCCAACACCCCTTCATAATAATGGTCTTAGAGATATCAGGAATACAGGGAACATTCCTAAACATAATAAAGGCAATTTACAGCAAGCTGACAGCCAACATTAAATTAAATGTAGAGAAACTCAAAGCCATTCCACCACAGTCAGGAACAAGACAAGGCTGTCCAATATCCCCATATTTATTCAATATAGTATTTGAGGTTCTAGAGAGAAATAAGACTGCAAAAGGAGATCAAGGAGATACAAATTGGAAAGGAAGAAGTCAAACTTTCACTATTTGCAGATGATATTATAGTATACATGAGTGACCCCCAAAAAATCCTACCAGGGAACTCCTAAAGCTGATAAACATCTTCAGTAATGTGGCAGGATATAAGATTAACTCAAAAAATCAGTAGCTCTTCTATATACAAATGATAAACAGACTGAGAAAGAAATCAGAGAAACTTCACCCTTTACAATAGCCACAAATAATATAAAATACCTTGGAGTAACTTCAACTATGCTAAGTGAAAGACCTGTATAATGAGAACTCTAAGTCTCTAAAGAAAGAAACCGAGGAAGATATCAGAAAATGGAAAGATCCCCCATGCTCATGGATAGGAAAGATTAACATAGTAAAAATAGCAATCTTACAAAGAGCAATTTACAGATTCAATGCAATCCCCATCAAAATCCCAACACAATTTTTCAAAGACATGGAAAGAAAAATGTGCTACTATAGAGCTATAGTAACAAAAACATCTTGATATTGTCATAAAAACTGACATGTGGACCAACGGAACCAAATTGAAGACCCTGACATTAACCCACACAACTATGAATTCCTGATTTTTCAAAAAGAAGCCAAAATTCTACCATGGAAAAAAGAAAGCATCTTCAACAAATGGTGCTGGCATAACAGGACGTCAACCTGTAGAAGATTGCAAATAGATCCATATCTATTGCCAGGCACAATACTCAAGTCCAAGTGCATCAAAGACCTCAATATAAAAGCAGTTACACTGAACCTGATAGAAGAGAAAGTAGGAAATAGTAAAGAATGTGTTCCCACAGGAGACCACTTTCAAATGTAACGCCAGTAGCATGAACATTGAGAACAATTAATAAATGGGACCTCTTGAAACTGAGAAGCTTCTGTAAGGAAAGGACACAGTAAATAAGACAAAATGATAGCCTACAGAATGGGAAAAGATTTTCACCAACCCCACATCAGACAGAGGGCTGACCTCCAAAATATATAAAGAACACAAGAAACTAGATATCAAAATAACAAAGAATCCAATTTAAAAAATGGGCTAAACAGCTAAAAAGAGAATTCTCAAAGGAAGAATTTCAAATGGCAGAAAGATACTTAAGGAATTGCTCAGCATCCCTAATTATCAGGGAGATGCAAATCAAAACGACTCTGAGATATCATCTTACACCCATCAGAATGGCTAAGATCAACAGCACTGCAGACAGCTTATGCTGGAGAGGCTGTGGAGCAAGGGGAACATTCCACTGTTGGTGGGAGTTCAAACTGGTACAGCCACTTCCACTTCGAAAATCAGTATGGGGATTTCTCAGAAATTTGGGAATCAATTTCCCTCAAGACCCAGCTGTACCACTCTAGGGCATTTACCCAAGGAATACTCAATCATACTACAAGGACACAAACTCAGTTATGTTCATAGCAGCATTATTCATTACAGCCAGAACCTTGAAACAGGCTATATACCCCTCAACAGAAGAATGCATTAAGAAAACGTAGTATATATACACAATGGAATACTTCTCAGCAGAGAAAAACAATGACATCATGAAATTTGCAGGCAAATGGATGACACTAGAAAATATCATCCTGAGTGAGGTATCCCAGACTCAGAATGACAACCATGGTATGTATCTCCTCCTAAGTGGATACTAGGTATAAAGGAAAGGGTAATCAGGCTACACCCAACAACTCTATAGAAGCCAACTAACAGGGAAGACCAAAAGAGGGACACATGGACTGCCCTGGGAAGGGGAAATAGTTCAGATCTCCATGAGTAAACTGGGGAGGATGAGATGTAGGCAATGGAGCGTAGGAACTGATGGGGTTAGAGTGGGAGGGAGGTGAGGATACAGGAGAAGGAGAGGGAGGGGGAACTGGGGTTGGTAGGTAAAATGAAAAAAAGTTTAATAAATAAACATATTAAAAATAAAAAAAATAAAAAAGTGTAGTAGGAATCTTAAAAGGTACTTGTTAATGAAGTCATACCTGAGGCCAGTTATTGAAGTGAATGCTGGAAGATCAGAGAAGCAGAACAAGCCACAGCTTTCTCACCTCGACAGTTCCTCAGCTGATCCTGTTTCCTCAGACTGGAAGCCTCTGTGCCCTCATCTGAATGGGTCTCAGCTGAACTGTTGCTAAAAGTCTAAGAACTTAACCAAGCCAAAAGCTTAACTAACTAAATGCTTAACTCCTTAGTTCCTGGCCCTCATGCCTTATATGCCTTTCTCTTTCTGTCCCCACTCCCTGGGATTAAAGGTTGGGTTTCTGGGATTAAAGGATTGGGTCACCAGGCTTAGCTGTTTCTAAAGTGGCCTTGAACTCAGAGATCCACCTGGCTCTGCCTCCCAAGTGCTGGGACTAAAGGCGTGTGCTACCACCGCCCAACTTCTGTTATGGCTTGCTCTGACCCATTATCTAGCCACCATTTTTGGCTTTGTTCTAGTGGCTAACTGGACTCTGACCCCAGATATGTTAATTTCGGGGAACACACAATATTTCAGGGAACACAATACCCACCACAAAAAAGTGTTAGCATGGCTTATTTTTTGTTCTCATGTCCTTTTCCTCTCAACTTCCTACAGTATTACAAACTAGGGCTTCGTGGATTTCTATGTTTCTGCTTCATTCTCTGCAAATCAAAACGACTCTGAGATATCATCTTACACCCATCAGAATGGCTAAGATCAACAGCACTGCAGACAGCTTATGCTGGAGAGGCTGTGGAGCAAGGGGAACATTCCACTGTTGGTGGGAGTTCAAACTGGTACAGCCAGTTCCACTTCGAAAATCAGTATGGGGATTTCTCAGAAATTTGGGAATCAATTTCCCTCAAGACCCAGCTGTACCACTCTAGGGCATATACCCAAGGAATACTCAATCATACTACAAGGACACAAACTCAGTTATGTTCATAGCAGCATTATTCATTACAGCCAGAAACTTGAAACAGGCTATATACCCCTCAACAGAATAATGCATTAAGGAAACGTGGTACATATACACAATGGAATACTTCTCAGCAGAGAAAAACAATGACATGAAATTTGCAGGCAAATGGATGACACTAGAAAATATCATCCTGAGTGAGGTATCCCAGACTCAGAATGACAAACATGGTATGTATCTCCTCCTAAGTGGATACTAGGTATAAAGGAAAGGGAAATCAGGCTACACCCAACAACTCTATAGAAGCCAACTAACAGGGAAGACCAAAAGAGGGACACATGGACTGCCCTGGGAAGGGGAAATAGTTCAGATCTCCATGAGTAAACTGGGGAGGATGAGATGTAGGCAATGGAGCTAAGGAACTGATGGGGGTAGAGTGGGAGGGAGGTGAGGATGCAGGAGAAGGGGAGGGAGGGGGAACTGGGGTTGGTAGGTAAAATGAAAAAAAGTTTAATAAATAAACATATTAAAAATAAAAAAATAAAAAAGTGTAGTAGGAATCTTAAAAGGTACTTGTTAATGAAATCAAACCTAAGGCCAGTTATTGGAGTGAATGCTGGAAGATCAGAGAAGCAGAACAAGCCACAGCTTTCTCACCTCGACAGTTCCTCAGCTGATCCTGTTTCCTCAGACTGGATGCCTCTGTGCCCTCATCTGAATGGGTCTCAGCTGAACTGTTGCTAAAAGTCTAAGAACTTAACCAAGCCAAAAGCTTAACTAACTAAATGCTTAACTCCTTAGTTCCTGGCCCTCATGCCTTATATGCCTTTCTCTTTCTGTCCCCACTCCCTGGGATTAAAGGTTGGGTTTCTGGGATTAAAGGATTGGGTCACCAGGCTTAGCTGTTTCTAAAGTGGCCTTGAACTCAGAGATCCACCTGGCTCTGCCTCCCAAGTGCTGGGACTAAAGGAGTGTGCTACCACCGCCCAACTTCTGTTATGGCTTGCTCTGACCCATTATCTAGCCACCATTTTTGGCTTTGTTCTAGTGGCTAACTGGACTCTGACCCCAGATATGTTAATTTCGGGGAACACACAATATTTCAGGGAACACAATACCCACCACAAAAAAGTGTTAGCATGGCTTATTTTTTGTTCTCATGTCCTTTTCCTCTCAACATCCTACAGTATTACAAACTAGGGCTTCGTGGATTTCTATGTTTCTGCTTCATTCTCTGCAAATCAAAACGACTCTGAGATATCATCTTACACCCATCAGAATGGCTAAGATCAACAGCACTGCAGACAGCTTATGCTGGAGAGGCTGTGGAGCAAGGGGAACATTCCACTGTTGGGGGGAGTTCAAACTGGTACAGCCAGTTCCACTTTGAAAATCAGTATGGGGATTTCTCAGAAATTTGGGAATCAATTTCCCTCAAGACCCAGCTGTACCACTCTAGGGCATATACCCAAGGAATACTCAATCATACTACAAGGACACAAACTCAGTTATGTTCATAGCAGCATTATTCATTACAGCCAGAACCTTGAAACAGGCTATATACCCCTCAACAGAAGAATGCATTAAGGAAACGTGGTACATATACACAATGGAATACTTCTCAGCAGAGAAAAACAATGACATCATGAAATTTGCAGGCAAATGGATGACACTAGAAAATATCATCCTGAGTGAGGTATCCCAGACTCAGAATGACAACCATGGTATGTATCTACCCATAAGTGGATACTAGGTATAAAGGAAAGGGTAATCAGGCTACACCCAACAACTCTATAGAAGCCAACTAACAGGGAAGACCAAAAGAGGGACACATGGACTGCCCTGGGAAGGGGAAATAGAAGAGATCTCCATGAATAAACTGGGGAGGGTGAGATGTAGGCAATGGAGTGTAGGAAATGGGGGATGAGTGGATAAGGGAATGAGATGGTTGAGCTAAAACAGGGAAGGAGGGGGAATGCATTGAAAGAGATACCATGACAGAGAGAGACATAATGAGGATCGGGAAAAACCCAGTGCTAGGGAAGTTGCCATGAATCTCCAAGGATTTCCCCAGCCTTGGCTACTAGCAATAGTGGAGACGGAACCTGAACTGAACTAGCTTGCCCCAGTGATCAGATCTGTGAATTCCCTAACTGTCATCACAGAACTTTTCTTCAATAAATGATGGAAGCAGATTCTGAGATCCACAGCCAATCACTAGACAGAGCTCCAGGAGTCCAGTCAAAGAGAAAGAAGAGGCATTCTATGAGCAGTGCATCAGGATCATGATGGGAAACATGCAGCATGACCAAACCAACTAGAGGGAATTCCCAAAAGCTGGATCAATGGCTGTGGAGCCTACATGAGACTGGATTAGGCCCTTTGCATGGTGTAGCTTGATCTGCTTGGGAGAACCCCTGGTGGTAGGATCAGAATCCATCTCTGGTGCATGAGCAGTCTTTATGGAGCCCACTATCTATGATGGGACACCTTGTGTAGCCTTGAAGCAGGGAAAAGTGCTTGGACATGTCTTTACTGAATGTGCCTCCACCTAGGAGGCCTTGCCTTCTTGTAGGAGGTAGTGGGGGATGGGTCGGGAGAGGAGGCTGGGGGGTCGGGAGAATTGAAATGGCAATCTTTGATTGCTGTGTAAAATGAATGAAAAAATTTTCTTAATAAAAAGAAAGTAAGTAAGTAAGTAAGAAAGGAAGGAAGGAAGGAAGGAGGGAAGAAAGGAAGGAAGGAACTATGACTATCTGTTTCAAACAAGTGGTCCCAGACAGCCTGGGTCATTTTTATTTATACAGTTTCCATAGTTTGCATGAACAGTTTTACAATCAAATTTGTTTCTAATAATGGTTACAACAATATCTAGTGTGCTCTTTTACCTAATTTCTGTTTTATCCTCCAACTTTCCCAGCAGTATCCATTACCTTCTTGATTCACAGCTCTAATATTAGAAGCATAAGCAGTATTGCAAGCAACAAAGGAAGTTTTCTAACTAGGCATAACCACAGGTAAAACAGTGTGCCCAGTTGGCAGCATTAGTGGTTACAGCATCATGCAAAGTGAAAATGAAAGAGAGTTTTGCCTCCAGTGGTTAATGTTTACCTCCAGTCAAATTTAAGTTCTTACAATTAACTCATCAGCCAAGGCTGAATCAATTCATTCTTTATTCTGTACCAGTATATCTCCCATAGAGAATAGACCACATTTTTCCTATCCTCCTGTAGACTATATAACTTAAGAGCGTACTCTTAAGAGTTAGCATTTTCATTAAGATAGGGAATGGCTCAGTTGCCTTTAGCCTACTGGCTGTGGGTTTGTTAAGACTTCCGTTGGTCTTTTCTGTGTCTAACACACAGATTGCAAGCCTATCGCCACTTAGAGATCTTTGGGAACAGTTACCTCTGCAGCTCTCACATGATTAAGCCTGTATGATAATGAGTATTCAGAGATGGGTAATACCTTGGGGGCACTCAACAACCTAAGACAGAACGCCTGTGTGGCCTGGACAGGTGTCTCCATGATGGCTAAGGTGACCTGCTGACGTCCCACATAACCTAAATTAGAAGCTTATTTTTTAGTAAAAGGGGGGGATGTAGGTTCCTGGCCCCTGTTTTGGATAACTGTTGCATTGCTTGCAGACCTTGACCTTGATATCCTCCCTATACTAATTCCCTTCGAGATTCCACATACTGAATGCTTAAGGGAAGCTCCTTATCTGTGTATCCAGCATAGTGGGTGTTAACAAGTTAGCTGCAAGATTGTAAAATATAAGAAGCAGGGTTGAGGAGTTAGCTCAGTGGTAAAGCACTTGCCTAGCAAGCACAAGGCCTGGTGTTCCATCCTCAGCTCAAAAAGTAAAAAGAAAAAAAAAAGAAAGAAAAATCAGAGACAAATTTCTGTCCTCCAGGATTGTCCCATTGTGGGTTAAGCCTGTATTTAAGACCTCCTCCCTTCTTTAATAAACAACGTTCTTCATTCAAGAAAAATAAAGAAGAAGGAGGCAGTGGTGGAGGAGGAGGAGGAGAAGGAGAAGAAGAAGACAATGACGACAACGATGTAGAAGGGGTCAAGATCATGATGGGGAAACCCACAGAGACAGCTGACCAGTGCTAGTTGGAGCTCACTGACTCTGGACTGACAGCTCGGGAACCTGCATAGGACTGAAGTTGGTCCACTGAATGTGGGTGACAGTTGTGTGGCTTGATCTGTTTGTGGGGTCCCTGGCAGCAGGACCAGGACTTATTCCAGGTGCATGAACTGAATTTTTGGAGTCTATTACTTGTTGTGGGATACCTTGCTCAGCCTTGATACAAGGGGAGGGGCTAGGCTCTCCTTCAACTTGGTAACCCAGACTTTGTTGACTGCCATGGGAGGCCTTACCCACTCTGAGGTGTGGATGGGGGTAGAGTGGGAGGGAGGTGAGGACACAGGAGAAGGGGAGGGAGGGGGAAATGGGGTTGGTATGTAAAATGAAAAAAAAGTTTATTAAGTAAATATATTAAAAATAAAAAAATAAAAAATATTTAGCACTGCTTATTTTTTGTTTCATGTCCTTTTCCTCTCACCTTCCCACAGTATTAGAAACAAGGGCATTGTGGATTTCTGTTTCTGCTTCATTCTCTGTTCCCATTAACTCTTTTTTTCTCCTTTTTTAATTTATTATATCTGTGTTTTAATTTTACGCATCAGCCATGCTTTCCCCTGTCCTGCCCCCTCCTGCCCACACCCCCACAGTCCCTCCAGCCCCTCCCCCATTCCCATCTCCTCCAGGGCAAAGACTCCACTAGGGATTCAGGTCAACCTGGTAGATTCAGTACAGCAGGTCCTGTCCCTTCCTACCAGGCTGGGCAAAGTGTCCCTGTGTAAGCCCAAGATTTGCAACAGCCATCTCATGCATTAAGGACAGTTCAAGCTACTCAATTGTCTCACTTATCCAGAGGGCCTGATCCAGCTGGGGGCTCCACCGCTTTTGGTTCATAATTCATGTCTTTCCATTAGTTTGGCTGTTTGTCCCTGTGCTTTTCCAATCTTGGTCTCAACAATTCACATCATAGAGTCACTCCTCTTTCTTGACAATTTGACTCCTGGAGCTCCACCTGGGGCCTGGCCAAGGATCTCTGCATCCACTTCCATCAGTTATTGGATGAGAGTTCTAGCACGACTGTTAGGGTGTTTGGCCATCTGATCACCAGACTAGGTCAGATCAGGCTTTCTCTCGACCATTGCCAGTAGTCTACAGTGGATGTATCATTATGTATCTTACTAGCACATTGATTCTTCCTGATCTCATGTGGTCTTCATTTATCTGGTCTGTTATTCCTCATTCTCCCTTTCTGTTCTTGATCTTGCTGGTATCTCCTGCTCCCATGAGCTCTCCTTCCCTTGAACCTTGCCCTTCATTAATCCCATTGTTGTCCAGGTTGATCATGTAGATCTCATCCATTTCTCTGTCATTGGGTGATCCCTATGTCCTTCATAGGGTCCCATTTTCTCGGTAGCCTCACTGGAGTTGTGTAGCAGTCTAGTCACCTTTGTTTTACATCTAGTATCCTACTATGAGTGAGTACATACCATGTTTGTTTTTCTGAACTTGGGTTACCTCACTCAGGATGATTTTTTTCTAGATCCATCTATTTGCCTGCAAACCTCATGATGTCATTGTTTTTCTCTGCTGAGTAGTACTCCATTGTGTATATGTACCATATTTTCTTTATCCATTCTTCAGTTGAAGAGCATCTAGGTTGTTTCCAGATTCTGGCTATTACAAACAATGCTGATATGATCATAGCTGAGTAAATGCCCTTGTGGTATGATTGAACATTCCTTGGTTATATGCCCAAGAGTGCTATAGCTGGGTCTTTGGGGAGATGGATTCCCAATTTTCTAAGGAAGAGCCATATTGATTTCCAAATGGCTGTACAAGCTTGCATTCCCACCAGCAGTGGAGGAGAGTTCCCTTGGCTCTACATCCTCTCCAGCATAAGCTGTCTTCTGTGTTTTGGATCTTAGCCATTCTGACAGGTGTAAGGTGGTATCTCAGAGTCGTTTTGATTTGCATTTCCTGGATAATTAGGGATGTTGAGCAATTCCTTAAATGTCTTTCAGCCATTTGAACTTCCTCTGTTGAGAATTATCTGTTTAGTTCATTTCCTGGTTGGACTGTTGGGCATTTTGATTAGTAATTTCTTGAGTTCTTTATATATTCTGGATATCAGCCCACTGTCAGATTGGGGTAGGTGACGACCTTTTCCCATTCTGTAGGCTGTCACTTTGTCATGTTGACCGTGTCCTTTGCTGTACAAAAGCTTCTCAGTTTCAACAGGTCCCATTGATTGATTGTTTCTCTCAGTGTCTGTGCTGCTGGTGTCATAATTAGAAAGAGCTCTCTGGTGCCAATGTGTAGATGTAACCGGCTTGTTAAATAAGAAACACAGAACCGATTGTAGAGTTAAAAACCACGAGGTCAGAGCAAGAGGGGAAACCTTACCCTTCACTGCTTCTGCTGTTCTTCCTCTCCGCCAGAGACCTACTTCTGTGCGTCCTGTCTATTTAAAGACTTTCTGTTCTGTTTTCTCATTGGTTGTAAACCCAGCCACATGACCTCCTCATCACTGCCTGTTTGTACAGACCTCCAGGTCTTCTATGGTTGGTATTGAGATTAAAGGCATGTGTCTGCCATGCTGGCTGTGTCCTTGAACACACAGAGATCCTCCTAGCTCTGCCTCCCAAGTGCTGGGATTAAAGGCGTGCCCCAGTACTGCTGTGCTTCTGCTCTGGCTTGCTCTGAACTCAAGGCAACTTTATTGACATACAAATAAAATCACATTTCAATACAAATAAAATATCACTATATTTCCCCTTTTCTATTTTAATAAAAAGAAAGAAAAAGAAAAAGTTATAACTAATATAAGAAAAACTATATACAAAAGTATAATAACTATATATACCATATATACAAACAATAAATACCTAAACAATGTCTAGTCCATTTGTATTTGACAAATTCAGAGAAAATAATTCCATTATCTATCCTATTTTGGTAAGTCCAGAATGTACCTGATTCACATTTTATCCTAACTTATATTGCTAATGGAACTGTCTTATAACGTCTTTCAAATTTATATACTTACAGCTCTTAGTGAGTTTTTCTGAAATCCTTAACAAAGATAATTATAACTATAACTAACTGATCTTCAACTCCCTCAGAGACCCAAGAAGGAAATAATACTACCTAATAAAAAATAAAAACAAGAAGTGCATGCAAGCAGCTTCCAAAAAAAATGTGAGTTGACAGAAACAGCCAGCTGCCTGGCCAGTCACTTGAGGTTTCTCCGCAGTGTTGGGGCATCATCTTCACCCTATAGGCTTAGCGTATCTGACAGACTCTTTTGTGAACTAGGATGTGTATAAGGTCAACAGTTTGACCTCACATTTGGTGAGAGCAGTCCATGTAGCAGAAATGCCTGAATTCCATTAGTGTCATGTCATGATTCAGGATTTTAAATTCTGGAAATTATTGATGTCTTTTCAATTCAGTTGTCCATTTTTCTTGGCTGTGTATATGTGGCTTCATCCTTGGCATCCTGTTCTTCTCCACATCCCTCTATTAAATGCCAGTCTACTATTGAGAGGGGTGAGCTTAGTTATTCTTCAAGAATAACTGTTTCATCTGCTGTTCCATGGCACATCAGAAGCCATTGGCCCACTCCCTGTTCAGCTGCCTTCGAAGAAAAGGGCACGGTACCTTTTACAGATTGCAAAGGTCACTCACTTCAGGGATGGCACCATATTGTCCTGGCTTCAGAAGATGCCTTTTGTTAAAGCCACAACCACACTTGTTTTGGCAAGAATTGGTAGTCCTTGGTTTAATGTCCTGTCTGTCCTGTTTGTCAGCAGTTGACAATTTGTATACAATATAAAACAATCCAATTGAATGTAAAGTATTTAAAACTAGTAATTGTCTTTTTCTTTTCTCTCTTTTTTTTAACAAACACCTTTTGCCTAGCCTTTTTCCTAACCCTTAACAACAACTTGTAACCAACCCTCCTAAACAATGAAAACTATCCCAGACCCAATACCCATAAAGAGACCAAAAAACCACCCAACCCACACCACCCCTTTTGGGAATGTGGGCGTCAAATTCTTAAAATTGCTTCCTGCTGGGTATGGGCGAAGTTATCTTTATTCTGAAAAGAAAATTTTTGGGTTAATTGACAAATTCTAGGAAAGGTAACTATATTCTTTGTTATCCATAATGCCAAAGTTCAGGGTTTATCTCAAGACCTTATTCAAGTAGTCTTTGAAACTGGATCATCTCAGCTAGCCATCTCAGAATTGCTCTAAGCACTTTGTAGTCCAAAGCTGATCTGTAGATGATGTTTGTCAGCTTAGTGATATTATTTTCCACGTGGAATTGTCGTTGTGGGGCCCCATCTTCTTCCTGGAGATTTCAGTTGAAGTTAGGCCTGGCTGTGATTTCCTGCAGAAAACTAAAAAGAGACTCGAACACAAAGACATGTATAGGCAGCTAATTGAAGCCTTTTCTCTAGAATTAATTAGTACTCTATATGACCATTATTATCTTAACAAAGTTTAAATATATATATATCTTGTAAATTTTAATATAAAATTCATACTTTAAGAAAAGTTTAAAGAATCAGAATAGAATCAAAGAATTGAGATTAGTAATAGAATAGTCCCTTAATTAATTTGGTTTTTCTCCTGTCCCATGTCAGAAGATGGCTCTTTCTTCTGGTATGATACAGTGAGTTTTCATTTTCCTTTTAACAACATGCTTGAGTTAAAGGAGGAGGGAGCCATTCTCCAACTCCAAAATCAGCTTGAAGCTTTAATTGAACTGGGACTACAAGAAGACTAAGAGTATTAATTTTTTAGAGAAGAGCAGAAACAAACATTTAGAAAGATTTATGAAATTTTGTAGATGATATACCAATAGGCCATTTTACTCTTTTTCCTGGGACAGATGATTTGTCCTTTTTCTTCAGTTGTCTCATTTGTCCATTGTTCTTCAGATTCCTTAGCCTTCATTCTCCTAAAAGACAAAAACAAAAACCCTTCCCCAAGACTAATTTTGGGGAGGTCCCCTTTTGGCAAGTTACATCTGATTAAATGAAAAGGCATGTATTAATGGTATAAGTGAGTTTAAACTGGATGGTCATGTTGGTTGATGAACTATCACCTCTTCTAATTAAGAGGTCTCTCTTGTTCAAATCGAACCTTTATCAGTTTTGATGGTACCCACAGCTTATCTTCTGCAGAAACAAAAGCAAAACCTCGTCCCCAACGTAACACATACCCTGGTTTCCATTCTGAGGTCAGCACATCCTTGAAGTATATAGGCTGATTTAATTCTGTTGTTTTTTCTATTAACCAATGTCTCTCTGCAGCTGTTGTTCCTTTCTCATTAGCAATGAGAAAATTCAAAGTTAATAGAGCATTGTGCAGTCTATTTCTGGGGGTTTTTGTTACCCCTTTCTGTTTATTTATCATGTCTTTTAGAGTTCTGTTGGATCTTTCTATAACTGCTTGGCCTTTAGGATTATGTGGTATACCTGTAATATGCTTTATATTATAATAAGCAAAAAACTGTTTCATTTTAATAAAGACATATGCTGGAGCATTGTCAGTTTTAATTTGCGCAGGTATACCCATGATGGCCATAACTTCTAGCAAATGAGTGATTACAGAATCAGCTTTTTCAGAACTCAAAGCAGTTGCCCATTGAAATCCTGAATAAGTATCGATAGTATGGTGTACATATTTCAGTTTTCCAAATTCTGCAAAGTGAAATACATCCATCTGCCAGATTTCATTCCTCTGAGTACCCTTTGGGTTACATCCTGCTGGTAATGGTGTCTGATTGTAGAAGGAACAAGAAGAACATTTCTTTACAATTTCCTTGGCTTGTTGCCAGGTTATGGAAAAATCCTTTTTTAAACCTTTACTATTGACATGATGTTTCTTATGAAATTCTGAGGCCTCTAGCACATTTCCTATCAATAATTTATCAATCTCATCATTACCTTGTGCTAGAGGGCCTGGCAGACCAGTATGGGATCGGATGTGAGTTATATATAAAGGATGACTCCTTTCCCTGATTGTATCTTGTAATTGAATAAATAGTGAAGTTAATTCTGAAGCATCAGGGATAAATTCTGCAGTCTCAATATGTAATACCACTCTTTCAGCATACTGAGAGTCAGTAACTATATTGAGAGGTTCTGAAAAATCCATTAATACCAACAGAATAGCATACAATTCCTATTTTTGAACTGAATTATAAGGACTTTGAACCACTTTACTTAAATTTTCTGATTTGTAACCTGCCTTTCCTTGTTTGTTGGCATCTGTATAAAATGTCCGAACTCCAGATATGGGTTTTTCACGTACAATTCGAGGCAAGATCCAATCAGCTCTCTTTATAAGATCAATTCTATTGCTTTTAGGATATTTGCTGTTAATTTCTCCCAAAAAATTACTGCAAGCTCTTTGCCAAGGTTCACTTTCTGTCCATAATTTTTCAATGTCCTCTTTAGTTAAAGGTACAACAATTTCTGCTGGGTCTATTCCTGCTAATTGACGAAGTCTCAATTTTCCTTTCAAAATTAAGTCAGAGATTTTTTCCACAACCTACCAGTCCATTTCTTAGTGAATATCAGTTAGGAGAGGACCTAGCATTTGTCTAACTATACCAAGTAAATTAATGTAGGAGTGTTACCCTCAACAAAATATCTAGTTACATATAATAATTTTTACAGTGCCATCAGCCCTCTGTTGTGTAACTACTTTGCAAGTGATTAAATCACCCATCTAATCCCAGCATATTGCCACAATCACACTGGATCCATTTCATCCCCTTTGAAGCAATGAAACCAGATTCCTGTTTTTCCATTCCTAAGAAGAGTAAACAACAGTCACACTGCCATCTTCTTCTTGTGTCATTGTACTGTCCTTGCTATCTGGTAGATCAATTCACTGTCTTAGTTGTTCATCCAGTATGTTTACAGTGATTTTGTGTCTATGGATGAGTCTCTGTACCAGTGATACACTCTTAGACCTTGCACATTTTGGCTAAATCCTTTACCTCTCTCATGTCCCCACAATCCCTGTACATTTTTATTTTCAGTCAGGATTCGTGTAAGTTTGCTGGAGTGTCCTTCAATGCAGGATATCCCCAGGATACAAATTCCATTTCACCTACTTTAATATACCCCAAAAGATGTGTGTTATTAAATCTACAGGTTTGTACATATTACTTTATAGATCACTATGTTAAATCACAAATTCATCAACACATCATATCCTAATTGTATCTTATTAATAATACTAGTCATAAGTAAAGGATCATTTTTCACATTGAGTTTCTGTAGACATGGAAGAATAGGGTCTACTTTGAAGCCCATTTGTGAAACCATAATTTTTTTATTCAGACTTGGAACAAATATTTACTATAAAATTTATCTTGTTTAGTGTCCATGAGTATAAAAAATTGTGTGTTTAACATGATATTCTATAAAGTAGCTACTTTGTTTAAACTCACTTACATGTAAATTCTCTTATTTATGAATATGAAAGAAAGATATCAGAAGACTACAAGTAAGAGGTGTGGTGATATTGTGTTCCCCAAAATATCGTGCACCCCAATAAAATTATCTGGGGTCAGAGAACAGAACAGCCACTAGATATAGAGGCCAGCAAATGGTGGCACACATGCCTTTAATCCTAGCATTCCAGAGTCAGAAATCCACCTGTATCTCTGTGAGTTCAAGGCCATACTGGAAACAGCCAGGCATGGTAACAACAGCCTTTAATCTCAGGAAGTGATGGCAGGAAGCAGAAAGGTATTTAAGGCATGAGGACAAGGAACTAAGCTTGGTTAAGCTTTTAAGCTTTTGAGCAGCAGTTCAGCTGAGACCCATTTGGATGAAAACTCAGAAACATCCAGTCTGGGGAAACAGGATCAGCTGAGGAATTGGCAAGGTGAGGAAGCTGTGGCTTGTTCTGCTTCTCTGATCTTCCAGCATTCACCCCAATACCTGGCTCCAAGTTTGATTCTATTAATAGCACCTTCTAACAATTCATGCTACACAGAGGCTCATAGTCAAACTTCCTTACAAAAAAATATCACCACACAATCTCGAATCTGCTTGGTTCTCACCCCATAAACAAGAGGGTTAAGAGCAGGGGGTATGATAACACAAAAGTTAGCAAGGAGGATGTGGATACCGTGGAATATTGTGTCCAAATATGTGAGTCAAAAATGAGAAAAAGGCTGGAGTGAAGAAAGCCAAGATCACACACACATGGGAACCACAGGTATAAAGAGCTTTGAGCCTGTCTTCCGAGGATAGGAGTTTGAATACAGCATGAAGAATTTCCACATATGAAATAGCAATCAAAATAACATCCAAAAGTATCATAGAAATGAGTATCAACCCAAATAATACATTGACCTTTATGCTGACACATGCCAGCTGAGCAATGCCCATGTGCTCACAGTATTTGTGGGGTATGATATTGTGTCCACAGAATGAAAGCCTTAGAGGGGGAAATATAAGTGGAAAAACTAAAATGAAAATTTTGAACAGTCCAACTCCAGCAATAACACAGATTGTTCTGTTGGTGAGGATTGTGTTGTATTGGAGAGGGATACAAATGGCAACATAGAGATCAAAAGCCATGGCTACAAGCATAAATTTTTCTATGCTGTAAACAGATGTATGAAAAACATTTGAGCTAAACAATCCCTAAAGGCAATTTTGTGGAAGCCAAACCAGAATATGCCAAGTGCTTAAGGGATGGTTGCCGTAGACAGGCCCAAGTCAGAGCCAGCATGGCCAATAAGTAGAACATAGGCTGGTAAAGGTTGTGTTCAAGCTGGATCACAAAGAGAATGATGACATTTCCTAGGAGAGCAACAAGATAGACTGTACCAAATGGCAAACCAAGCCAGAAGTGTAACCGTTCCAGTCCGGGGATTCCCAAGAGCAGGAAGGATGAAGGGTGACTCCATGAGCTGTTGCCTAGTGACATGCTGTCAGGAGCCTCTGATGGGCAGACTCATTTGAAGAATGAATCTATATAGGAGTTGACAACACATCATCAGCACTACTAATAAAGAAGAACAAAAGTATGTAATTAGTGTACCTTCTCATGAAATGCAGAAATGTTTTCCTTCATATTTCCTCTCTTTCTCTTTTCATTGGTGTATATGACAGATGAAGGTGAATATTTCTTAATGAATGAATGTTTATACTCTGCTCTAGATAGCCAAAATTAAGTTTTGTCTTCATATAAATCAGGTCTAGTGAGGAGATGAACCTAGTGAGGTCACACAGACTTCTATATGGGCTATAGCATTTTGAAATATATATTTATAAATTGCAGAGAAATGTATCTGACTGATAAATGACTACAAGCTCAGGTCCCAGGTAATATTGTAGCTTTCAAAATATCCTTCAAATGCCATTTATTTAACTAGAAATAGGAGTAAAAATATGACATGGCCCTCTTCCAGTTGTGATCAATGGACCTCTTTTCTACTCCTCAACTTGCCTGCAAATAACTATAATAGGGGTACAATGCTAACCCAAACAATACAGGCTACTACATTAACAGGCTGGCATCATGTTTGGGTTAGCTCTTTTTGAGTTGCTGTTTACAGGTTATTGCCACTGTTTTTAGTTACCCTCTAGAACATGATGGCAAGATCCTATTGCTGAAGACATTATACATTTAAGTCATATGACATGAAGAAATTAAGCTGGTACTGACTTCGAAACTTCATCCCTCCTAGATAGTTTTCATAATACTGGGAAGTGCTATGCACACTACAATCTTTGAACTACAACAACAGTTGGTCTGGCATTAAATGCTCACTGGTGCAATAATAGCATGAATGTCATGGAAGTAACCAACCATTCTCTCATTGGATTTAAAGCCTGCTCCAGAAGCTGAAAGATGACTCAGCGATTAAGAGTGCATGCTTTTCTTCCAGAGGACCCAAGTTAGTTTCCCACCACCCAACCAAGGCAGCCCTTAGCCACCTATAACTCGGGGTTCAGGGGATTCCAAAACCCTTGGCCTCCAAAGGCACTTCCATTCACATACACACACAAATAATATAATAATAATAATAATAAATAATAATAATAATATCCACTTTACAATATGGAACTCATGCTTGGTGCTAATAAATGACTCCAAAACCCATGGCTGACCAAGAGAAGAACGTAATACTAAATGAACATAGAAATAAAGTACCTCCTAAGTTCTTATCTTTATATCAATACATTGGTTTTTCTTTTTTTAAACAGTAGAAGGTGGTTAGTACATAGACTCACAAATAGTTAATATTCAGAGAAGAAGAGATTATAGGGTACTCAACTCTAAATAGGACATCCATATTATACCCATTTCCCCCTCCTAAGGCTCAAGGATTTTTGCAGAGGAAGTGACAGGGAGACTATAAGAGTCAGAGATGGTGGACAGCTGCAGGAAAACAGGGTTTTCCAGGCATGACAGCATCATTATACACATGAAGTCACTAAGACTGTGACTGCTTGTACAAGACCTGTGTAAGATCAAACCAATCAAAATCCCACTGTGGACAGAGGATGAGCACATGAAGTCCCACCCCTAGATGAGGAGCTATTGGCAAGTGATGACTGCTAGGGAAGGGAGAGTCAGTTTTTTTCAAGTCCATGGCCCCTGAAAAGCAATCCACACTTTAGTAGATGCTCCCGCACCCATGAATATACAGCCAGCACTAAGGAAGCTTAAAACCAAAGCACATGAAATTGGGATGGAAAATTGGGGAGCATAGAGAAGGAGTCAAATGGGAGGGAAATGAGGTTGTGTTTGAATAAAATGCGTTATATATGCATGTACAAAATTCTGAGTTTTTTAAAAAAAAATCTTAACTCTTTGGCCTTTTCTATGCTTGTGTTGTTACTTTTCATTTTGGCATCAATGATGAAGATCTCTCTTTTGGTCTTTGGAACAAGAACCTTCCCTTATGAGGACATGATTCCTTGAAACTCAGTGCAAATAACTGATCTTTGATATGAAATTAATCACTTTTTGAGAGACTAACACAGCCTTAAGGCACTGACTCTTGGACTTTCATTTGTGTCCTTTGTTTCTCAAAGCAATATTATGTGCTTATTTCTTTTTAAAATAATTCATACTATATCAAACTTGATTCCCATGTGAGAAATAGTAGATAATATTGCTATTGCTACCATCTCATTACCATTAGAATTTAACAATTGTTAAAATAATGATCCTATAAATTGAGGTTTAAGACAGCATATCACTTGCTACTTAAAAGGAATGCAATAAATATTATAGTTCATGAATTAATGAAATTTCCTCACATGAAAGCAGAGATACTGATTCTTGCATCCTTCAGGCTTCACTGTATGGCTCATTGTCATAAAGGCCTTTACTGATCTTGGAGCATTTGCTTTTAATATTCTCCCAGAACATTTTCTGCAACTATTTAACCCTCCCAGAATCCTCAACTAATTATGTGTTTCATGCAGAATTGGGAAAAGGGTGGTTTTATTCTTCACTATCTCCTTTCTTACATCTGGAACATAGCTGCTACCCAACATATATTTGTTAATAAAAGGTTGAATATATAGTAAAGTATTCATTTTAATTCTTGGTTAGAAGTCCTTATAAGGATAAGAACACAATCACACAATATATCTGGTATTTGAGGATGGAGAAACAGGAAAGTAAATGAATTCTTCTAAGAGAACTCTGTGTATATATGAAAAGATGCACCTCTTCAGAAGCCTTCATGAGAGTGGGGCCATCAGTAAGCCTGATAAAACACAGAGATTATTGAAAGTATACTAGGTAGAGTATTGTAAGCACATGACCATGGCAATTAGCTAGAAATAGAAAATCAAAGATAATTGATGGACTAATTTACGTATAGTTTATCTTCATAAAAAGTCATGTTGTACTGTTGTGCAAGCTGTGTCAATGTGACACCAGTGAAAAGGTTTCTTAGTGGCACATTTTCTGAAATCTGAGACAATTCATTCTTTACAATGTTGACTTATTTTTAACATACATGACTTTTCATTCACATCATGATGCCAAACCAACAGGATTGTACAAGGAAAAAAGAGGTAACGCTAGAGACTTGCAAAATCTACTATCAGAAAAGCAAACTTGTGAGAAAATTCAGAAGGCATCTAGGTAGGAGAGAAATAGACTCAGAAAAGAAGTAGGAAAAAATCTTCTATGAACAGTCTCATTCTGTATGTCACCTGTTGAGAACTCCTCCCTAGGAGATCTTCATTCCTACTTAAAATTAATGACAAAACATGAAGACTGTGTAGAAACATGTACATAAACAATACTAAATGGACTTGACAGTATATATATATATATATATATATATATATATATAGATAGATAGATATAGATATAGATATAGATATAGATATAGATATAGATATAGATATAATTAAATAATTAAAGAAAAATGTGAATTGAGGAGGAACAGAGAGGTCTGTGGAGTGATTAGAGGGAGGAGGGAAATCATGTAAATCCATTATATGAAATTCTAAAAACATATAGATTGCAGCAATATGAGTAATTAAAAAAAAACAAAGACAAAAATGAAAAACTTTGAGACATGTTTAATCAAGTATTCTCTGATGTTGAGGGGAAAAGTTTTCTCTAAGACCAGAGTTGTTCCTCCACCCAATAATGAGCAGACCTAAGATCGAGCAGCCACTCAACTCTTAGACTGTCAGTGTTTGAGGAAAATCTGATATCTTGATACTCAAGGTTATATATGTCAACCCAAGTAAGATTTGCCTTTTGCAACCCATGAAAAATAGATCAATACAAAAGTAGCTATAAATACATCTTTAAGAGATAGAGGTTGTGGGTCAGTGGTATAGTTCTTACCTAGTATGTACAAAGACCTGGGTTTAGTCTCCAACACTATAACAACAGCAATAACAAAAGGGCATTTTTCATTATCCAAGAAAGGGGGTAGACTTTAGAACAGGAAAGGAGTTAATTCATGTCAATTGCTATATTTATAAGAAGAAAAGGAGTTATGATTTTTAAAAAAACTCATTTTTAATTGCTGTGGTTTTTGTCTACTTATTATAATTAAATATTGAAATAGCAGAATTTAATCTGGAAGAATGTAATACAGGAGCCAACACACACAGACATGAAGCCACACAGATAAACATCACAATGGAAAATTCACTGCATGCTTTTCAGACATTACTTACAAACATTTGGGACTGGGCAGGAATGAGTTACTTCTCTTCTTCAACACGAGTTACATAGAGTTAAAGAGAAAAAGTTATGATTTGGAAAGTTAAGAATACCACTTCAATATTAAATAATATTTTCAAATTATCAGTCACATAGTGAATTTCAGTAAAACTGGTATAAAAGAGAGAGCTAGGAAGAAGAGTGACAAATGAAGAGGGAGTCGAAAGAAAAACAGGAGAGAGAGGTAGAAAGATAAATTCAACAGTACTACAGCAAAGTCAACTGTATGCTTAGCTAGGATTTTTAAAAGATTGTCATCATTCAAAGTAGTTATCTTTATTCTAAAAAAAATCAAGCAAACAAAGCACCAAACAGCATAATCTACTGAAATTCTACAAGGTGGAAATAAGCATATAAAATATTTTCTCTCTTACAAGTTAATATTTGAATTATATACAAAAAAAGAAGAGACTAAATCAATAGATCTTACTTCAATCCTTATCAATTTTATGATCAAAATCATATTGCAACCAAGTTGGTACCAAACTCACCAACTTCAGACATAAGTGCTATTGACATTTCTGTAGCTGTAATAACTGCTCCAAGGTTGTCAAATTGAGACTCAAGTTTATAGTGGAATTTAAATCTTTCTCCTTGACCAAGAACAGTTTCTCCCTGGAGGCTTGTTGGCATCAGATGAAAAAGACCACGTGAAATTCTCAACACAGGCATATGGGCACAAAAAGCTCACCTGCAAGGGACCCCTTGGGACTTGAGAATTTCTCCCTTCAGCTCCCAAACTTGCATAATTCTATCTTTTTGTAAAATATTTATTTATTTATTATGTATACAGAAGAGGGCACCAGATCTCATTACAGACGGTTGTGAGCCACCATGTGGCTACTGGGAATTGAACTCAGGACCTCTGGAAGAGCAGCTGGTGCTCTTAAGCACACTCCAAGAAATGAAGGTTCTAGAGCAGATCATAAATTCTATCATTTTTAACTTTTTAATTTCTAATTACTCTGTTGCTCTTCATCCCACAAGAATATCTGAGTTGCCAGGCAGTGGTGGCACACACCTTTAATCCCAACACTCGGGAGGCAGAGCCAGGTGGATCTCTGTGAGTTTGAGTCCAGCCTGGTCTCCAAAGCGAGGTCCAGGAAAGGCGCAAAGCTACACAGAGAAACCCTGTCTCGAAAAACCAAGAAAAAAAAAAAAAGAATATCTGAGTCAATGTGAATTCCCTACCTTGTTATCCTTGTTATCTAGGGCTGTTATATTCTCTCACAATGGGACCATTTTTAAAGAAAGCATCATTTTCTTGCTTCATGATGGATTCAACCATTTGGGTCTGGAAAACCATCCTATTTTATTAAGATTGTGCACTCAGATATGTATCATATCTTTATTTCATTCTCCCAAGAAACTAAGTGTTATTTATATGGATTATGCTAATCACTTATAAATATGCAAATAATTAGTTTCCAAGCTGCAGAAATTCAGAAAGCCAGTAAATTTTCCTTTAAAAAATGCTTTGAATTGAAATAGAACTACATCACTCCCTCTCCTTTTCCTTCCCCCAGCCCCTCCCAGTTATCCTCCCTCAAACCTCCCAAATCCCCTCCACTCTCAAGTTGATACCCTTTAATTAGAACCAGTAAATTTTCTAAATATTTCACCTCAATTGCCTTTAGAAGGGAATTAGAAGAATCACAATAAAAACTACAAATTCAGATAAAAATTCATTTAGCATGGCAGTTAGGGTGTTTAGCCATCTGATCACCGGACTAGGTCAGATCAGGCTTTCTCTCAACCATTGCCAGCAGTCTACAGAGGATGTATCATTGTGGATTTTTGGGGACCTCTCCAGCACTCTGCCTATTCCCATTATCATGTGATCTTCATTTATTATGGTCTGTTATTCCTCGTTCTCCCTTTCTGTTCTTGATCCAGCTGGGATCTCCTGCTCCCCTAAGCTTTCTTTCCCTCAAATCTTGCCCTTCATTACTCCCACTGTCATCCATTTCTCTGAGGCACCCAGTCTGTGGGACCAGGATCTGTCCTTAGTGCATGAGCTGGCTGTTTGAAACCTTGGGCTTACACAGGGACACTTTGTTCAGTCTGGAAGGAGGTGACAGGACCTGCCTGTACTGAATCCACCAGGTTTAATTGAATCCCCAGGGGTGCCTTGATCCTGGAGGACATGGGAATGGAGGGGAGGGGCTGGGGGGAGGATGGGGCTGGGACGGGAGGGTGGAGGACAGGGGAACCCATAGCTGATTTATAAAATTTAAAACACATAATAATAAAGAAAAAGTTTCATTTAGGCTATCACCAGAATAATATATACTGTAGCTGAAGTTTTCCTGGTCCTGCTTGGCCCATGGTCAGGACAAGTATCTCCTACTTGCTTCCCCCAAGTAAACACACAGAGACTTACATTACTTATAAACTGTATGGCCATGGCAGGATTCTTGCTATCTGCTCTTACATCTTAAATTAACCCATTTCTATTAATCTATAAATTGCCACATGGCTTGTAGCTTACCTGTCTCTTACATCACACTTCTCCTTGTGGCAGCTTGCAGCGTCGCTCTGCCTCAGCCTTCTGCTTCCCAGAATTCTCCTCTCTCTTTGTCCCATCTATACTTCCTGTCTGGCTACTGGCCAATCAGTGTTTTATTTTTCAGTCAATCATCCACAGCAATATACTGTGCTTAACTGGAGATGTATGGAATCATGAACTCTGGTTTTCTTATCTAGTGTGTATTTTTATGTGTGTGAAAGTGTGTATAGTGTTGAGCACAATTAGCAAAGACATAAGTGGTTAGACATATATATCTAAGTCAAATTTTGCTAACCTGAGTAGACTTTTATAGCCTTAGGAATTTATAAACCTTATTTATAAAACATATACTACTAAAATTTTAACTCTGAGAACAAAATCATCATACAGAAATCCATCTTAATCCAAAACATCTTGGAGAACTGCCATTATCTCCTTAGTCTAAAAGGAAATTCAGAGATAAGCAGGGAGCTCAATAGGACTGAGACATTTTATAGGTGCTGCCTTAGTTGGTTTATGCCACATGGTCATCTTAATCAAGATTGTGGTGAAGTAGAATGGTGTGTGCTCTCTTTCAACTTCAGTAAAGATTTAGATCAGCAACAATATATGTTTGATGAATGGGAATACTTGATAAATAAAGTTTATAAATTCCTAAGGTCTATTCAGGCTAGCAGAAACTGACTTGAATAAATATGTCTAGCATCTTTGTCTTTGCTAACTTTGATAAGCTTTAAATTTTTGGATAAACTGAATTACACAAAAAAGCTGTGATATTTTGTAATAGTGCACTATGAAAGAATCAAGAAAATTCCCAGTCTCTCTAAGGTTTAAAGTTTTATTATGCTAACAGATCTTCAATTAAATATTTAATTCAAAAAAAAGAAAATGTGTATAAACCATTTTTTTTTGAAACAGAGTTTGTCACTGGAATAGAGCTCACCAAGAAGACTAGGCTTTCTAGGGACCTGCCTGCTGATGCTTCCACAACAATAGGACTACTACAAGCATGTACCAATATCCCTGCTTTTTACATGGGTTCTGGTCCTCTAACTCAAGTCTTCAAGCTTTCAAGTCAAGCACTTCACAAACTGAACAAGCTCCCCTGCCCATGGGCCTTATTTGCTTGTGAGTAAAAAAGCAATTTCAGTGGCTATCAGCTATGGGACCTACACTGACATCTCAATAGTGATGAAGTGAAATAAAAACAGTAGATGATTCTGTAGTCACATCTGAGCAGAGACAAAGACAATAACGCTATCCAAAAAATGATGCCTCCTTACATGTATAGTATACATATACATACATATATACATACGAGAGAAAGAAGAACAATTTGGGAAGCTGAGTCTGTGGGTATGGTATCAGTCTATACAGATGGTATCAGTCAGAACTGGCTAGATTACACTGAGTGACAAACATCACTACAGATTTGAGTGTGTTAAATCCTACTGTCTGATCTCATTTGCCTATAGACTATAAGATTATTGATCTCAATAAGCAAAAAAGCAGAACAGTGTTTATCCATAGCTTAGAAGATAATCAATATGAAGATACTGATAGGAACAAAACCTTCATCAATGAGACAAATATATTCTAGAAATCAATGAACAGTATAAATTTTGCAAGACACACACATTAACTCAATAATGTATAATATGCCAAATGATCACTCTGTATAGCTTTACTGTATATAATCTTTGTTTAAGGAATAAACATTTTAAAATAAAAATAATAAAGAAATAAGTAAAGAAATCAAATAAGAAGAGGACAATTAAATTCAATGTTATATCCATTAGGGTTGCTTTATTCTTCCCTTGACATGCCACTGTGGACTCTGCAGAATCAATTTTTCGCTTTTTAAAATGTTTTTCTTCCTTTCCTTTCCATTTTCTTTGTGACCCACAACATTTTATTAACATTTGTCACAGGAACCAGAATGAGGGGTAACTTGCAAGAGCCTGGACTCCTTACCAGTAATAATATGTCCCCCTCTGTTAGTGACCGTTAACTGCTTGTTGATACTCTGGGAGGAATCCAGTCTCATGAGTCCTAGATACCTAGCTCCTACTGGTTACCATTATCTGTCTGTAAGTTCTCAGAGAAAGTTGGGACCTCATTCCACTTCTCCATGGCAGGATGCTGACAGGCCCAGTCTTCTGAAGATCTTGTGTACATGAACCCAACTGCTGTGAGATCAAAAATGCATCTGCTGAGTAATTTTGCCTTAATTATAACAATGCGTATTTTTAAAGGCCTTTTTCCTAAAACCATCTTTCTCTAAATTTTAAATCCTTATTTTTATTTCTATATTGTACTTTCTGAAATATTTGTATATTCATGAAGTATAGAAATATAGAAGTAGCTTCTAAAAATTTCCTTCCTGGTGTTTTTATACAATTTTATTTTTATTGTTTGAGGATTTCATGCATGCATAGAATATGTTTTGGTCAAATCCATGTCCCATTCCATCCCATCCAATTCCTTTTCTATCCCCGCCTACTTTCCACTCTCAACTTCATGATCTCTCTCTCTCTCTCTCTCTCTCTCTCTCTCTCTCTCTCTCTCTCTCAGCACACTGAATCAACTTAGTGCTGCTTACATGTGTTTAGGTGTACAGCCATCTGTAGAGCATGGGTATTATTTCAAGACTCACATCCCTGAAGAAAACTTACTCTTCCTCCCCTAGAAGCAATAATTTGCCACTAACTCTAGCTTGGAGTGGAACTTCATGTCTCCCTCCCCATCCATTATGAGACCTTATAAATCTTCAGAAATAAACCTTTATATACACTACTTTTAAACTTACCACTTCTTATTTTCCTATGAAAGTGGTTGCATTCTACTGCTCAAAAAACCACATGTGGAACTTGAAAACTGTTTAAATATATATCTACATGTAGTATATGTGTACACATAAATATTGTACACAACATATATATCATAATCATGTATCATATAATTTGTATCAAGTGCATCAAAATACTACTTATTCAACAAATAAAACTAAATGCTTATTTATGAGTGTATATTTTATGCTATATCAAAGCTACATTGTCACCATTTTCCATTACATTGACTTCTAATGTGCTTTCTCTGCTAGCTTCTCGATGTGGAAAAGAAAATTACATTAACAGTTAAGGAGGATCCTGGTAAATATAATAGATGAATGACTATTCTTTTAAATATCTTTGAGTAAGCGGTGTATTTGTAGTAAGATGATGTCATGCTATATTTGGGTAAGTTGTTATCATCATTATCACCATTATATCTTCATCCTAGAAGCCACTTAATATATTCATAATGGCTTTGCAGTAAGCAAAAATATTCTTTGTTGTATTAAATTATACAAAATCCTGAAAAAAATAAAATGGTCATAATTGGAGGAATCATATTTGGCCTAAATTAGTACTTCCTGCTAAGGATGAAATTTGAATAGATCACTTACTTAGCTTTACTGCAAAAGAGGAAACTGTCCTACATACAGAACCATCTGCAAGATCCAACAATAGTAATGAAATGTTTACAAAAATAGATTTTCATAAGATTTCCAATATTCCCAATACTACCTTGAAATATAAGATGTTTGATTCATATTCAAATGAAATTTTGGTTACAATAATTCTGTCCCTTTTCCAATTTTCTATGGACTAGAAACAAAATAACTACTTTCAACAACATGAGAAAAATTCTGAAAAAAAACTCTCTAAAGTGCAATTGGTTAGTGATCTGTTTAGAAGAAAATCCTCAACACTCGCTCCCGAATCTGTTTGGTCCTCACCCCATAGATCACAGGATTAAGGGCTGGTGGGACAACCACATAGAGATTGGCCAAGAAAATGTGGATATACTGGGGCACATTATGGCCAAAACGATGTGTCAAGAAAGAGAAAAATGCTGGAGTAAAAAAGGTTAAGATAACACCTATGTGAGAGCCACAGGTGTTGAGAGCCTTGAGCCTGGCCTCTCGGGAGGGAAGGCAGAAGACCGCATAGAGAATCCTGACATAGGAGAGAATAATAAGAACCACATCCAGTAACAAGATAACAATGTTGCAGAGACCAAACATGACATTGACTTTGATACTGGCACAAGCAAGGCGGGCAATGCCCATGTGTTCACAGTAGGTATGAGGTATGATGTGATGCCCGCAGTAGGGCAGCCTCAGGAGGAGGAACACCAGGGGAAGGACCATGTATAGGCTTCGCAGGACAGCAATAATTGTGATGACACCAATGACTTTGTTGGTGAGGATGACGGTGTATTGAAGGGGCTTGCAAATGGCAATGTAGCGGTCAAAGCCCATGGCCAACAACATAATGCTTTCCATGACGGTAAAGAAGTGGATGAAGAACATCTGAGAAAGACAGCCTCCAAAAGATACTTCCCTGAGACTGAACCAGAAGATACCCAGCATTTGGGGGATGGTGGCTGTGGTCAGACCCAGGTCAATGGAATCCAACATGGCTAGAAAGTAGTACATGGGCTCATGAAGACTGTGTTCAGTTTGGATCACAAATAAAACAGCAGTATTCCCCAGTATTGCAATGAGATACAGAAAACAAAAGGGGAATCCAATCCAGATGTGTGCATCTTCTAGCCCTGGGATGCCCAGCAGGAGGAATGAGGAAGGATGGTCTTGTGAGTCATTAGACAGGGACATTCTCTCAGTCATGGATAGATGCTGTGCTTGATACAGATAAGTTCTTGTGTGTGATCAGTATGATTCTTTGTCTGCTTAGTCCTTTATCTTCACTCCTGGTCAAATATAAAAATAACTTTTTAATCTTCTATTCATATTTGTAGAAAGAGGTAAAAAATACTCTCCTTGTTTTATATGTAAGTCTCCTGAATTTTACAAGGCATCAGCTATAGAGCCACCATTACTGCACTGAGCTCATGTAATAGCAAAGACTAATACAAAGAAGAGGAGGAAGAAGAAATTTGCAAACTGTTGTATGGCCAGGAATGCATGAAGAGGATGAAGTTCCAAAGCTGATATACAAGGTAATGTTACATATGTTTTTGCTTAATAATAAGAATGACCCATGCATTTGTTATCTTGACTTTCCCCTATTTTGGAAGCTAAAACTCCCAAATGTGGTGTGCACATTGTTGTCTGTGTGTGGTGTTAAGTAATAAGGTGATCTGGTTCTGAGAGCAGGATAAACAACTTCTCTTCTTTTGTTTGGTTGTACGAAACTTCTTGTAGAAGTTCTCAGTATTTTCATAGGTAGATGAAGAGATGAAACTGTAGATATTTTAATGTATGTTATGGGAAGTAAATCATTCATATCCATTATAACTCTATTACAAAGTCTCACCAGGTTTGGAAAGTAAATAAAGACAAAGGGAAAAATAATACTTGACAAAGATCATTTTGTTCTTTTGTAGCTATGATAAAAACATGAATTGAAAGATAGTCTTAATATAGACAGAGCTTTCATTTGGTCAGTGGATAAATAAATGCACCCAGTAAAGAAACTGTCCAGATAGGGACCAGCTTTTGGAAGAGAGAGTTTAAACCTATGCTGACCCATATGCCTTCATAGAGGTGCCCATTTAAATTCCATAAAACATAGCAGAAATGAAAAATAATTTGACAATTCTAGAAATTGTTTCAAGAACACTGTATTTGTGTGTATGTGCATGTGCATGTGTGTGCATATGTGTGTGTGTGTGTGTGTGTGTGTGTGTGTGTGTGTGTGTGTGTGTCTTCTAGGTTGCTGATACTAGGGAAAAGAAAACTAAAGTCCTTATATTTGATACATAAAAGTATCTGACATAAAGTTATCATTCTATTCTTCATTTGCTGACAGCATACATAGTATTACAGTTAAGGAAACATTTTCCCAATTCATTACATTATATATTTACAGGGATTCTATAAATACTGGTGGCAATCAGACAATCTGAACACAAATTTAGGTAAAACTGGCCATACATTCCCTTCAGACATACCATTTTGTGGCAAGAAAAGTTTAACTCCAAACAGGACATTTTTAACTTGTACTGAAAGTATTATTGTAGACATATGCATAGAACACTGTGAAGAATAGAAGATGTTAAGAAAAAGTCCAACGAGGACACTAGAACTTTGGGAGTGTGATTACATGCCTGTAGACACATACAAGTACACACAAATATGTTTGAGGGTGGGCATAAATGTGTATATATGTGCATATATAAACCTTAGGTGTTTTCCCTCAGGTTCCATTGACAATATTTATTTTATTTTATCTTATATTTACTTTTTTATTTTTAACACATATTCTCTCATTGTCCTAGAATTCACTTAGCAGGCTGAGATGGGTGGCCAGCAAATTCCAGGATCCACCTTTCTTCATCTCCAAACCCATAGTATTATAGCTATGTGCCAAAACGTCCAGCTATTTGTGTTGGTTGAGGGGAATCAAATTCAGTTCCTCAGGCTTAGAAGGCAAGCTTTTTGCCAATTGAGCTGTCTCCTCTGAAGTATTCCCCACATCAAAACACTGCTGGTAAAGAAGAAAAGAATTTTTGTTCTAGAGGAAGAGTAAGATCAAAGTGAGGAAAATGGAAGCACACTGAATAATGAATACATTAAGAAGGAATCTGTGGTCTTTCAGGGACCTCAGTAAGACTGAGTAGGCTGATTAGTCAGTCTTAACTGACTAGAGTCCAGGTTATCAACAGTGACTCCATAGAGCAGAAAATGAGAAGATTGAGGCTACCTACCATAGAAAGAACCTTATGCCTGTGGAACTCTCAGGAGAGCATTATGTTCTCACATATACCCACATGTTCACTCTGGAACACAGGAAAGATAAGCACATGGACTTTCTTTTCTGTACCTAATTCTGAAACCCCATGGCAAACTGTCTGTCACAGAATCTATGTCATCTATCAGAGTTTCCCTTCCATTTTCCTACTTAATAAATGTCTATTCTAGAGAGCCATTCTTCATGATTCACTTCATAAATTCACTAATTCAAAAACATGGTTTAGATCCCCTTGTTGCATCTTGAAAACAGAGAAGCACATTCTGTCTCTTCTTGTGGTTAAGACACATGTAAACTTACACAGGATCAAAAAAGTAGCTAAATTAAAATAGACATATTGCTGCAAAGCCACCTTCAGATTTCTCCTTAGTTTTAAATGTAAGAATTTGTACAATCATACAAAAATGTATGTAGGGAAGGTACAGCCTTGGAGGTTGCATCAATGTGTAATTTTTCTGCATCTAGTACTTACACATCCACCTTTCCTCCATTAGTTCATTCAAGCATAGCAGAATCCCTTCCTTCGGCCTCCTTGATACTTTTTTGTAGACTAACAGGATATGACTTACCTTGGTTTCTAAATCTCTATGAAACATCAGTCAGGATTATCCTGGGGCATGCTATTTGTTTGCTGAGCAGAAGGAATTTATTTTTTTCCATGGGCCCGATTCCCTTAAGAATGCACCCACAGTATCATGGGAACCCTGACAGAGTGCAGTGTGCAAACTCCAGAGAATTCTTCCTCTCAGTCACTTTTTGTATATATAAGATACAAGGGCAAGAGCCTATTGCTGCTCTTTTGTTTCTTCCTAATTACCTATTCCTTTATTTGTACTGATAGAATGTGTTGGACTTGTGATTTCAAATTAAACTTTTAAACTCCTAGTACATTTCTGGGATTCTTGCCGCTATCTTTTATTCATCCACTGTGGCTCCCCCTTTCACAGAACACTTTTACTCCTTCTGCAGTTTATCCTTATGAAAACATTAATCAGTTTTCCACCACTGTGTTTCTGTGATAGAACCTGGTTTATCTCATGTATCCCATTGAGGACAGCCATCCACACACTAGACATAGAAGAAGTGTTTGTTCTGTGAAAACTGCTGTGATGTGCAACAATTGTGTCAGGAGACTGCCTTTGCACAAACACAGGTGTTAAAGGCAACACTGATAGTGCGTTAAATAGCCATTTAAAGCAATCACAAAAAAGCAAAAATAAGCACGACAAAAAAGGGAAGTCATAGCAAAGAAAAATTGAAATTATTGAGTTATAACACAAATATAAGATCTCCAACATAGCAAATTAAGAAGTTCTGAAAGTTACCAAAATTGAGCTCTTATCAAGAGAATTCTATGTAAAATGTTGGAAGAAATTAGCAGTGTCAAATATTATAAAAGACAATAAAGATTGGTAGCTCCACCTTTAAGGGAACATCTTTTATTTTAATTTTGCCAGGCTAAATGAAGTATAATGACAATTAAGGATTCTACATATTTATATTATATAAACAATGTTTTGAGTTAGTGTATATTATAAAATGATTAAATCAAAGTAATTAACAAGTCAATTACCTTAGATTTGTCAAGAGAGTGGTAATATGTACTCTTTGCAACTAAACCACTTTTTTTTATGATGGACACAGCTCTATTCAAATTATCTCCAAAACATATACATTCCCTGTGACCAAAGCTTTATACCCTTTATCTTAATTTCCCAACCTCACTCACACCCTGGACTCTTGTAACTAGCATTATATTTTCTCCTTATAAGAATTACATAGTTGAAACCTTATAGTGGCTTTCTGTGCTTGGCTCATTTTACTGAAGATAGTTTCTTTCAGTCCACCTATGTCCCCACATGTGGCAGAACATGCTCCTGGTGGTTGGCAATGCTCCAGTGGAAGGCCAGAGATTCACAAATATATGGGCATCACCAATTGCTCTTGCTGAATTTTGAGTAGGGAAGATGGGAGATTTGGAGATTTGGAGAAGTGGAAAAGGGGGTGAATGTGATCAAATTGCATTTTATGTCAGTCTCAAAGAACTAATAGAAAATGAGAAAAAGGAAGTTTATATACCAATTGGTATAAAAATTATCTTCCTTTGAGAAATGTCCCAAAGTCCTTCGCATATCTTTTCAGCAGGCTGTCTGATACCTTAGCATTGTCTTATCTCTTTCATACATTAACCTTTATTATCTATAATAGTGCCCTCTGTCATTCCTTTCACAAAGCGTTTTTTTTTTTTTTTTTTTTTTTTTTTTTTTTTTGCTTTGTCACCTATGCTTCTAGGATCAAACAAAAAAATCACCTCATTGTCAAAACCAGTGCCAATAACCTTCTTACAGAGTTGGAAAGTTATAACGCTTAGAGAGCATCTGAGTTTACTTCTAAGTACCCACATGGCAGTTCACAGCCACCTGAACCCCAGCTCTGAATAATACTTCCAGGTCATCAAGAGTCAGTTTATATTTCTCAACATACAACCTGTATTGGTACAATCTCCTTTAACACAAGGTACAAGTCCTTTAACACAAAGAATAAGGACTATTAAAAATCCCAAGCTAATAACAAGGATTCAAGTATCTGTTGTTAAAAAAAAATTAGAGTAAAGGAAACATATCAACCATGTGTCTATGGCACATCTTCCTGATCTAGTAGAATAATATAAGTATACACTGGAGAAAAGACAACAGTATTCATAATAATCAAGTCATGGTGAATAGGTGCCCATCATCCATTGATAGATAAAGAAAATGTGGTATGAGTATACATTAGGGTGCCATTCCATAATAAGGAAGAATACAGTAACATCATTTGATAGAAAGGGGATGCAACTTAATCATATTATGTAAAATAAATTAGATGCAGATAGACAGAAATAGCATTTTTTTCTCTCAGTTTTGTATCCAAGATTTTGTGTGTGTGTGTGTGTGTGTGTGAGTGTGTGTGTGTGTGTGTGTGAGAGAGAGAGAGAGAGAGAGAGAGAGAGAGAAAGTGTAAGTGAAACTGTAGGAAGAAGTAGACTAGCAGGAGGGGGAAAGAAGCTATGAAGGATTAATTTGGGTCAAATGCATGATATAGTTAAAAGAAGCTTTTATGAAAGTTAATAAATATTGAAAATAAAGATACACCAAGAAAGATCAAATCAAAACAAAATCTATAGTGTATGGAATGGATTGCATGCTGATGTGAATAAAGACATACAAATCCATAAAACAGAATTTATAACTGAGCAAGCTACATAGCATGGTTCCATTATATGAACTATCCAGAATAAACTTTAAAGAAAATTCATAAAGACAGAAAGTGAAGTAATGTTTCCCAGGGAATGGAGGGAGATATGAGAAGGGAAGTGACTGCTTAATGATTTCAGTGTTTACTTTGAAAAGATAAGAAATTTTAGAACCAGATAGAAATGATAATAGCACAGCATTGTGACTGTACTATGCACCATAGAACTGCAAACTTCAAAATGGTTTTATAATGTACTTATTTTCTAAGAATGAAAATGCTAATGCTTCATTTCCTCTCTCCTCCCAGCCACAGACAGAATCCAAAGTGAGTAGAGCAAGCAATACATATGCTGGAGAAGAGGGGGCTGGGAAAAAAGAAAGAAAACAAAAGACAAAATGGAACTTGCAAAAAATGATATATGAAATAGCAAAAAAGTGTCAATTAATTAAATACAGGGAAATTGTTCACTGAGATTAGCCAAGAACGGCTCTTTGCATGGTACAGTGACTAAAGGGAATTACTGTTGTTTACTAGAAGGACTCTGGCATCTGGAGACATTATTACTGTCTGCCCCAGAGCTTGAGTGCACACACACACACACACACACACACACACACACACACACACACTCATGCATGCACATCATTAATATCCCCTAAGGTATATTAAAGGCTCCCTTTAAGCCATGTATCTGTATTTTAAAACTGAATACACAATACACAATTGTTACATGACTCTCAGAGAAAGAAAGGCATCTTGGTAAGTCTTTGCAATATATGCTTAGAATTTAGATTCTCAGAAATTGAGAAGATTTAGAATATTCATGTAACTTTTGAAAAATAAAAGTATAATTAGAAAAGATTAAACAAGCAAGAAACATCTATTCATGGGTGAAAATACTTAAAATGTATAATATCAGAGCAGTGAACATGATGCCATGTATTAGTGCTGTAGGGCAAGATTAAGGGGGAAATACATTGGAAGGAAAATTTCTTGGCATCTACAATATTTCAAACATATATAATTTCACTTATACAACTCAATAATAGACACTACTATGCATTATTGACATGAAACAGAAACTCAGGGCATCACATAACATGCCTACACTCAGTAAACTGAGAGCAGAATGAGGATCTAATCCTGTGTCATAATCTAATATCACTAAATTTTCTATAATTTCACTTAGTTTTCCTATATTTGCTGTCTTTTTGGTGACATAATAAGTAATATAAAAAAAGAGCCATAATGGTTAAAGGACAGAGCAATACATTTTAACTCTATATTGACTTTACAATAATTTGACATAGGAAAGGACACAATATAACTATTAGCTGTTTGACTTCTCTTTATTCTTCATATTTCTGAAGGGGTAAGTTAAATTCAAAGCTGGTTATTAGTACTTAGAGTTGAGAAGGTGAAGCATGAGGTCAGGAAGCTCAGATACAGCAGCAGCAAGTACTTTGGGAAATAAGTTTGTAAACATGTTATGAAGAACTTTTATTTGGACAAAAAGAGTGAATCTCTTTATTATTCTGGGCCTCCAGGAGGTAATCTCCATGAATTTGTTCAAAGCAAGGACTTGAAATGACATGCTAACTGTAGGGTGCAGCCAGGCCATAGAATCAAAATAGGTTGTATGAACTTCTTAAAGAATTAATTTAAAACTCATGCTTAAAGTAAACTGACCAAGAGCAGGAACTTGTTTGGAGATTTGATCAAGTGGCATCAGTCAACATGAAAACTAGCAAATATAATGTTATGTCAGCCATGAAGTAAGCAAAAAGCCATGCTTATATAATTAGACCACAATAAAACTGTCCAGGTGATCTTCACTAGATGGTAATATGCTCTAGGTACATTGTCATACAATGTCAAAAGGACAGTGTTTCACAACTCCATGAGAGGACAGTGGGTAACCCACGTTTGTAAACCTCACAGGCTTTCCTAGGCATATCTTTCTGGGTCTAATTGTAATCAGCATCCTTTTCCAGTAAGAAGCTGTATGAATGAATGTCATAGCTTTGAATGATTTTTCTGAGTCCCTCTAGTAAGTTCTTGAGATGAGGATAGTTTGGGAGACCTGAGACTGAAGATGCCAGAAGTGAATGTAGACATGAGATCTGTTTCCTAAAAGTCTGCACTGTAGCTTCAGGCTGATGGTCAAATTTGATGCTACATATTTTCAACTAGAAGTCAGCAGGCTCCCATAAGGCAGCTTCTCATGGGGCAGATATTTCATGGGTCACCATTTCCTTATGCTAACCCATCTCCAGTTCCTACCTGAGGCTGTCTTCCTTTTAAAGACCCAGATCCTAGGAGATATGTGTGTTCCATGTCTTTTTCTACTTTTTAATTTATTCACTTTGGGGCCACAAAACACTGTTATAATTATCATGGTTTTATAAAAGCTTCAAATTATAGTAGCATGAATTATGCAGATTTTTTTCCTTTAAGGAAATTTTGTATAAATTATTCTTCCTCAGACCCATTTCTTCCCCTCTCGCTTTGTACTGCTTCTACTAACAAATTTACAAAGACAGATCTAGACTACGTTGCATAGTTAATTTCAACTTGTTTTGAAATCTTGACACTTCTGTTTATTAACATGGGAAATAGTGAGAAGTGGTTTAACTTTCTAAAACATCTTCTTCTCCATAAAGCCAGATACAGTAAAATTTATGTCAGCAAATTATAACTGTATGAAACAGCTAAGTAATAATGATAGATGCAATGTTTTTCAACAATAGATACCAAACCAATGTTATCTATTGTACTACTTATCACTTTTATTATATCCTCCTAATATCTAGCTCTTGAAAAGAGGGGATGTCACATTTTTTCTTACTCTAAACACTAATTTTAAGAACTGCAAAGCTCACATCTGGCATCTCAGCTTCTCACACTTTTGGTGTAGGTGAGCAGTGTTACTAGGATTATGTATACAAAACTGGAGAATGGGGGAAAAACTCAAAGGCCTTAGGAGAAATGTATTTTTAATATCAACACATTGTTTGAAGACTCTTTATGTTTTTGTAGCTCTCTATTAAGCCTGGATGAACTGTTCCATGAAAACTGCCAACAGCTTTTAAACCATGCCCAGCTTCAGCCTGCAAAAGAATGCCCTTGCCCAATGTCACTGAGGCCCACCCTCTCTCCTTCCTGTTGCTGGGGATTCCAGGACTGGAAGCTGCACAGTTCTGGTTGGGCTTTCCATTCTGTGTTGTGTATCTGATTGCTCTTGTTGGAAACTTTATCATTCTGTTTGTCATATGGACTGACAGAAGCCTTCACCAACCCATGTTCTACTTTCTGGCCATGCTGTCTATGATTGACCTAAGTCTCTCTACTGCTACCATCCCTAAGATGTTGGGCATCTTCTGGCTCGGCCTCCAGGAAATATGCTTTGGATGTTGTGTTGCTCAAGTCTTTTTCATCCATTTCTTCACAGTCATGGAGAGCATCATACTCCTTGCCATGGGCTTTGATCGTTATGTGGCTATTTGCAACCCTCTCAGGTACACCATGATCCTCACCAACAGAGTCATTGGTGTGATTGCTGTGGTCATAGTTATAAGAAGCCTATGCATGATTGTTCCCATCATTTTTCTCCTCCTGAGGCTGCCTTACTGTGGACACAGAATCATCCCACATACCTACTGTGAGCACATGGGTGTGGCACGACTGGCCTGTGCCAGCATCAGAGCCAATGTCTATTATGGTCTTGGGAATATTTCCATTTTGTTTCTGGATGTGCTTCTTATTATAGTTTCCTATTCTAAGATATTGTATGCCGTTTTCCACCTCCCTTCCCAAGATGCTCGTCTGAAGGCTCTTAATACATGTAGCTCCCATATCTGTGTCATCTTAGCCTTCTTTGGCCCAGCTCTTTTCTCCTTCCTCACTCATCGCTTTGGTCATAATATCCCTCAGTATATTCATATCCTCCTGGCCAATCTCTATGTAGTCATCCCTCCCGCCCTCAACCCAGTCATTTATGGGATCAGGACCAAGCAGATCCAACAGCGGGTAAAGATTCTTTTGACTAAAAAAAATTGAGTGAGAGGTAATTTGTTCAAGTAATGGGGGGGTAAGGTCTAAAAGAACTTGAATTAATAATAAAAAGTAATAATTAATTTTACTAAAATTGAACATCTGTGTAGCCCAGACTGACTGCTATCCTGAAATCTTTATGTCTCAGCCTCCCTAGTGACTGGTATACTACAGATATATATTTATAATACATATTTTATACAATACAATAGATTTATATAGATCTAAATATTATACATATATACATATGTTGGTGGCAGCTGTTGAAGGCATGGTGTATCCTCTATTGAAACCTGGTAGAATATGTATATATAATATGTATAATACATATACACATATTATACATATAAATGGTGGTGCCTGTTGAAGACATGTTGTATCCTGTATTGAAACCTAGCAGAATATGTCTTTCAACAGCAAGTTTCACGGAAGAGTGCTTGAAATTGCTGAAGGAAGAACTTACTATTAGCATTATCTAGTTCTAAATCTCTTACAGGTAATAATATTTATTTTATAGACATGTTTAAATGCAGGTCATATGGTCATGATAGAAGTAGATTTATGTAATGGTCATGCAAACAAAGAGGGGACACTAACTGAACTAGGAAGTCAGGTACAATTTAGCCACGTGACAGAGAATGCATGCTCATGTACTGGGATTTGAACTGGATGACTTTCAACAGGGAAATGTGTAAAAATTAAAAAAAAAGTGTTATTGAATTTCAAAATATTTTTAAAAAGGAGAAAGGAGTATAAATAAGTTTGTGGGAAAACCATAAACTTTTGCACTATGAAAAGGTAAACACAAGAAACAGCAAAGTAGATAAGCAATATATTCCTGGTTTTCAAAACTGGCAGTCAAAAAGGACAGAAAAACAAACTCCTATAAAATTCTTAGGTAAAATATTGTCAATCAAAGATAAAGTCAAATTTGATTTTGGAAGTTGCCATAGCAATCATCTTGCCCAACTGTAGAACACTCCTAATGATTTTCACTAATTTAACATATAAATATTTTTAAAATATGTTATTAAAGGTGATTAACTTCAGAGATAAGAACAACTATTAAAGAAATGGTGAAAATGATAATTAGCATGCCCCAAAGTTTGTATTGTCTTCAATTTGATTGTACACATACTATCTGCTTTAATATTCTTGAATCCTGAAACTATCACTACAGCCACTTGATGAATGAATAATTGAGATAAAAAATCTTTCTAAAATTTAATTTCAAAAATGTATTTGAGGACCAGGATTTTCTTCTAATCTCCTTTAAATGGAGGATAAATTAGAAATAAAGTGTTAGATATACATTATCACAAGGAAATCCATATTACAAAATGAGTTACATATATGTATATCATCAGTTCTACTCATATTCATTTCCTTTACCCTTTCTCGTGCCCCCTCCCTCTTCGACCAAAGCCTTTATTCATCCCAAGAAGTTCCTGCTGTGGGATGGTCTTTCTTTATGCTGTGAATATATATTGCTCCCATTGGCTAATAAATAAAGCTGTTTTGGCCTATGGTAAGGCAGGATAAGAGCCAGGTGGGAAATCTAAGCAGAGAGACAGGGAGAGGAAGGGCAGAGTCAGGACATACGCCATCCAGCCACTCAAGGAACAAGATGCCAGCAGACTGGTAATGCCACAGCCACGTAGCAATACATAGATTAATAGAAATGGGTAAATTTAAGATGTCAAAGCTAGCTAACAATAAGCCTGAGCCATAGACCAAACAGTTTGTAATTCATATTAAGCCTCTGAGTAATTATTTTATAAAAATGGATGCTGCCCAAGTAGGACTGAGTGGGACCAAGAAACTTCAGTCTAGAATTGGTGCCCAGACACTTGGCATGGATTCTACATAAAACCTGAGAGCTTTAAAAAAAAAAAAAAGGTTCTAAAACAGAGCCAAGAACATCTTCCTAGTTCAGATCTCATTATGAGTCTTGATACAGAACCTCATCCCTTGGCTGCTGAGGGTTTCAGCAGAGACATGGCAGACTCCCACAGTCTTTCACAGGCTATAATACAAAGAGGTTTCTCCTGGCCACTGCCTGAAGGCCTGGGAGCACAGACATGGGCTTAAAACAGAGCAATACACTAATTAATACCGCTTCCAAGAATTGGGGAGGTAAGCATGACTCATTGGTACCTCTCGCCATGTTGAAAAGCCAAGCAGGGAGGAGCCAGCAGCCAAAGCTGCCACTTTGGTCCTAGTCATGTAACTTAGCAATTTAAAAACCCTCCTGGTCAGACAAGCATTATAGATACACAATAGGGACAGATTCAGATGGGAAAAAAACCTCTAAATGGGTTATAGTGTGTTTAAAAATATGCATACACTTGGGAGAGAATAAAAAAGGGTAAAGAAAGTCCTTCAAAAAGAAATACAGTAATTAAAAAAGCCACATAAAGATGGAAAATACACAGAGCATCTGAATACTGTATATTATGTTGTCTTTGGGATTATTAATTACTAAGAGACATTTGATTGTGGGGGCTGCTAAGTTAAGCCTACATATATATTTTAAAGATATTTTGACTTCAAAATTTGGATCTGAGGATATGTTGCTTTGGAAAAGAGGCTCTGCTTTTGTTTCCACAGGAAGCAAGAGGCTGTGGATTAGTTCCAGGTTAAGATGGATCAAATTTGAACAAGTGAGACCTCCTGAACCCTGACAGATGGCATCTATCAACAAAAGTTATAGCTGGTTTTCCCAGAACTTGACATTATCTCAAATTTTTTCAGGATCGCCATAAGATTACCAGATCCCCAATCAGCAGGAAGTGGTTTAGAAAACGATGTCCAAATTCCCAAAATATTGTTTATGAATGTTTCATTTAAAGGGGTTTGGTTATAAATGGTTAATGGTCACAGTCAAACTTTTTCAAAAAAAAAAAAAAAAGAGGAGTTTGATACAGAAATGATGAAAAAGGTAGATTATTGAGTCTACTTTAATTCAAAAAAACAACTGTTGGTCTCAAACCCTTTACATAGATTTGGATTTTGGTTTATCAGTATAGGTTTAGGGTCAATTTTGCTATACTATATGTATATTTCTGCTCTTGTTTTGGAGCACTATGTTTATACAGCTCATTTGAAATTGTAATATATAATTAAGAAACACAGATTAATAGTCATGTATAATAATCAAGCTTATAGTCATATTAGTTAGGTTTTCTAGATATATAAAGATGTATTTCAGATGGATAGGCAATTTTCAAACACTTCAAAAACCTACAGAATGTTGCATTTAAAATGTTTTAAAAACTTAGACTTTTCTGGATGAGACATGTCGCTAATGGCAGTACCAATTACTTAAACAAGGATGATGGGCAATGAAGAAACTCATGGATTTTGCTTTCAGTATGGCAAAGGCTATCTGTTTGGGCAAGAAACTGCTCTTGCCTGGACTGCTTGACAATATGTTGTATAAACTTGGCATGCAGGACCCATAGGAAAGTGACCACTGAACTTCACCTAAACAAGGCAAGATGGTCCTTCAGATTTCTGCTTCACAGAAGAAACTGCCAGACATTCTATGAGACACACAAAGGAAAGTGACTAATGAACTTTGCCAAAATAGGCAGAACAGTCCTTCAAATTTCCTACTTCACTGAAAATTCTGCCAGATACCCTAGGCCTATAGGCTAAAGATGGATGCCCCAACATTACAAAAGAACTTTGGGTAACTGTCCAGGCAGCCAGATGTCTCTGTCATTTATAGAATTTTGGAAGTTGCTTGCAATGCACTTCCTGTCTATTCAGGTAAAATTATAACCTGGGGTCTTTGGTGGAGTTGAAGACTAGATAGTTATTACTATGATTTTCTTTAGTTATGATAAAAGATAAATATAAAACTTTACACTCACAAAAATTGGATAGATGATAGAATATTTCCTTTAATCTTGCCAAATACAAATAGAATAAATATTGTAACTATAATTTTTACTTGATAACTGTTTTATTATATATAAATTACTATGTCAAAATGAAAACCTTCTTTTTTATTAGACAGAAAAGGGGAAATGTTGTGGGATGGTTTTTCTGTAGGCTGTGAATATATGTTATTCCCATTGGTTAATAAATAAAGCTCCTTTGGCCTATGGTAAGGCAGGATAAGAGCCAGGCAGAAAATCCAAGCAGAGAGACAGGGGGAAGACAGGCAGAGTTAGGGCAGATGCTATCCAGAAACAAGATGCCAGCAGATGGGTAATGCCATGGCCATGTGGCAAAATATGGATTAATAGAAATGGGTTAATATAAGAGGTCAGAGCTAGCTCACAATAAGCCTGAGCTATAGACCAAACATTTTGTAATTAATATAAACCCTCTGAGTGGTTATTTGGGAATAGGTATGCAGGAGAGATTTGTCCGTTTACAAGTTCCTCTCCAATTTTTAAGTCTCTGTGGAGAAAAGCATTTCTGTACACATTTATGTATGACTGTGTGTGTGTGTGTGTGTGTGTGTGTGTGTGGTGACTCATTAAATTTAATAAGATGCCCATATGAGCATGTATGGGAAATAACTTCCTAAGTATGTATTATTTTTACATTTCCCATTAATTTATTTCTGTACAATTCATTGTGCATATTCTTTTGTCATCATTTGTGCTGTGGATGATTTATTGATAAATAAAATACTGTTTGGCCAGTAGCCAGGCAGAAAGTATGGGCGGGACTAACAGAGAGGAGAATTGAGAGAACAGGAAAGCAGAGAGAGGGATACTGCCAGCCCCACTGTGATGAGAAGCAACATGCTAAGATACCAGTAAGCCACAAGCCATGTGGCAACTTATAGACTAGTAGATATGGGTTAATTTAAGATAGAAGAACTAGATAGCAAGAAGCCTGCCATTGCCATACAGTTTGTAAGCAATATAAGTGTCTATGTGTTTAGTTGGTTGGGTCTGAGTGGCTGTGGGACTGGCGGGTAAGAGAGATTTGTCCTAACTGTGGACCAGGCAGGAAAACTCTAACTACAAAGAGAAAACTCTAGCTACACATTTGTCCATTTGTTCTTTTCAAATTGGAATACATATATTTAGAGGGTAATTGTATTAGTTACTTTGTACATTACTGCAACAAAACACATGACTAGCCAACTTAAAAAAGGAAGTGTTTATTTGGGTTTGTACCTATGGCAAAATAGGTCCATCATAGAGGAAAAGGCATGGGGACAGGAGCTGGAAGCTGGCTGGTCACATTGTCTCAGTAGTAAGGAGTCAGAGAGCAAAGAGTAGGGTTTGACTATAAAATTCAAGGTCTGCACCCTACAAAATACTTCCTCCAGCAAGGCTCTACCTTGTAAAGATTCTATAACCTTTCTGAACAGTGTCACCAGTTAAGGGTCAAGAGGTCAGATACATATCACATCTAAACCACAACCATAATAGACCAGATAATCTTGAAGAACAACACTTTAGGATTTATATCCTAAGTATATAATATAATATGTAATCCTTTATACTTGCCAGGGATGGCATATAAGATGCCTGATGTGCTGCCAGCAGAGATGGGAGAAAAGGGAACCTGAGATTGTAGATCATCAACCCTCCATGCATTCCCCTCCAGATCTTCTGCTTAGCATGCCTCTAGAGGGCCAAGGCAGAAATGCCTATGTATCCAAAGGTCATTCTTTATGGCATGCACATGTCATGTCCTCCTCCATATAAATACTTCTTGTAATACTAGTCTTTTTCTTCTATCTGATCTTCATGTTCTGTGTTCCTAGATCAATGATGATTTCTGTGATACAGGAAAGGAGTAAAGCAAATTTCCACAGGAAATTATACAGAGATGATCACCCAGGCTGAGATTAAGGCAGTTATGCAGCTCATGGGAAAGAACCTGCAGCCTGGGGAAGCTTTCTAGGCTTGGATAAACTGTACCGAATGTGTGGTCAACTATAGCACATGGTATGATGTGTATCAGCGCACTGGACTCAATTTGGCCATGATGAATAATTCAGTTTCTGAGGATATTCCAAGGGCATTGTGTAAAACTTGAGATCCTAAGGGTTATTGGATGAAGACTGTGGATGGAGTAACATACAGATGGGATGACAAAGTAAAAGTGTGGGGACCTAGAATAGGAGGAGAATAGTGGCCTCTACCAAGAAATGGAGATGGCAACTTTAATTCAGATATTTTGATTCGCTCTGAAGGAGTGTGGAGACAATGTGGCAATTGATGGAGTGATTGCTACAAGTTTTATTGGGTTCCTCTATTAAAAAGAGCTGCCAAAAAGGTGAGCATCCTTTCATGGAAGCTCTGAAAATTGTATCAGGTCTTCCTTGGGATTATTAGGATATAGAAGGACAGAAGTTGCTGACTTGCAGGGACAGATTTCTTGTCTGAGGTCATTGTAGCCCACCAGTCATGGGGCTTAGTGTTTGCAGAGGGCTAAGGAGGAGCTTAGGTGGCGGCAGAGGTCTTGAGGTCAGAGCAGGCTGTGTGAGAAGGAAATGACTGTCTGGTACATTGACCACTGTTCTTATTTTTACCTTTTTTTTTTTTTTTTTTGCAAAATTGCATGTTTCTAGCCTTTGCGTCAAGTGCTCAAAAGATTGTATAATTATTAATAATAAAAATAGATTATACTCACTTTGGTGTTAAGTCTGAGATAGTTCCTGTGTGTAATCAAAGACAATGAAGAATATATTGGTGATTTTCTAAGAATAACCTTTGGAATCATGAGAATATTTTGTATTGGGTGATTTCCCCTTTTCTTTTTGTTCCCCCTTGCTTATGATAATAAAAGACTGAGGTTACCAGGGCAAAAGCAGAAGCTAAAGGAAGCTAAAGAAGCTGTAGCAAAGAAGCTACTTAGCAACTACAGAAGCCGGAAGTGACCCATCAGCTTGCACGAGCACTGTCTCTGAGTCATTACTGCGCCTTCCAGGTATCCCATCCTTTGGACTCCTGAAACTGCTGAGGCTGGTCCCCAGCAATTCTTACACAAATTTATACGTGCCCAAATAGTTTCATTAATTAAAATGCAGGAAACTTGTACACAAGCAGGCAGCTTGATTAAAAAAAAACAAGTACAGAGAGAAAAAATATTTACAAGAGATGTATGGTGTATGACATAGAACTGCAAATAATTAGAGAATGTGTATACAGGTGACATGGAATGAAATGAATAACAATTTACATCATTTCTGTGCAGAAAACCAAATGAGATTTGCCCCTGAAACATTGCTTTTCAATGTGACATTTAGGAATAGTGTTTTCAAGACACAACAGGGAAGATATATGTACAAACTCAGAGCAATTGTAATAGCATGCACAAGACTTGAACATGATCAAGCAGACAATGTTCCAGCATGGAGAAGTGAAGTGGGTATGAAGTCCTATATTGAACTAAGGACATGTTGACAACTGTTAGCTTGTGGGACAGTGAGGATAAGTCTTATTTAAGGGTGTGACCCCTAGCAGGTTGACTGTGCTCCTTTGGATTCCATCATAGCACAGAGTAATTGGACAGCACAAACTGGCCTTGAGTTTAAAACAATGAAGAGACCAAGCTGGATAGGTAGAGAGAAGGAGGAAGGGCTAGCAGGAGTTCTGGTAGGGAAGGTGATCACAATAAAAAAAAATCATTATATGATATTCCAAAAGAATTAATAAAAAAGAGAAATGTTTTCAGTGTGAGAATGATTACTTTCCTTTTAAATCATGTTTTCTTTCTTTTACTTATTCTTCTCTCCTACAATACACCCCAATAGCAATTTCCCCTCCCTCCACTCCTCCAAGTGTCCTCCCTCACCTCCCTGAGTCCAGCCTAGGACGTTGGTGGAACAGCCTGACTCCATCTTAAGATCAGAATGAGTTCATTTGGGTTTGCTGTAAAACCTAATTTTCTATTTTTCTGGAATTTGATCCTTCTTGCAATTCAACTTGGTCCCCAACATGACTGTGCCTTGAACTACACTGCCCCAAATCAGGAGATTTTCTTACAAATAATCTCAAAACCACTAACACTTTTAGTATTTTACTTGGCAAGTTCCTATGTTGACAAAATTCCTTCTGCAGACTCCAAGATTTTGTCCTCTAAAAGGAACTGAGAGTTAACTTGCTGCTGATCTCCTGAGCCCCACATTGGGGCTAGAGTTGGGGGTGGCGGGTTAGAACGGCCCCTGAACCTGTTTAACTCTACACAGAAGTAAAGCCTGCTTCCTCCAAGCCAAAACAATTCAGGTTGGAAGATTTTACTTCTCTCAGGTGGGGTGAACAACATGAAGGGGACTTTTGTATGGCAGGTCTACACATCCTGTCTTTATCTGATGTGGTTTTTAAATTTTTAAACCCAAGCATAGACACCTTGGGCAAAGAATCTGATTCCAGGGAAGTGGAAACCAGAGATCAGATATCAGTGCTGCTTTGCATAGGCCACACCCTAAATTGCACTAGACAATTAGAGGCTTGTACAGGATTGGCTGTCCTAGCAGGAATTAGTGGCTGTGGCCACAGGACTGGAGAATAAAAGGATCAACATTTAGGCAAAGTCATCTCTTGTAGTCCTACTTAGAAGGGAAAAACATCCTTCTAATCCATGAGAAGACTCCCGCAAGGTGTTCAGAGTTGACTTCTGGAGACATGGAGGCCGCTCAGCGGCTCACAGAAGGTGAATCTCACTGTAAGATCTTTACAGCAAGCGGGTCCTCATTGGACACTGTAGACCCTGAAGCCTCTTTCTTGTTTTTATCTTTCAGCAGGTTCAAATGAATCAACTCCTGCTTCCCCAGACCTGTATGAGGATAGAACTCAGGTTGCAGCTGAGAATGCTGCCAGGAACAAGCAGTGTGAGTTGGGAGAAGCCCGAAGCTGTGGGTGCAGGTCTCCTGAACACGGGGAACACCTGCCACCTCAACGCAGCGGTGCAGTGTCTGACACACACACCACCTCTTGCCAACTACATGCTCTCCCGGGAGCACTCTGGGAGCTGCTGTCACCAGGGAGACTGCACAATGTGTGCCATGGAAACTCACGTGACCCAGAGTCTCTGCCACTCTGGGGATGTCATGCAGCCCTCCAAGAAGCTGACTGCCACCTTCCACAAGGGCAAGCAGGAAGATGCCCACGAGTTTCTGATGTTCACCTTGAACACCATGCACGAATCCTGCCTTCGAGGGAGCAAGCACTCAGAAGCCCCATCTCAAGCCAGCAGCCTGATCCATGAGCTGTTTGGAGGCTCATGCAGATCTCACATCAAGTGTCTCAGCTGCCGGGGCACCTCACATTCTGTGAACCCCTTTCTGGACATGCCCCTTGATATCCACGCAGCTCAGACTGTGAACCAAGCCTTGGAGGATTTAGTGAAGCCCGAAGAGCTGTGTGGGGAAAATGCCTACCACTGTGACCATTTCTGAGAGAAGATGCCAGCTTCCAAGATCCTGACAATTGAAACTACCTTGCAGGTCCTCCTGCTGGTATTAAATCGCTTCTCCAACTTCACAGGTGGCACAGTGGACAGGAAAGTGAGCTACCTTGAGTCCCTTGACCTGTGGCCATACATGTCTCAGCCTAATGGAGGACCTGGTCCATGCCAGTGTGACCTGTCACTGTGGACATTACTTCTGTTATGTCAGAGCTTGCAGTGAGAAGTGGTATAAGATGGATGATTCTAAGGTCCACAGGTGGGATGTGACTTCTGTCCTGAGTGAGCCTGTATATGTGCTCTTCTACGTCTGGGAGACTGACCAAAAAAAGGACAGTGTCAAAGGGCCAGTAGGCACAGTCAACAAGGCTCAAGTTGGACAACACCAGAACAGAAAACTCAACAGAGGATCTTGGGTGGGAGCTGCAGAACCATGAGCACACATGGAGAAGACAGCAGCCAAAGAAATCTCCTTACACCAGTGGAAAGTGCTTCAGGAACAGAACCAGCCAAAACCAGTGCTGAACCTCAGAAGACTTGAACCCACTCTGCCAGCCAATGCAGTTGTGATTCACCAGCCCACATACACTGAGCACTGGGACAGGAAAGATCCGGATAAGAAGAATTACCCATATCACAGTTCTGCCAGATTCCTGCCTGCTCAGGGAGCCATGAAAACTGGACAGCTCTGCAGTCAGGGAGGAACATCAAGAGGCAAGATGAAGGAGGAGGAGGAGGAGGAGGAGGAGGAGGAGGAGGAGGAGGAGGAGGAGGAGGAGGAGGAGAAGAAGAAGAAGAAGAAGAAGAAGAAGAAGAAGAAGAAGAAGAAGAAGAAGAAGAAGAAGAAGAAGAAGCAGCAGCAAGGATGGAAGCCTCTACCTGTGTCCTAGGGCTCACTGTGGACATATCTGACCTGGAAGAAGCCCTTGGAGCAAGAGATTTGGACCTGTGGCCCAGGAAGGGCAGACTTTATCACCCTTCTTCTGTGCCCTTGTCTGGTCTTGCTGAGTCCCTAAGAATGACTGTTTATATGTGGAACAAACTCCCTAAGGCTCTAGGATGAGTTAAAACCCACAAACCTTCTGGTTTTCTAAGGGAGTTCTGCAGAGGCCTATAGTATAACTCACGGAATCTGATCATTGCAGAGACAACTCCCCTCCCACAGGCTTTTAATGCAGGATTGCTATTCAGCCTGCAATGTGCAGGCCAATCTGCCTTCCATAGCTGTTTCCTGTAAAATCTTTCTTTTGGATTTTCTTTGTAGAACACACTGTGAGGATGTTTTTATTCATTGTGCTTGAGCAGCAATTCTTTAGACCAATAAAATTCCAGAACTTCACATTCTTTGTTGATCTTTTCTTTTTGGCATGAACTCAAATCAGTATGGAAATATTCTTGGAAGTGTGTACTAGCGTAGGAATGGGAAAAAACAAACAAACAGGAATCTGGTTCCATTGCTTCCAAAGGGCATGAAATCTAGTGTGACTTTGTCAACATGATTGCATTAGATGAGTGATTCGATCACCTGCACAGCAGTTAGACAGCTGAGGGCTCAGGGTTCCATAAAATTATTATTAGTAGTAATTAGTGGTTTTGTTGAGGGTATAATCCTATATTAATAAGCATGGTAAGGTTGTGAAATGCTTGGTCCCTTTTTCCTCCTATACACTAAAGAAACAGAATGTAGGTTCAAGGTCATTTTTTTCAGTGTGGACACTCTAAATGCAAACAACAATCTCCTTATAGGTCACATAATGTCTTTGATCAAGTGACCTTGACTGGACCTAACAAAAGAGACTGTGAAGCAAGACTGTGGTCTCTGTATGGTTTCAGCCAACCTCCTGAAAGTAGCACTGTGTCTGGTGTGGGCATTAGGATTCTATAGCTCAGAGTACCTGCTTGATAGACCAGTGCAAGACATCTAAATCTCAAGTGTCATTCCTTTATCAGACCTTGTATGAAAGTCTTGGTTAGAGATGTTTGGTGGCACACAGCTTTATCCCACTCTCAAGAGTCAGGCAGATCTCTGATTTTCAGGCCAGCCTGGTCTACAGAGCTAGTTTTAGGACAGCCAAGTCTACACAGATAAAAAGAATGAAAGTAAAAAACAAAAGAAAAAAAGAAAGAGAGAGAGAGAGAACCTTCTGAGCTTGGATAAGGATGTGACTTCTTATGAAATTAGTAAATTTGATACAAGCAAAAGCTTAACGAGATATTGTACATTCAGACTTATTGTTGTAGCACTTGAAAACCTGGCACCATGATGAGCAAGTCCAGGTGGCTTGCTGAAGGATAAGATGCTACAAGGAAGAGAATGGAAGTTAGCTCTCAGTTTTGAATCATAATGTATTGTGGGTAAGACTGTCTTTAACCATCTAGCTAAACTGTGATTTATCTTAAAGAAAAGGCTCATAAAAATAAAACAAGGTAACCCAGGCTGAAATCATTCTTCATTCAGCTAAAGAAGTTTGAACTAAGAAAAATCAGAATTTTAAGCCACACACTGTACATAAGTTGGTTATGTTGTAAAAATCTAAGTAATGAAACACATTGTAACATTCAGTTGTAATGTGATTCCAGGAACATATTATAATCTTACCCATGTATATAAGAAATTATAAGATACATTATAGTACTTTGCATTCACTGAGAAGCTGGCTTTAGGGTTGAGGCCCCAATTAAGACCCAGGCATGTTTATTTTAGAATGTCTGTGGTAGGGACAGAAGAAGACCTTCTGCCCATGACCCTCTTTATCAGTCAGAAACACAGGTGTTTGGTTTATACAGTTTCCCCAGCCAGTTTCTACTGGACAATACAATCATCTAATTATGATGCTCTACTCTCCTGCTGCTGCTGCTGCTTTCTGTCTGATTCTATTGTTCAGTCTTGTATACATAAAAAACTGATCCTTCAAAACTGAAAGTATGACTATTGTAGATAATTCTCCACATGAAACACAAGTCATAACATGAATAAAATATTCAGCATCTTTTTAAGAGAAGAAACAACAAAAGACACATTGGTAAATATTTTTAAAGCAAAATTGGTCAAGTGGTGGTGGCAAATGCCTTTCATCTCAGTACTCAAGAGGCAGAAGCAGGCCAATCTCTGTGAGTTAGATGCCAGCCTGAACTTCAGAGGTAGTTCTAAGACAGCCAAGGCTACACAGAGAAACCCTATCTCAAGAAAATCACAAAAAAGTAAAATTGTTGCAAACCCCAAAATCTTCAAGAAATTAGTCATTGACCATATTATGACATGAGCATCAAGGTATATGTTAGACTTTTAAGGATGAAGGTTGATAGCATTCAAGACATATCAATGTATATGACTGAGAATACTCTGTCTTAGGCTTTTCAGTTTGAGGAGTTACAGTGTAAAAATACACCCAATCCCTAAAATCTTTGCAGGAACTGCTTCTTTAAGAACAGGTTTCTATCTCAAAAGGAAAATGAAAAAAAAAATCAATAATGATTTCAAGTGAAGATAATAACGCTGTTCATGATAACCGGCCAGAAGACACTCTAATAATTTTTTATAAGTTATAAATCATATATAAGAGAGATATAAGAACTTCTGCCCTCCAGGGTTCTCCTATTGTACTGTCAGTCTGTTTTTAAGCCCTCCTCCCTCCTTCAATAAACGGCATTCGGCATTCTGCTGAGGCAAATGACCAAAGTAATTAATTAATTAATTAATTAATTAATTAATTAAAAAGAGAGAGATAAGATCATTCAGCATTGGGCTCCTCACAGAACTGCCACTTTAAAATTTTAGGACTTATATAACCCAGCAATATCTGAGCATTTCCTCCATCCAACACTCTGTGCTAGGTGAACTGAGGAGTAGAGCTGAATGAAATGTTACCTTAATATTGAGTTAGAACGGAGGCAACCCTCAATGAATGCAAAGGAAAGTGTGCATGCTGAAACAGTAGCATGAAGATGCAGAAAGCACAGCGGTGATACAGATGACTATTAGGGATGACTATCACTGGGGGAAAATTGAAAGAAATTAGAAATGAGTGAAGATGATTTTATATGAAAGATTGTCAGTCCCCAAAGACAGAGATATGTGGTGTAAAATCACAAGTTACAACCAAATGTCTAAAGGATTATTGGTTATTGAATGAAGGCTATTGGTAACAGTAGTTTTTATAATTCACCATATGAAGTTTATAGTGTACAATAGAGAAAATGGCAGTTATAGGAAGAAATATTGAAGAGAGATTGGATAGAGTATGGTTTAATACATGAAAAATAGGTGTAGATACAATAGCAAACATAGACTCTGTGAGGGAAAGACAGGAGACTAAGTGACCAGCTTGTCAACCAAAAGAGAAGGATGAATGTGAGAGCAGAACAAACCAAAATCTCTTTTAGATAAGAACATTACTTTCTCAGTGATAACAACTCAAAAGAGTCTGAACTTAGAAGATGACTCACATATCCCATTGTCCCTTGGACCTTTTGTATCTACAGCCAGGAAATCAGAGCATATAGTGTGTCCTGGGAGGAATATCAGGTCTTGTCTACCACACAGGAAGGGACACTTAAGAAACACTACTGTGCCATGCATGAGGAAGACATTAGGATAAGTTTTCTTAGGAGAAATGGGATTTTTCCATAATCGAACAAAAGAACTGAACATATGCTTTCCTAGAGACTCCATCTCTTGAACACAGACTAGAATGGAGACTCTTTTTTGGTTGAAGGACACTGATGGATTTATCTGTAGTTCTCTACACTACCACAGAGATGAATGTATTTCAAGAGCCTACTCTCTTCATCTTTTTTAAACTTTGGCTATGCCAAAACTAAGCCAGCATTTATAGTTTTTAATAAAACAAAACAGAAGAGTTGCTGGAAGTTGTAACCGGTACAGTGTTTCTCTACTATGCCATGGGGATGAATAGAATGTAAGACCCTTGGGTACAGGTTTATACACAGAGGGTTCTGAAAACTATGTTCAGGGATCCTGGGATGTGTCTAGACTCACTAAAGCTTCTCTCCATGGGATCAGTGAGACCAAAAGCCCAGAGGTTTGAAAGGGCTATCTTTAAGAACCTAGACCACAAGGTTATTCAACTCTATGTAAGGACGGGGAAATAAAATATTAAGATATTAGAATTCCGGCAGGGTACAGAAGAGACAGTTGAAAGGAGGAAGAGAGGTCAAATATGCAGGAGCCTCCCTTTTCTTAACGATTGTCCTGAGAACCATTGTCTACACAGAAAAACTCAGCTTGGAGGGACTGGTAGAGCTAAGGTAAGGACTGGGGTATACATGAAGACTTTATAGACTTTGCTTCTGTGCTCTTCTCTTCCCTTCCTTCCTCTCTCTCCCTACCTCACTCTTCCCTTCTTCCCTCTATGAACCTCTCCCTGATACAACCGCATTCCTTTATTGCTTATAGAATGACAGTTACACACATACTTCAATAAAAATGAAAATTACAAAAGCTAGAAAACTGACCCACAGTAACAAAGCCAGTAGTGAGGTTTGTTCTGCTTCAAAAGACAAAAACTTGCAGATCACCTTCACATGAGGGTTAGGGGTGGAGGTGTGACTGGTTTGAGTATCCAGATAGAATTTCACCAGTAGTGCCATCTTCACTATTGTCTGCTCCTGTCTCTCTCATATCCCTTCATGTCTCTCAGTCTTGAAAAAGCCTGAATAAACCTCCTTTCCAGGCCATTCAGTTTTTTGGGTTTTTTTTTTGTTTTTTGTTTTTTGGGTTTTTTTTATCCGACTAAGCTGAGGAAAGCTGAAGTGAGAGGAGTAAGGCTAAGAACAGAACCTGGTTCTCTTCAAACTAAGCAGTACTGGATGATGTTAGTATAAGTGGATATCCAGGAGAAGTGTAAATGTCTCATCTGATAGCAGCCCTTCATTCTTCTGTAACAATCCATTCATCTTCTAGACTACAATGAACTCATTTTAAATAATGGTCTTTTCTTAGCATCTTGGATTAAAACAAAACACTAGGAAGCATCAGTGATATTTTCTGGCAACCTTCTGAGCTGCTTAACTCACATGCATTAATCTTGTTCATTCTGAAATAAAGGATATTAGTTGGATTTGCCCCCCCCCCAAGTTTATAAGAAAAAAAAAAACCTGATTTTTAAAGTAGAGAAATTAGCCAAAGTTCTTCAGCAAGTGAATAGCACAACAAGATTTTTAGTCATTTAAAATCTCAGTAGTTTCAGGTCTAAACAAATCTACTTATTGTTCTTCAAAGGCCAAAGAGAAAGAAACAATACAGTAAAAAGAAATAACAAGATCAGTGGCCACAGCAATTGTTGGTGCTATAATGGAAAATGCCCTAGTTATCGTCAACTCAGGTTTTAAAGGGTGTTATGGGACTGAGATCTTTGTCAATGAGCCCATCTAAATGAAGATAGCCTCCAAAAATGACCAGCTCATTAGCTACATGTGTCAGCCACTTCAAGTATAACCCAGCTCCAGCATAAAAACAGAAATAAGCATTCTGGGTAAATTTGTAAAGAAGTAGGTGTCTTAATGACTCTAAATAGTACTCTGTTGCAAGATTGGCCCTCCTTTCTCACTCCTCTGGTACCTCACCCTTGCCAGTAAAGTGCCCTGTACAAACACTCTGAAGATGGTATTGATTATACATTAGTCAAATTCCACAAATAGCTTCCAATTTCTCAGACTGTCATCTTCTCCTCAGCACGGGCAAACACTGTACTCTTCCTTCTGAATGATCAGTTTTATCTCAGCTTCTGTAGGGTCTTCTATGGATTCTTTTATATTTAGAGAATATTTACCTTATATATTATAAGACAAGTATCTGATAAGATGAAGGCATTTTTTAGAAGGATATACTTTTTGTCAGCTTTACACAAACCTAGATGTATCTGGGAAGAGGAAATCTTATTAAATTATTTTTTTTATTTTTTGAGTTTATAATATAATTAGATAATTCCCTTTTCCTTTTCCTCCCTCAAACCTTCCTTTGACCATCCCTTTCTCTTTTTCAAATTCATATTGAGAAAATGTCTATATGGAATTGGCTTGTAGGCAAGTCTGTGGGGTACTTTGCTGATTAATGATCAATATGATAGAACCCAGCTCACTGTGGGTGATGCCACCCCTGGGCAGGTAGCCTGGACTGTATAAGAAAGCAGGCAGAGCAAACCATGAGGCACAAGCCAGTAAGCAGCATTCCCCCATGGCCTTTACTCCAGTTCCTGCCTCCAGATTCCTGCCTTGAGTTCCTTTTCTAACTTCCTTCAGTGATAGTGTATGAACTGAGAGTTTTAAATATGAATAAAACCTTCCTCCTTAAGTTGCTTTTAACATGGTGTTTTATCACAGCAATTGAAATTCTAACTAGACAGATATGTGAGTATTGTCAAGTAACTACGGAGGCTGGAAATGTTTTTGAGAATAACACAGTCCCCCAAAAGTACTAAAAAGTAGTGATATTGTCATAGAGTAAACAGGCTACTCAGAGCAACAGAGTTAGAATGGGTAAAATTCTAAGACAGAATATCTCATTGGATTTAATTATGTTGTGTCGACTATACTTAAACAATGAACAATCTCTAGATTTATAAGAAATCAAAACACTAATGAAAATATAATGCATCTCATAGAATGTATGGCTTTTTAATAGCAGATCACACTTCGAGGGACATTGGACATGCATGGTAATGTACACAAAGTGATGAGTGAAAATGAACACCAAAAAAAGTGAATATATACCACAAGATGTAATATTCCAGTTTTTTCAGAGAACTCATAAGTTAGAAAAAAAGCAAGCAATATTGGCTACAATAGGTCTCAGAAGTAATACATATGTAGAGCAAATTGCTCAATTACTCCTGGCAAGAATGTCTTATCTTTGTAAGTACTTATACCATTTTATTCAACATACTAATGGATGTTTTCCCATCTCCCAGGACTTTGGTAATGGAAGCACTTAATGAAAGAATAGCATCCCTTGACAAGAATTCTCAGACACTTACTAGGAAAATGCCTTCTGTCAACAGCACCCAGTTCCATCCTTCCTTCTTTATCCTTCTGGGGATTCCAGGTCTGGAAGTTTTTCATATATGGATTGCTTTCCCATTTTGTCTTGTGTATCTGACTTCCCTTGTGGGAAACATCACCATTCTCTTTGTGATCAAGACTGAACACAGCCTCCATCAGCCCATGTTCTACTTTCTGGCCACATTGTCTATGATTGATCTATGTCTATCCACATCCACCATTCCCAAAATGCTGGGCATCTTCTGGTTCAATCTCCAGGAGATCAGTTTTGGAGGCTGCCTTGCTCAGATGTTCTTTATCCACATGTTTACAGGCATGGAAACCGTTTTGCTGGTGGTCATGGCTTATGACCGCTTCGTTGCCATCTGCAATCCTCTTCAGTACACCATGGTCCTCACCAATAAAACCATCAGCCTTCTCCTTTCAGTTGTTATTGGAAGAAATTTAATTCTCGTGACTCCATTTGTGTTTCTCATTCTGAGACTGCCCTTCTGTGGGCACCACATTATGCCTCATACATACTGTGAGCACATGGGTCTTGCCAGATTAGCCTGTGCACCCATAAAGATCAACATCATTTATGGACTTGTGGTGATTTCTCATATCCTTGTGGACATGATGTTGATAGCCTGTTCCTATGTGCTTATCCTTAGAGCTGTTTTCCAATTTCCATCTCAAGATGCCCGATTAAAGGCTCTCAACACTTGTGGTTCCCATGTCTGTGTCATGCTGTGTTTTTACACACCAGCCTTATTTTCTTTTCTGACACACCGCTTTGGCCAAAACATTCCTCACTATATTCATATTCTTTTAGCTAATCTATATGTAATTGTCCCCCCTGCTCTTAACCCTGTCATTTATGGAGTGAGGACTAAGCAGATTCGAGAGAAAATAATAAAAATATTTTTACAAAAAGAATAATTCTATGTAAAGTTTGGATAAATCCATATGGCTCAAGGTATAATAATCTGAGTTCTCTTGAACGTCTTTAAAATTTTAGTTGTGATTGCCATGCCTTGCGTTTTGATTAGAAATGCTTTAGTATTGATAGCTAAGAAAATCTACAATTCTGTCCAGGCTCCCTACCTCCCTCCACATATCTGGACAAAGTTTAGAAAGTCACAGAGATGACACTCAAGGTGACAATCACCTTTGAATAGAATCACTTTCAAGAATGATAAGTCTTTCCATTTCTCCACACATCTCTTTAGGTAAGTTTGAAAAATAAAGGACAGTGTAACCTAACATTGTTTTACAGATGCAAAGTTTAGTTCTTGGTTTAGTATTTACTGGTGTTTGAACTGCCTCATATCATTGTATTCTTTACAATAAGCCCAGACTTTTCCTTCATCTCTAAAGTTATTGATTCACTTTGGGTAAGTTTTCTATGTCTTATCCTTACAGTCATTACTACTCCCATCTCATTCCTTCTCCTCGCTCCCTATTTTTTTCTCCAATAAACTGGGTTTTAGTTTCTTAAAGTATCTGACAGACTACCTTATAAACATTAATGTGGTACTCTTTTCCAATTTTGATGCAAGTCATTGTAGATATGAGTAATTGTATTTTGTGTCCAAATCCAATCTGATTCTATACATCATTTGCCTTCATGTCTATAGGGCTTCATAAAATTTAGAAGAGGAAATAAGGTCAATTCTATGGCATAAGCCAAAAAAATAATCTCAGCAAAATTTCTTAATGCTATGGGCTTCAAATATTTTTTCATATTGTCAAATTCCTGATATGTGTGAAGAATGAAGTTTTGTTTAAAATAGGTCAAATGACCATTGAAGTGAAGTTCTTGACTGGTCATAGAATTCTTGCTTAAAATCAGCAGATATGCCCTGCATGTCTTGTGTTTCAGAAATGTTGTCTAGTTCTACATGTCAATACAAAACTATTCAAATTATTAGATGATTAGGAAATATGGGTAGGTAAAGCCAAGAAGACATTAAAGGAAAAGCACCTGTTCATCTCTGTGAACCTGGGCAGCTCTTATATTGAATAACATTAGCTTAGCTCCATTCCTGCCTGGTGTAGCAACCTACAGAACTTCCTGGTTCATGTGCATGAATCATGCTTGAGTTTTACAGACTCTGCCTTGTGCATCTGGAAGTTATTTACTACAAATTTACAGTGGAAAAATTAAAATGCATTGAAACCTGGTATATCACCTGAGTCTGGCAAATAAAATGAGTGAGGTCTAAATAAACGCAGATACTTGTGTCCACAAAGAGTATCAAATGGACCCATCTTTAGCATGATTTTCATGTAGCAAGAGAAGGAAGATCACTCAAACACATTATCTTTATCAGAAATAATTCACTTGTATAATGTGATTATAAGGGAATGGGGGTAGGATAAGAGGAGCTATGTGAGGGTAATTCAGGGATACATGTTAGCAAAGTGTTATATGCATTTGTGAATGAAACCTACTACCATGGCCAGTTAGCATGCTCTAGTCAGATCCATAAAAATAAATGCCTTACCTTTGTGATTTGACAATTTGTTATTTAAACTGTGTCTACCATTTTAAAAAAACTCACCAACCTTCTGACCCATACTTTTTGTCTTAAAAAAAATCAAGGATCTCTGAACAGACATTCTCAAACTTGCAGCTATGCGAATAAATATGTATCTAAAATATAATGTAATATTGGAAGTAAGATGATAGCTTAAGGATCTTTTTCTACTTCTACAAAAGTACAGTTGATTTGATCATTAAGTACCCATACAGTTCAAATGGCAAGCAAGTTTTTGTTGATTTAACTTATATTTATAGAGAACCAAATCATTGTATTGTCTCACCTATAACATGAGCTCTGTAAAAAGAGATTGCATCTAGGATCTTTGCCTTGGCATATACATACTGCTGACACCTACTTGTCAAAGGAAATAAATATCTTAATAAAATGAACTAGGTAGCTTTTCATGTGCTACCTACCAAGTGAAGAAATGTAACTGTATTTTTTTTCTATTCAATTACTTATATAATTTCTGCTCCATTAGCTATTGAACATGAGCAAATTCTGTTTCAAATAAGTAAAGAAAGTAATTTATACTTTAATAATAGTTTGGATCTCCCAAGAAAGACTATTACTCTACCTAAATGCATTAACTCACTTCATCCTGAAAAAAGCCATGTGGGCCATATATTGTCATTTTTATCAGCCACGAAAAAATCTATAAGAAAAATGAAAAGGTTCAGAGATGTGAGAAGGGCTTTTGGTTATTGAATTATAGGAAGTATATTTAAAATTAAATTGTCTGACTCCAAATTATTAACTCCAAAAACAAGGTGTTCAAAATTAGTAATTATGGCTATTATTTATTTGCCAATTAACTTTTTTTGTTAAAACATAGCTAATCGAAACAAAACTTCTGTTTCCTGCTGGGTTTTGTTTTATACATTCATCAAACAGGAAAATAAATAAATATATATGTATAATTAAATAATAGTAGTATCATAGACAAGAAAAAAAGAACCCTCACTAGCTTTGGCCTTTTAACCATCACACACACACACATACACACACACATACATACACACACAAAGACTTTGAGGAAATACTGGGGTTTCTTACAGTATTGCTCTTTTCCTGCCTTTACTGCTTCTCTACCAAAAGTGACTTCATGTACCACCATAGAGATTTAAAGTGTTAGTGTGAAGCCATTATGCCTCTGAGTAGCTAACCTCCTGGGGCATGTTCAAGGGAGAGTATTCTCTAGGTGATGTATAGATAACTGGTCATTGGTAACCACAAGCAAAAAAACAGAGTTCTACCCTGAGAAATGTGGGGATTATCTATTCCGTGTCCAGGTCCTTAAATATAGCTCATTGGGAGGAGGCTGTCCCCAAAGGACTAGAGGTCTTGTTTAATTCCTTGGCTCTGGCTATTGAGAACTTGATCCCACACAGGTTACAGTCTATGGCATCCAGTTCTTCACAAATGATTTCTCAGATGTTGGACAGAGGTGGGTAAGTTCCGGTAATTCTGATGGAAGAGTCTCCAAAGAGTGAGCTCCAGTGGGTGGGTCAGGACCCTGTAGATAGATACCAAGTATATAGTGAGGGGTCAGTTTGAAAATAACTCAGGTTCATTGCTGAAAATCAGACATCAGCAACCACAGTGACAAGAAAACAAACCAGTTTCAACACATGCAGGAGTGTGTGTGCAATCAGGAGTGCATGAATAAAGAATGGTATATTATAAAATATTCATGGAAACAGGTGATCTGGCATAGATGGTGCCTTTTCCTTCTCATACATTTCTGTTTGTCTGTTTAGATGAGGCCAAATGACCAGTTAGTCATGGTGGCAGGAGAAAGTAATTTCATGGACAAAATAGGATAAGTGATGTTAGTGGCAAGTTCAAAGTTACTTTAAACACACCAAATTACTTTAAAACTTTAACTAAAATGCACAAATACCCAGAGCTAATATTTTAGAAAATACAATTCATATACCTAGAAAAACACCCTGAAGTTTACAAAGAATAGTCATTGAATTGAAAATTGCAATAAAAATTGAGATTTTAAAGTCACAAGAACCCACAATGATATAACGATAAGCTTAAACATAAACTTTTACTTCTTTTATTTTCCCAAATACACTTTTTATTTTATTCTTTATCTAGTTGTTGGGGTTTTTTGTTGTTGTTGTTCATTTTGCTTTTGCTGTTTTGGTAGGCTGCTTATATCACAGAAAGTTTTGCTGGTATGGTAAACTAGGTTAACACCAGTAGTCTTTTAGAATTTGAAGTACCTTGCTCCAGGCTCTTCTAACGTTTTAAATTTTCCATTAAAAAAATCAGCTATTATTCTGGTGGATTTTCCTCTGTTTGTGACAAGCACATACACATGTAAGCGTGTGTGTGTGTGTGTGTGTGTGTGTGTGTGTGTGTGTGTATGTGTGTGTTTCTTTTGCTGCATTAAATACTCTTTGTTTTGTATACTTGGTGTTTTAAGTATGATATGCATGAGAAGTTTCTTTTCTGGGCTTGTCTATTTGAGGCTCTGTGTGCTTCTTGTATCTGTATAGATTTATGTTTCCCTAATATTGGGAAGTTTTCTATGATCCTGTTGAAGATCTGGTCTAGGTTATTTACCTGGGATTCTTCTCCTTCATCTATGTTATGATTCAAAGCTTTGGTCTTTTCACAACACCCTGCAGTTCTTGTGTGTTTCTTTTGTGTGCTTTTTTTGCAAATTTTTCACATTCTTTCCTGTGGCAGTTCAATTCATCTATGTTATCTTCAAGTCCTGATATTCCATCTTCTCCTTGATCCATTCTATTTAAAAGACTTTCCTCTGAGTTTTCTAACTGGTTTATTGAGTTTTTCAATGCCATCTTCATTTCAATAAGAGTTTTCTTCAGTATTTCCATTTACTGAATTTAGTTTTTAAATCCTCAATTGTCTTCATTAGTTTGTTCAATGTTTATTTTTGTTTTCTTGTACATCAATCAGATATTTACTGCTTTTCTCTATGTTCATTGAGCTGTTTGTGTCTTCTTTAAATGCTTTAAATTTTTGATGATGTTTATCATTGCTGTTTTAACTCCATGTACAAGTGTTCATACAGCTAATTCTCCTTGGAGACCATTTCTAAAGGACTAACAGATTTAGGAGAAGAAGTACTGCCATAGCCTTTCATATTGTTTGGATATGTTTTTAATTATATTTGTGTTTTAATTTTACATATTAGCCATTGGTTCCCCTGTCCTCCCCCCTCCTGCCCCTGCCTTCCCCCTAGCCCCTCCCCTCCATTCCCATCTCCTCCAGGGCCAAGACTCCCCTGAGGATTCAGCTCAACCTGGTAGATTCAGGACAGGCAGGTCCAGTCCCCTCCTTCCAGGCTGAGCAAAGTGTCCCTGCATAAGCCCAAGGTTCCAAACAGCCAGCTCATGCACTAAGGACAGGTCCAGGTCCCACTGTCTGGGTGCCTCCCAAACAGTTCAAGCCATTCAATTGGCTCACTTATCCAGAGGGCCTGATCCAGTTTGGATATTTTGTGATATGACTTGTACATGTGAACTTCCTTAGTTGTACATCTGATATGAGATTCTAAGCTGCCTCTGTTGATCTACCAGTATCTTACTGTATAGCACAAGGCATCTCTAACTCATGACCCCTTTGCATAAGCCTCCCAAGTGTATTACCAGACTTCTAATCCCATTGAATTTTTTATCTCATCAACTTTGGACACTCCTTATTTTTGTTTTTTCCTGATATTATAAATGACTTATCTCTGTTCTTTAATTTTTCTATCAACAATATTCTTTCTGTAACTCTCTCATTAATACAACTAATATCATCATTATATATGACCTTTATTTTTTAAGCTTTAAAAATACTTAGCAGAATTTAGACATTTTAAGATACTAACAATTGCCATTCCACCATTAGGAAGCAATTTAGTACATTGGTTTTGTGTTTGTTCCTTCTAGAAGCCTTTGATGGAAACATGAAAGATTGTTGGAAACATGAAAATGAATGTCCAAGTAGGACAATTCTGTAAGAGTTCAGACTAATAATGTTGGTTAGTAAATTCCATTAACAATAAAATGTAAAACATCAAAGTACAGAGATAAGGAAAAATATACATTGATGATATAGATAAAATATAAGTACATAGAACATTTTAAAAACAGATTAAACATGCCATGGTAGTTAAACAAGACAAAATAATTTAAATGAAGGAAAATTCATTCAATATTTTCATGTCTTAGAAACTGGAAATGTACTACATATTAATAGAGATCAAAATGCATTGCATGAGAAATAATGAGAATTTAAAAGCAGAAAATGGACAGTGGATAAAATGAGATATTCTTGGAAATATCTCTCCATTTCCTCATCATCTCAGTAATAATGATGATTATGATGATGATTACAATTAGTAAAATCTACATTCAGGGCTGAATAAGCACACCACAAATCTATGTTATAGTTTTCAGAATATCCCTGTGTGTTACACCAACCATGGAATCAATATTGTCACCACTAATCTATATATTTTAAAAATTGTTGAAATTTTTCATTAATACATAGCATGTACACAGTATTATATAATGCAGATAGATTGGTAGATAGTTTTTACTTGACCTTCATTTACCATCTTTGTAAATGGGAGCAGATCTGCTTTAATACTTATAATCACTAAGAAAGGTCCTTAAGTGTCACCTAGATGTCTTCTCTCCAAAACTATCTGAAGTATTATTCTTTTCAGTTAAAATAACTATTTGGCCTATTATGTTCTGAGGCAGGGACTAGGAATGAATACAAAGATAGATCTAATAAAGGATCACTGGGTGTGAAAGCCACTGATACTGAGTTTCATATGATCAGAACCAAAGGTAGAGAAAGACTGAGATAACCCAACCCAGGGAGTAAACAAATGGCAAAATGCTAATTATAACACATATTTGGAACTAATTCCATAGATCATTGGTAAAAGAAATGGGATATCATAGAGCACATGCCAATCTAAATGGAATATATCATCATACTTTCAAAGCAGTTTTTAATGCCTATCTTATAGCTATAGGTATATTTTGTCTTTAAACTCCATGACACCATAGTAGAATCCATTGTACTCAAAGGAACATCAAGGCAACACACTCCACAGCACTGCTGTAGATTTGCCACTGCCTACCCAACAAGCCCAGTTGATGTCTGGCTACCAGCTGGGGCCCAGAATCTACCACAGAATTCACCTTCTGTAGTATATAGTTAAGTAATAGGATAATTTGCTCACATACATTACCTCATCATGTTATAAATTGCATCCATGCCTCTGATAACTCAGACCAGAAAACAAGGCAACAGATGAATTCAGTTTTGCAGTCAGCTAGCCAGTAACTAACTTGGAAATATCCTCACATACTATGTAAGAAAAACTAGATATAGCACTAATACAATGGAGGAAAATGACTGCTCTTCATATTGTACCACCCTTAAAAATATTCTGACATTGTTACCACTTTACAATAGCATAAAGCAATTGCCCATTTACAAAGTGCATCATAAAGTTTAAAAGATCATGAATCACAGTAAGTCTGAAATAAATTGGTTAGTGTGTAGTGCTGTTTGTGTAATGATTATTGTTTTGTTTTGTTTTGTTTTTTGTTTTTTGAGACAGGGTTTCCCTGTGTAGCTTTGTGCCTTTCTTGGAACTCACTTGGTAGCCCAGGCTGGCCTCAAACTCACAGAGATCCGCATGCCTCTGCCTCCCAAGTGCTGGGATTAAAGGCGTGCACCACCACTGCCCAGCTTGTGTAATGACTGTAATATGGTGCATGACAGGATTTTACATTTCCAAGAGAGATCATTGTTTTAGGGAATTGTGCAATAGTTTTCAGTTGTCTCTAAATTCCTTAATTCCATTCCATATTCTAAATCCAAACCAGTGTCTATCTATTCCATGCCCCATCTTTACTGGCATCTCCACTGCCACATATAACAATTTCTCTTCTTATTTGCAAAAAAATGTATTATTCCCCTCAACAACCTGTTGAATCATCATCTCCTAAACCCAGTCCAATGATATATTTTACACTGTACACACACAGAGAGAGAGAAAGAGAGAGAGAGAGAGAGAGAGAGAGAGAGAGAGAGAGAGAGAGAGAGAGACTCTGTATTGGTTATATATTTTTTGTCTTAATTAGCTAGTGTGATTATCAATAAAAAGTTGCTAAATTAATATGTGTGTGTGTGTGTGTGTGTGTGTGTGTGTTCTTAAAGACTGAGAGAATAAATGGCAGAAGTATGTGTTTGTTTTAAGTTTGAAAGTTTTCTACATGGTTTTCTATAAATGTGGAGCAAATTTTGCAAAGTTAAAATACCTCCTATTACCCTCTGTAGGTCTCATGTGCTATATTATGGAATTGAAGAATGGGTTTTCCACTTCTGCAAGAATTACACAACATACTATGGAAGAAGCTAGGGTCTCTCAATGGAAGCCAGAAAGCTGCAAGAAAAGCATCTGTGATCAGTTCACACTAGCATGCTTCATTCCAACAAGACACAGTTCCACCCTTCCTCCTTCCTCCTGATAGGGATCCCAGGGCTGGAAGATGTGCACCTGTGGATTGGCTTCCCATTCTTTGCAGTGTATCTAATAGCTGTCCTGGGGAACATCATCATCTTATTTGTGATCCAAACTGAACGCAGCCTCCACCAGCCCATGTTCTACTTCCTGGCCATGTTGGCATGTACTGATTTGGGCTTATCCACAGCCACCATCCCCAAGATGCTGGGCATTTTCTGGTTCAATCTCAGGGAGATTGTGTTTGGAGCCTGTATCACACAGATGTATACCATTCACATATGCACCGGCCTGGAATCTGTGGTGCTGACAGTTATGGCCATAGATCGCTATATTGCTATATGTAACCCACTGAGGTATAGCATGATCCTCACCAACAAGGTGATAGCTATTCTGGGTGTAGTCATCATAGTCAGAACTTTGGTGTTTGTGACTCCATTTATTTTTCTCATCTTGCGGTTGCCTTTTTGCGGTGTCCGGATTGTTCCCCATACCTACTGTGAACACATGGGTTTGGCAAAGCTAGCATGTGCCAATATCAGGGTCAATGTCATTTATGGATTAGTTGCTTTCTCAGTGGGATACATTGACCTATCTGTGATTGGATTTTCCTACATCCGGATTCTCCAAGCAGTCTTCCGCCTTCCATCCTGGGATGCTCGGCTCAAGGCCCTTAGCACATGTGGCTCCCATGTCTGTGTCATGTTGGCCTTTTACCTGCCAGCTCTCTTCTCCTTCATGACACACCGCTTTGGCCACAATATCCCTCATTATGTCCACATACTTCTAGCCAATCTGTATGTGGTTGTTCCCCCTGCCCTGAATCCTGTTATCTATGGAGTCAGAACAAAACAGATAAGGGAGAGAGTACTAAGAATGCTTCACCCTAAAATCCACTGATACTTACTTCCGTGATCTTCCATAACAGTTCAATAAGAAAACAAGGACAGTCAGAAATAAGCAGTAGGAACACTCTTTTGTTAAATTTCCACAAGTGATCACAACAATAGATTCTAGAAAAAAAATTGCTCACCTCCCTTCACTGTCCCTCAAAAGTCAATTTCACTACATGACCCTCCATGGCTCATAGGTTAGTACATACCATCAAAAGATATTACATAAAAGTTCCAAATTCTCTAACCTGTGGGAGATACAACAAAACCCTTTTATTTAAGCCCATGATAACATAAAATTCCAAGAGGGATAAAAGGAGGTTGGAAAAGGTTGATGCCCAGTAGCTAGCTACCTTGAGTGATATATTCCCACATAGAGATTCTATCCAGTCACTTGTCAGACCTGAAGTTACAGTGATAAAAATGGCGTAGAGTATTATCAAAACCAAGAATAGTGGTAAAAGCTGAACTAAGGATCATAAAAATGTACATTTAATCTCAGATTTGGGAAATTTGACCTGAAAACTACAATAAAACTCTTTGAAAGTAGGTGTGGCTACTTGAAATCCCAGTTCCTGTGAAGCTGAGGCAAGAGGACACATCTGGGCCCATCTTGAGCTACACAAGATGAGTTTGTTCCAGGCCACATAATGAAATCCTGGTTCACAAAATCTAAGGAAAAGGAAGGAAGGAAGGAAGGAAGGAAGGAAGGAAGGAAGGAAGGAAGGAAGGAAGGAAGGAAGGAAACTATAAACAAACAAAAAACAACCTAGAAAAATCTTTTTGCGCTTCAATGTTTCTGCCTACAAAATGTTTTTTAAAAAATGTGATATGGTGAACTCAAAAGAAGTGAAAATTTTTGCAAATTATAGAACTTTAAAAGACTTGGAATCTTGCAGACTTAACATGGTATGTCTGTTTTCCTTTATGTGTGTAGATTTATTCTTTTAATCATATTTTTGTTTATTCTTTGAGATTTTCATACATATGTACAATGTACCTTGATCATATTCATCTTTTACCCTTCCCCCAACAGGTCGCCTTTCTAACTTCATGTTCTCTTTTTCAAAAAAACGTTTAACCCACGGAGACCAGTTAATCCTGCCCAAATGCACATTGATGAAGAGTCATCCTCTAGGATGTGGGCAGCCTACCAGTGGCTTCACCCCAAAGAAGAGTGACTCTCCCTCCCCTAGCAATCATGAATTGACAATAGCTCTTCAGCTAGAAGTAGGACTTCAATAGCCCCTTCTACATTCTTGTTGGAATTTTTAAATGGCTTGATCTTGGGCAAGTCTTATGCAGGCAACCAGAGCTGCTGTGAGTTTATATTTGCAAGAGCCTTGTCAAATCCAGAAGACATTTCACAGCATTCTCCCTTGTCCTTCAGCTCTCTCACTCTTTCTGCTCCCTATTCTAAAATTTTGGTGATATTTTGGGGCAAGGGAGAACTGCAAGTTAACACAGATGTCCAACCCTTACTTAGTACTCATAATCACTCATTTTTAGCACTTTGAATAGTTATGGGGATCTGTGACCTTAGTCATTGCCCATTGCAATAAGAAGTTCTACCAACTTACCTATACCTTCAACCCTGGAGAGCATTAGTTTAAGTGAAATAAACCAGACTAATAAAAATAAACATTGCCATTTTTATTTGCATATGCAGTCTAGATTTATATATAAATGAATATATATGACATAAAAGATTATAGCTGGCTGTAAGATGGGAGAAATAGGAAAGGGAATGGGTGGAGAATAAGAGAGAGTGATGAATACATATGTCAAAAGCAAAAGTGTGCACTAACTTCAGGGGCAATAGTTACTGTAATTTGGGAATCACAGGATATAAAGACCTAAGAGAAACACTTAAGAATTTAAAAACTTGCTGTGCTCCTGGTTCTCCAGCTTCTTCAGGGCTACGAAAGCTGTATTTCTCCAGGGAAGAAAATGTATCTGAACTCTAATATAACTAATATAAAATTTCCTTTCTAAGAAACAGAATATTGAGTTGTACCTGTCTGTTTGAGGGCAGTATGTCCATCTAGTAAGTTTGAGCTCGTGGTACTAGTGGGATTAGAAAAGTTGTGACGATGGCGTATGGGACTAGATCTGGAAGGGAAATTAAAGAGAGCCACAGGATAGAGAACTAGTAAAAGGCAAGGTGTAGATGGTACCAACCCTAAGCTAGACTCACATACTCTTTAGGAGGACCTGGATCATACAAAAGGACTGAATGATCTGAACAAACTTGATGGAGGATATCTTGAGCAGCCTTCCTCAAGTGTTCATAAGAGTATGAAGCAGAATGTAGATTTGAAGAGAAAGAATTGCCTCCACCCCACTATTGTCGAGGTGGTCATCATTAATTAAAAACATTACTAGTCTACCTCTTACTTCCTTTCTCATTTTCTAATAGTTTCAACTCTTCTTTATGTTCTTCAGTCCTCCCCCACACATGCCCCTTGTTCTTTCTACTCTCATTTCAATTTATTTTTTCTCTAATTTCAGACATTTCTTTTTCCATCTTCTTACTGTCTTGGTAATACACATGCTTCTGTTCTCCTCATTAGTTCTATGTTCTCTCTACTCCATAACATTCAACTCAGAGACATTCCAATGTATAATGTTAAATCCTAGCCTGAAAGCTCCCAGCAGGGTGGAAAACTGTACCACCATTTTCCACTGGATGACTTTCTCTCTTCTCCTCATCACCAATCATCCCTCATCCCTGTTTCCAGTTCCTGCTAACCAGGTTTGATGTCAGATTGAATATGTTAAATTGAGAGGCATTCCTATCACCATCTTTATATTCTAATTTGACATCATAAGGATTACGATCAAGCCTCTGTACCTGGTGCATCTACTCTACACACCAAGAGCAATGACGTTTGGATCACTCTGAAAGGTCACCTGTGTGAAGGTTCTTTAAAGATGCCTGTGATGCTCTGAGAAGGAGGTTTGCATGATCATGGGAGGAGACAGGCAGAGAGAGCTTATTGACATGGGGAAAGAAAGATAGAAATTGGAGAAAAGAATGAAAAGCAACATGAATACAGGGGGTGGGAGAAAAAAAGCATGAGGGGATTTTTTAGAATATTCTTCAAAACAGAGTCCAAGGATCCTGTGACCAACACACAGCACTTAGCCTGAAATACCAGTTCAAATGGCTTTGTGTGCACAAATAAAAACACCTCAACAACATGTTAATATGGAAGGGGAAAATTTTCACAGGGTCCCACCCCTAGACAAAGAACTGTGGGAAACGAATGACTTTTTGGAGAATTAGCCTCTCCCAAGGATCACCCCCCTTATTGATTGCCCCATGCAGAGTGTTCAAAATTACAATTAAAAGACAGAGACTGAAAAGACAGAAATATAGTCCTGGTGTCCTCTCTGAACTTAGCTGACAATGTGAGCTACATACTTTCCTTCCAATGGTTTCTATAGCATACATTTCTAGAAAACAATAAAGAAATAGATGTATAATATCTCAACCTCCTCCCTAGATTAGGTACTATGAACTTTTTATAAGTCAAATATCAAAACCCAATTTATACCTGATTAAATCACAAGGAAAACTAGTGGCAGTAGAAAATAATCAATATTCATATAAAAAATGTGGATGAGTTCTATTCTTCAGCATGCCACTGAAGATTCTCTTATTATCATGGGCTGCCCCACCTGGTATTAACAGCTTCACAAGTCGTACCCAAGGTCTAACTTCTGCCAAGGCATCCCTGATGCCAAGATTTGCATCTGACTTGGGATGGAAGAAGGCAAAACTTGATGAATTCCCACTTTATGGCCACATGATCTCAGATTACTATGAGCAGTCTCCTCCAAAGTCCTAGAAGCTGACTATTTGTACCCAAAAATACATAATAAAGAGTATTATGACAAGGATAGCTTTCATATTTGTGTGAGGCTCCATTTCATCTGCATCAACAAGATGTTGTCTTATGCTGAGGATGACTGGTTCCAGACAGTTATGTGTGGTGCCTTTGGGAAATCCCTGGGCACATCAGTCAGCCTTCACAGTGGCCAGGTTATCATGTCCACCCTGCACCAAGCTATAGAATAAGAAATGTGATTGAAGCCCTGTGTAGAACCGAATTCAAGTTCCCTGGCTGCCAAAAGATACACATCTCAAAGACACATGGCAGGTAAGAAATGGCTTATCCCTGATGGCTGTGGGGTCAAATATATGCCCAATCATGGTCTCATGAAACCCTGCATTCCTAAGGGCTTCCCCTGTGCTCATTTATACACCATCAAGCCATGCTCAGTAATAAAGTTTATATCCAGTCTGCCACGGGAAGGTAGGTAATGAGAATAATACACAGGCTTTGGAAGAATGAATGCAATATTAAAGTAACTTTTAAATTTAATTCACATTAAAAACAACACTTTCCTTCAAGTATTCAAACTTCTATTGAAAGTCATTTTGTGATCAACATGTTGCTAGAAAATGAAACTCCAAGATAAACCATTTTGGTCCCCTTATTCAAGGAGAGCAGTCTAGTGGCCAAAGCAGAAACCTGAAAAATCAAGTATATCACAGTGCAATAAAAATTAGATTAAAACACAGAAATAAGACACTTTGGAAGCACTAAAGGCGAAGGGATATTGTTTCACTCTCTTCTCTCTCTCTCTCTCTCTCTCTCTCTCTCTCTCTCTCTCTCTCTCTCTCTTTGGTTTTTTGAGACAGGGTTTCTCTATATAGCTTTGCACCTTTCCTGGAACTCACTTTGGAGACCAGGCTGGCCTCAAACTCACAGCGATCTGCCTGCCTCTGCCTCCTGAGTGCTGGCATTAAAGGCTTGCACCACCACCGCCCGGCTGGGATATTGTTTCTCTAGAAAATACTAGGACACTAACCATAGAGAGTGGCATGATAGATAGACTGGAAAATGCAAGAGAATATACCAGAAAGCTCTATGGCCATGAATCAGAGCATAGAAACATGAAATCATTTTGCTTACTTGTGGACAAGGAAGTTTGATTCCCAAAGGCTTCATTGTCCTAGCTGATCAAACTCCACACTTGCAACCCCATAACCAAACTTTGAAGTTACTATGTCTCCCGTTTTCTGTCATAATGGCACCTTGCAATATGAATCCTAATTGCCATATTAATAAAAATAAACTAGGAGCCAGATATTGGGGTAAATGCTGAAAGATCAAAGAGACAAAGAAACAAGCCACTAGAGAAACTTCTCACAACTACCGAATTCTCAGGCCGAATGGAAGGCAAGATCCTATCTCCACAAATTCTTTGACTGAAAGTGTCTTAGTCCTTGGCGGAAAAGCCTCTAGTTCCTGTCTCCTCATGCCTTATATGCCTTTCTACACCCAGCCATTTCACTTCCTTCATAGTGCTGGGATTAATGGCTTGTGGTGTGCTTCCCAAATACTGGTAGCAAAAGCATGAGATTCCAAGTGTGGGAATTAAAGAGGTATGCCACCTTTGCCTGGCCTCTATATTTAATCTAGAGACTGGCTCTGTTCTTTGATCCTAAGGCAAGCTTTATTTGATATACAATATTGATATAGATATGATAGGATAAAAGGGTAGATTATTGAATCTACTTTTAAAGAGCAACAACTTGTTTAAAATGTTTTACATTGGTATAGATTTTAGTTTATTGATACAAATTTAAAGTTAATTTTGTTATACTATATGTGTATTTTTACTCTTGTTTAAGGTATTATTTATACAACTCAATTTAAATTGTAATGTAACAATTAGTCTTCTATGATAGTCAAATTTATAGTCATGTTGTTTCCTAGTTATACACAGATATAATTCAATTAGGTAGGTAAATCTTTAAACAATTTAAAAACCTACAGAATATGGCATTTAAAATGTTTTAAAAATTTAGACTTTCTGGACAATGAGACATGTTCGCTCCTGGCAGCACCAATTTACTTCAGAGAGGAGGATGGGCATCAAAGACACTCTATATAGAGTTTATCTTCTTCTTGGAAAAAAAATAGCCATTTGGGCAAGAAACTATTCTTGCCTGGACTGCTTGATCAAGTGGACATGTAGGACCCATAAAAAGGTGACCACTGAACCTTGCTTGGCAAAATGGTCCTTCAGGTTTCTGTTTTGCAGAGGAAACTGCCAAACATTCTGCAGGACACAAAGAGAAGTGACTGAGAGACTCTAGGCCTGTGGGCTGAAGACAGATGCTCCAACTTTACAAAGGAACATTAGGTGACTGTCCAGGCTGCCAGCTATCTCTGTCTATTCTTACAAAATGCCTGAAAGTTGCTTGTGTCCTTCTCCCATTTCTCAGGTAATATTATATCCTTCTGAGGTATTTGATGTAGTTAAAGACTAGATAGTTATAATTTCCTTAGTTATGATAAGAGATAAGTTAGATATGAAAACTTAGACTCACAAATATAAGATAGATAGGATATCTTCTTTAATTTTTCCAAATACAAATAGACTATATATTGCAACTGTAATTCTTGCTAGATAACTGTTTTGTTATATGTAATTTTACTATATGAAAGTTAAAACCTTCCTTTAAAAAAAAAGAAAAGGGGAAGTGCTGTGGGATGTTCTCTATGTTAAATGTGTGTTGCTCTGACTGGTTAATAAATAAAACACTTATTGGCCAGTAACCAGGCAGGAAATATAGGCAGGACAAGGAGAAAGAATTCTGGGAAGTGGAAGGCTGAGGCAGGGAGATGCTGCCAGCCGCCAGGTGAGAAACAGATGTTAAGATGCCAGTAAGCCATGAGCCACATGGCAACTTATAGATTAATGGAAATGGGTTGATTTAATATATAAGAATATTTATCAAGAAGCCTGCCACAGCCATACAGTTTGTAAGCAATATAAGTCTCTGTGTGTTTACTTAGTTGGGTCTGAGTGGCTGGGAGACTGGCGGGTGAGAGAGATTTGTCCTGACTGTGGGCCAGGAAGGACCAGGAAAACTCTAGCTACACAATATGTCACCACAACACCTGCCTCCCAGCATATCCTCTCAGTCTTGGAATCCCACTGATGTTGTATTCTGTTTTCTCTGTCACCTCTGTACAAGTCCAAGACACCTCATCACCTATATTTGGCTTATTGCAATGACCTAGTGGGAGAGGCAGGAAGCATTTTGCTTTAGTTCCTTTTTTTCCTCAAGTGTAGTTCAATATAGTCACCAGCATAGTTATTTCAAATAATATCAGGCCAATTATATCTCTACTATGCATGGCTTCATGATTCACTCATAACAGAAAGAAAAATGCTAACAGTGGCTGACAGAATCAAACATAGTCTGACCCTCAGTGACTCCTCTGAGCTCCTCCTCCAAACACTACCTAAACCACTTCATTCATCGTTTGACAAAAACAACTTCACTTTTTTTTTCTTCTAGGACTTGTCATTCATTGTTCCCTCTGGGCATGTAGTTCTTTCTTTGTCCACTGGGTCTCCTTCATAACAATATCTGGAATGATATCCAACTACTTTACTTCCAAACATAAAATCAATCCTACCACAGCCCCCATTGAATTGTCCTATACACCATTTATTGCTAGTTAATGGCTATGGATTCAAGCAATTTTATTTTTGATGAATAATCTGTTCATCAAATACAACCAAGAGAAATATTAGATTTGAGATAAGGAGATAATAGAAGATATTGAAACCTAAATATCATGCTACTTTGGTGGCCATTCTTCCAGAAAAACTACATCACATTCTGAAGGAGGATAAAAGTAAAGCCTAATCTCCCCCATGAACTTCAGGGTCTAGCCAAGAAGAAAGAAGGGACTAAAGTCTGCTGTGCAAACATGACAATCTATCTCCATGGAATATATTAAGCAATGAGTTTGAAAACACCAGACATTAGCCAAGTAAATGCAATATGAAATATGGATAACAAATGAGAAAAGCCCTAGAGATATGTGGGCTGCCTTGAATGAGTTTTCAGTCTGATAGACAGAGAGGAAGAATGGATTCCAAGAGGAGCTTATCGGTAGAGTCTCTGAGTTGAGGAGGGTACTTAAATGTTTGAAAGATTAAAAGTGTTACATTTGACAAATCATAGCCTTGGAAGAGAAAGGAGGGGAAAGTGAGAGAATTTTGAAACTCTCCAGAGAACCTACCTCCAGTGAATGTATGTATGTCAGGAGACTGCATGTACTAAGGGAAGAAAGAGTGGTACCCAAGGATTACAGATAAGAGTATCCAGTTCTGATAGCTATTCACTGAAGCCAGAATGGAACACAGTTCTCAGGGCACTTGGGAGGTAGTCAAAAGAGTCTTTCCTAAGTAATAAATCAAAATTAGTCATAAAGAATTGTTCTAGGTTTTTCATAACAAGTCTTAAAAAGCAAAGCCCTGCCCCACAAAGCAAATTATCCTCAAATAACTTGTTTGTATTTCATAATGAATCTTAAGAAGACATAATGAATCTTAAGAAGTTAACATTTATAAGATCTGGCACCTCAAAAAGCAAAGTCTCAAAATGTCTGATATGATAGCTAACAAAAGTTACCAGATAGCAAAATAATTAGAAAATATAACCCAAAATAGAATAAGGAAAGTAATTGGTTAGTTGAAATTAGCAGTGTTGTTAGAGAATAAGAAGTTTGAGATAATTATTGGAATTTCATTCCATATATTCAAAAGAATTAAGATATAGTCAATATTTGGAAGACTTAAGCTTATCTTCCATAGCTAAAAAGTATGTCTGAAATGACAAAATAGAATTCAGGGTATATTAAACATTACATAAAGAAAAGCATGGCCTTTTACTTTATTAAATTGAAATAGTTCCATTGAGTAACAAGCAGCTTTCACTAAAACCTTCTCAGTGAGATTGTTTATTATTTCCACTTGCATTTTTATGAAAGCAGTTCCATGACAAGAGTTTTGATAGACTAATTTTGGTTCATTAAGTTTTAGGGACTGTATCTATCTGATAGGTGTATTCAGGATGCTGACACAAACTGAGTTTGCAGACTCCATGGAAGGTACCAAGTGAACATGTGCAGCTAAGCCTGGGCACATACAGATGTGTGTGTAGAGACCCTGTACCCAGGAGATTTACTTATCCCCTAAAGGGCAGACAGCCAATATAGGGCTAGATTATGAGGGAAGATTCCTTTCAAAAAGAAAGAAAAAACTTTTCTTCTGCCTGTCTGCCTCTATCTCCCAGAAGGATCTTTTGAGCTACAGAGAACATAAATTGAGATCACAGTGGTTAAGATCCCTGAGGCTCCAGATGTATAACTACCCTGGCCACTTCTGGAACTAGCCAGAACTCTAGTGTCCATGGATCAAGAAACCATGCTTCAAGTTCTTGGTAAGCGACTCTGAGTAGAGGGTGCCAAAGGGTATCTACAGCAGGCCTTAACAGAAGATCAGAGACCTAACTCTTAAACCTGAACTTGTGCTCTCTTTTCCTGGATTAGTACAACTGGAAGTGTCGAGACTATCTGTCTGGAATTAGGAAGCCAATGTGAGGAACTGGCTTCTGATCTCCTTCTTTCTTCCTCCCCCTCCCTTACCCACTCCTCCTTTTCTTCTTCAAGACTCTCAATGGAGTCAGAAATGGAAAACCTAGAGAGTATACACATCGTGTAGATGCCAGGTAGAATGATTTGTAATTCTCTGCTATGAATATAGAAATTCAGAGGTCCAGAGGACAGAATATATTTTTAAGTGGATTATTGAGTAGTAAACAATTTTAGTAGGTGTAACATCAGTGGCAGGTGCAAAAGCTATAACTGGGTGTTGGGGAAAAGATAATTCAGCAAGTTTTAGCAAAAATTAATGGATTGCTAAAAATGATGGCTCCAGAACTAGAAAATTATGCATGAAGTAGCCATGAGCTACCTCCTACTCTGTGTGTTCAATAATGTCTAAACTAACATGAGAACAGATTCCTTAACTTCCTCTCTGAACTTCAGGAAGTCAGGGGTAACATCACAGTGCTTCTCTAGTGCTGGTCTGTGGCCTTGTCCACCTAGAGAAAGGCTCTGGCTGCAAGGTCTTCATTTTTATTTTTGACTTAAGCTTCCTAGCCTTACTCATCACATCTCTGGCTAGAACCAGAGACATTAGATCTCAGTGTCAGTCCCAATGTTGTAATTTTCAAGCTCTTGTCACAAACCAAGACTAAAGTAACAAAAAAAAAAAAAAAAGTGTTCTCGTGTGCTTAACTTCTTGAGCTGACTAGGCAGTTCCATACTTGTTGAATGGGAATTTAAATGAAGAAAGTGCAGAGAAGGGAGATGGAAATTGGAAGCATGAATGAGAGGGAATAGGTAAAATGATCATTTAATCTAATTTCATCTAATGATGAAAAAATCACATTAAAGCTCTTTAAGACACAAAGCATATTTTTTCCTCTAGGCTCTTTCATCAACCATAGTTCAGTCACCAGATTTTTTATTTGATGGTAGCCTCCAGAGGTAAATTCAAAATTCTTCCTGTTCCCAATATGAAAGTCCTTCATTCTTTTCAGAAATTCTTTATGATCCACAAGGGAAGTTTTTTGGTCACAGTGAGATGTAGGGCTTTGTAAGGGATAAATGTAAATTTTTCCAAGGAATTAGTCAGAAGATGAGGAAGCAATAAATAATAAAAGCTTAAAGATGAGTATGGTGATAATAAGGATGTTTGTAATTAGATTGAAGATATATGTGCCACGGATACAAGAAAAGCTAACAGGGGTTAGGTCAATTGTCTCAAATTAAGGGCTTAGCAGGTATTCAGGAGGCCATGGGAGTATACAGTGGTTGACAACTAGTATTTGACAGGTCGATTCACCAGTTAAGTAACTCTCTGTTCAGGAGCCCCAGTAGGCAAAGTCCATGGGGTCACTGGCTGTGGAACCTGGTTGTTATCTGTTTGTAACTTTCTCATATGCCACCACTTAACTCTCTAAAAAAGAACAGCTATGAGGTTCTTTCCTCAGCCCATTGGTAGTGTGTTTTCCCTCTTTGGGCACACTTATAGTTGTGGATGGTCAGGAAGATGATTTCTGTTTAATCTGTATAATTCTGATGAATAAAAATAATATCAGAATATTTTTCTTTATTGACACAGGAAAGTAACAGTGTTCTCAGTCTCAAAGATACCTAATTTTAGACTTCAGAACAAATTCAAAATAGGGCCACTAAGCTGCCCCTGTAGAATATATACAAAGCCTAGTTCCCAGATGTTTATTGCTGAATCAAAGTCAGGCTGTTTACACGGGACATAACTGCCTACAGTAATTGACTGCACATACTCCTAGGGTCAGGGTTCAGCCAACTAACTGTTGCTATTCCTGAATTTCAATGTCATTTTCTGTCTGGGGATGTTTACCACTCACGCTACATGCTTGGCCAAGTGTTATTCACTGGCCAGTCAGGGTGACCTTCCTAGCCTGAGAGAAACTGTGTGACTCATCATGTGTTATAAGAATGGGTTGGATCCTGAAAATGTAACATTTGACAGGTTGACTCGCCAGATGAATAACTTTTGACTGTAAGAGAGAGAGAAGGAGGAATGAGAGAGTATGTGAGTATGAGTGTGGGTGTGTGGAAGGGAGCTATGAAAAGCTAGGGAGAGAACTGCTGTGAAAAAGATGATGTACAGAGGGTGAGAATAAATGTGTGTGGGTGTGTGCTGAGGAAGGGATATGAAGGAAGTATGTAAAGAGCAGGCAGTAGTGAGGGTGTGAGTGTATGTAGGTGTAGCTGAATGGGCAGAAAGAAAATGTAACATGTAATTGTCTGAAGTTGGTCAAAGGAGAAGAAATGTGAGAGTAAGACAAGAGAGTAAATGAGTTGAGAGAGTGAATGAGTTAAGGAATAAATGAATGATGTAGTAGTGTGTGAAGGAATGTAGCAGAGTAGAGAGAAGAAATATGTATAGAAGATAGATGTAGAAATATATAAAAAATATGTCAAGGAAAATGAAGCTTATAGAATAGAGATGTAACTTTGCAAAAGAGGTATGTGACTGTGTGGAGAATGTAACAATGTGGAGACAGATTTTCAGAGAAGAGATTTTTGAAGATGAAGTAAAAAAGAAAGTTAGCTTCAGAAACCATGTATGTTTCCTTATTTTCCCCTCAGATAGAAAAAGTCTAGCCCTTGCTGCCTTCATGGATTTTTTTTTTTGCATACCCTGGATGTGGCCTTGGAGTCAGTTCTCCAAAGGCCTCCAATATAAGTACTTGATTTATGCCTCAAATTCACAAGCAGATGTATTGAAATAGAAAAGAACAAGTGGAGATTTTAATGCCTGTGTGTGTCACAAAGAAAGCTCCTTAGTTACAAAGTCCAACTAGAAGGTACACTCTAAATAGGTTATCTTAAGGCCACCCTCCATTGCTCTCTATCATCCACTCCATTACACATAATTTAAAACTGCTGAAAAGAAGCTAAGATTGGGGTTGGGAGTATGGAATTAAGAAATGGAAAAATAAGTAGGGGGGAGTAGCTATGGAAGTAACAGTCATTTTTAATCAAACTTTTAGGTTTAGCACTTGAAACAAAGGAAAAACAATGAAAACCAATACAAAAAAATGGATGAAGGAAGAAATTGAGACTTATGAACAATAAGAAGGACAGGAGGAATCAAGATGCTAGAAAACTATCCTTAGAGTTGAGGCAAAGCATCATAGAAAAACCCAGATAAATGAGTAGAGAGGTAGGTAGATAGATAGAACATAGATAGACAGACAGACAGACAGACAGACAGATAGATAGATAGATAGATAGATATGCATTTATATGTGTATATGCATGTATGTGTGTATACGTCTGTGTATATTTGTTACCTTAGCACCACAGGAGACAGGAGTATTTATATTTCCATTGCCTTTGGTTCTAAAATAATTTAGACTTTTTTTTCTTCCACATTTGACCCCTACCACTGAAACTATAGGAAAAACACAGAATCTTCCCTAGGTAAAAGATAAATTATTAAACTTACCCAACCTACTTCAGAGTATTGTAAGCCATGAATGAAGTGATATGTTTAAAATTAATTTTGAATTCACCAAGGTTGTTCCTAATATACCTATTACTAAAACATTGTTACTAATATGCTTATTTATTATTATTATTATTATTATTATTATTATTGTCAAGGCTTTAAAAATGGGATATTTTTTAAATTTTCTCTATTCCCCTACACACTTTGTTAGAGAACTCTTTCTGGCAGGTCTGCCTGAAGAAACAAAGGTCAGAGAGGGTCCCTGGGATAGGAAGCCCATCCTCCCTCCACTGAGATGCTATCATTACTGATGGGGATGGTCTGGAAGGAGCCAGTAAAAAACTGGAATTACATTTGGAGAACAGAAGAGGCATCACGAGACACAAAGATTCAATATGAACCTCTTGAAAAAAATATGATTTTATCAGTGTGAAAATAGCACAGAGTTCTGGGTTTCCAGTTTCACTACAACTTTGATTCCTTTCCACTGTACCCCAACTTGAGAACTACTTATTTTCTAACATATTACACTTTAAATACTGTTAATTATATAATAAGTTAAGCCTGTTGGTTTGTTTATAAGGGTGTCTCTCTCTGTAGCCCAGGCTGGCCTTGAATAGGGGATCATTCCTACCCCAGCCTCCCTAGTGCTGGGAGGACAGTTGTGTGCCACTGCACCTGGCACTGTTGTAAGTTTCTAAGGTCAGGGAACCAAGTACATGATCACAGAATCACCTACACTTGTTAGAGACTGCTAGATCCTAGAAAGATTAGGTGCAACTGGCTGATTTGAGAGATCCTGAAACACCACAACTTGCCAAACTACAGGGCTCCTTGAGGTTCTTCACAGTTAGGGGAAGTGAGGATGCACATTAGAAACTTTCATGTCTGTAACGGTGCTGCTTCACATTATTTACAATTTATTTCTCCTGCTTCTCCCCACTGTGAGATTTAGCCCTCTCCAAATAATGTGTGTTCATTCTTGGAAGGCACCACTGTACCACCACCTCACTCTATGTGCCCATTCTTATCATGGCTCACTCATTTGTTATCACCATGATCCCACAGAGTAAACAGAGTTTTACTACCTTACAAGCATAGATAGTTTTGTTTCCCATTTTGTGACCTTACAGCTTAAGAGAATTCTAAGGGGAAACCCTAAATGAGAAGAGACGTGTAGCAATATGGGGAGTGAAAATATGTCTCAGAATCATTCAAGGTGGAAGTGAACATGAACAGGGATGGAAGGCTTTAACAAGTGAACTCCATCATTCTCACACCACTGCAATCAACTGTTCTCCTTTAGTCTAGATGGTAGGACTCCTAAAAGCATGATGATCTAAGAAAGAGAGTGGGGACCAATTATTCTATAAGATACATTCTCTCAGCAAGTAAAAATTATTTCTGAGACAAAAGAATTGACTACTTTCACTGTAGAGTAGATAAAATATATAACTTGTTAGAGACTGCTTAAATAAAAATAAAATTAAAGCAAAAATAAATACAATCTAAAAGCTAGAACGCTGTGGGAACCAGAGACATTTATCGGAGTCCTTTTTGATGCCAAGCTTTTGTTTCACTATAAAAGTTAAACTGAATGATAGTTTATGTGAGCATTAAAAAGAAAATGAGGAGAAGAAAATGTAAAAAATATGCAGTTTCACCTGCATGTGAAAATAATAGCCTAAGTATTTTTCTCAGTTTTAGTTTCTGTAAAGATATACCAACTCTTTTGAAGATAAAATCAAATGTATAGTTAAATCCTCTTACTTTGGTCCTCTGCACAGCTAAAGTGATAGTAGGATCCCAGAAACAAGGCACCAGACATAAACAGATAAACCCAGTTGACCTGGATAACCTGCTACAGTTGTGTCTAACTAAAGCGACTTGCTCTACCTTCATATATCTATACAGAACCTAATTCTTTAAATCCTAATTTTACAGCTCACTAAGAGAAAGCTGTAGGACTGTGTGACAAAATATGACAGCACACAAGAATGACACCATCTCTACTGGAGTTTCAGACTTCCTCCTAAATTGTTTTGTCAGGTCTCCCAGCTGGCAGCTCTGGCTCTCCCTGCCACTCAGCCTTCTCTTCCTCCTAGCCATGGGAGCTAATGCTATTCTTTTGATTACCATCCGCATGGAGGCCTCTCTGCATGAGCCTATGTATTACTTGCTCAGTCTCCTCTCCATGCTGGACATCGTACTCTGCCTCACAGTCATCCCCAAGGTACTAGCCATTTTCTGGTTTGATCTCAGGCCCATTAGCTTTCCTGCCTGTTTCCTCCAGATGTATATCATGAACAGCTTTCTCGCTATGGAATCTTGCACATTTATGATCATGGCCTTTGATCGCTATATAGCCATCTGTCACCCACTGAGATACCCATCTATCATCACTGACCAATTTGTAGTCAAGGCAGCCACATTTATTTTGGTCAGGAATTCCCTTATTCCTTTGCCCATCCCCATTCTTTCAGCACGACTTCATTACTGTTGGAGAAATGTCATTGAGAACTGCATCTGTGCCAACATGTCTGTCTCTCGACTCTCTTGTGATGATGTCACTGTCAATCGCCTTTATCAGTTTGCTGGAGGCTGGACTCTGCTGGGATCTGACCTCATCCTCATCTTCCTCTCCTATACCCTCATACTAAGAGCTGTGCTGAGACTCAAGGCAGAGGGTGCTGTTGCCAAAGCCCTGAGCACATGTGGTTCCCACTTCATCCTGATCTTATTCTTTAGCACCATTCTTTTGGTCTTTATCCTCACACATGTAGCTAAGAAGAAGGTCTCTTCTGATGTGCCTGTCTTGCTCAATGTCCTCCATCATGTCATCCCTGCAGCCCTTAATCCCATTGTTTATGGGGTGAGAACCCAGGAAATCAAGCAAGGAATCAAGAGACTATTGAAGAAGGGGTGGTAAACAGACCAACTGCATCCCTGCATTCCTAATGCATGATGACTTATTATGTTGATAGAAAATTGGCAGAAACACTAACTCAGAAAATTCCCATGAAGAAAGTAAGTCTAAAAAATGTTTCTGACTATACTCTTCCTTTAGAAAACACAATACCCCCTCTACAAAAATTCCATATCTCAGCCGGGTGTAGTGGTGCCTGCCTTTAATTCCAGCACTTACGAGGTAGAGGCAGGTAGACCTTTTTGAATGTTGGCCAGCTTAATCTACATAGTGAATTCCAGGACAGGCAGAATTACATAGTGAAGTTCCAGGACAGGCAGAATTACACAGTGAAATTCTTTCTCAAAAAAATAAAATAAAAATCAAACAAACAAAACATCCCATATCTCTGTGACTTTTTAATTTTTTCTAATATGTATTGGTCTATTTTGTCTAACATAGGAGAGTCCAAAATGGTGAATGCTACACTAAAAAAATAATCTCTAGCTACTTCTACATTGGCAATGTATTTTATTGGGACTGTAGACATTAGTGGCCTCAATTGAAGCTCATTATCATAGATAATATTAATCCAGTTGTACAGTGAGATTATGAACAGTACACAGTACTTTAAGGGTCAGCTTTTAATGATGCAATGTGGCTAGAGCCTAAAAGCAAGTCTTCTTCATTTATGTCCACTCAGCCAACATCTTTCTCCCATCTTCCTCTGTGTTTTCATGCAAAGCTTCTTTGTAGTTAGCTAATGCTCTCAAAGGCTAGAGTTCCTTGAAGAACTGATATGTGAAACAGTTCGTCTTCCTGGGTTTAGGAGGAGGAACATCACATCAAGCTTCTTTTTCTTTTCTCCTCACTTTTACTGTGCTTGGAACTTCATCTCTGGGGTTCACAAATACTACAGTCTATTACTAGTTATGCAGAACTTTTCCAATCAACTTTCTTTATTCATAAATCTTACTAGAGACTAGAAGTACAAAGATGTAAGGAAATTCACAATTATTGAGAAACTTAGATGATATTTGGGCAAAATACAAACCAATCTAGATCCCAGTAATATTGAAGATTATTGATCTGGATCCAAGGGATATTGAGAGGTCATTTTTCCTTCCTTCTACATATAAACAACTAGAAAAAACTAGTTATTCATACATGCAAGAAATAACTTGAAAAAGGAAAAAGAATCAAAGATGACTGAGCTTTGAGCTTTTCTTCTAGGTTTTGACCAACTATGAATAACATGTGGAGCTTGGAACAAATAAGGAGTGTCAGTCAGTTTCAGGATCTTCATTTGATGTGAGAGACACTAAATTAGCTGTTTCAAAACTGCATTTGTAGTCCTAAGAGTCTATAAAATGATTGAGGCATCATTCACACTGAAGAGCCTCCTCCACATTTCCCTTTGAGCAGAGGCTTGGGCACTTCCTGTGTTGTTTCCTCAATGACAACTAAAAAAGGAAATGGGAACATTTCCAGGTACAGATCAGATTCAAGTGTACTTAAGGAGTGCTTGTATATCCACATCATTCATGGACCCACTTGCCTCCAACTACTAAAAGCAAGCATATGTTCCTGCTTAACAGAAAAATCAAGCAGATATAGGTGAATGTTTCAGTTTCTGTTTGCTAAAAGCTTTGGTGTTATCCTTTTTTTATGATGATCATCCTGACTGAAGTGAGAAGGAATCTGAAAGAAAATCTAGTTTTGCTGTGAGGTGATAAGATGTTACTTTCATTTTGAGAATCTTTATTGGTATTGAGTTATAAATACGCTCAATTAAGACATTCTAATATAGTAAATTTGTAAGAGTGATAGTTTTGTTAGCTATAGTTGCCTTTGTAATAACAAAGAGTATATTGTATGAACAAGATTTTGACCCAATTTTAGGTGCAATTATGACTTATACTTAAAGAGACATAAAATACACTAACTGTACAGCAGCAATAATCCTGAAGACCACAGGAAAAATTTTAATATTGATTTGTTTTGTTGCTATATAAGATGTGGACAAAAATGACCAAACACATAAGGCTGTTCTTTATACAGACAATCAATTAATGAGATATTTCATAACAGGAGAAGTGGCCTAGATTTGGGGAATCATACATCACAAAAAAATACAATTGACAGCAAATGCTGGCATGGATGTGGGGAAGGGAAACCCTTAAACATTGTTGGTGGAATGGTAAACTAGAGCAGCTGCTTTGGAAATTAGTCTGGAGGTTCCACAAAAAAATAGAACTGCCATATGCTGCTCTATATCCAATAACCTTTTTCCAAGTATGTGTTCATACATTCATTTTTATTACTGCTCTAGTCACAAGTTAGTGAATCTAGTGTGATCCTGAAGACAACAGGAAAAAAGTTCAATATTGATTTGTTTAGTTACTATACAGGATGTGAACAAAATTGACTAAACACATAGGGAATTTTTCTATTTGTAGACTTACATAAATTTTTATTTGGAGGTTAGAAGGCAGGTTTTGTTTGATGTTGGTCATATGTACCAGAGTAGAAAGAGAAGATCACCAAGATGCTAAGCCTTCATTTTCCCAAGGAGCAAAGGGGTTCAGCCTTCTCAGAAAAGACTGACACCCAGCTAGCTCACTCCAGTTACTTTATTCAAGCATATACACGGTTAACTGGGGCTGGGAAAGGTTCCAGTTACCAAAGTTATCTTGCTCTTGCTACCCATGAGAGCAGACAACCCACACAAATCTCAGTCTCTTTTGACTATGGCAAGTCATAATCAAAAGTAAACTCCAGGTTTGCCAAGAGTGTCTTAGGACCAATGATGGTGCCGCTGCAAGCTCTCACATAGCACCAAGTGCAGATTCTCTAGAGAAACAACATTTCTTCAAGGTTTAAAAAGTCTCAGAACAATTTTTCAATGTCTACTGATTAACTCAAACATGACAAAGGCTTTGCTGAAACATTTCACTCAAAGTCAGACAAAGTCTTTACTATTCATTTCACTTAAAGCCAGATATAAGGGCTTTACTTTACATAACACTACAAGCAAGAGCATAGAGTTTGGGGGTTGATCAGAGTATTTTTTTATTAAAGTTGACATTATTTTTATCATTAGTCTAGCAACATGATCAGCTAAACACAGGATGAATCCTCAGCATTCAGAGACAAATATTTGTCTACTGAGGACTATACTATTAGACTCAAAAGCAAATATCTACTCAATTTATTGATTATCTGCACATCTTGTGACTAATAACTTCAATTTTCACTCATTCCCTTGGTCTCATCTGTTTATCAAACATTTAAACCTAAAATATTGAAATAAGTCCCCCCCCTGGTTTCCCTAACCCCTTAATATGCCCCATATCCTTTCAAACGTGTCCCTAAAGAACTATCATACAAAATATGAGAACCACGTAGAATGTAAAGATTGAAAAACACACAGAAGGTCATAAACTCATATTTAATGGCTGAGTTATTGGAGGACTATGATAAAAGACAGAATGAAGAACATAGTAGATGCTTAGAAGTTGATTTAGCATATATTCATAGAGGGGAGTGCAGGTAAACATTATAATAGTAATTCTGAAGTTGAAAGTTAAAGATGAAAGTAGCAGCAGCATAAACATCATATTTTGTCCATTGCAGTATCCACATCAGACCAACAATAAAATATGCCGTCTCACAATCACTTCCACAAAGTCCTTCTTTGGCTAATGTATCTCAGAACTAGTGCTTGAATAGTTTGATAATCCCCTGCTTAATTTCCTGAGTTCGTACTCCATACACAATAGGGTTAAGGGCAGGTGGGATGAGATGATGCAGAACATTAAGAAGAATGGGTACCTCTGAAGGTATCTTCTTTCCTGCCTTATTTGTGAAGATGAAGACCAGCAATAGTGTATAGAAGAATAGAATAAGGATGAGATGTGAACCACATGTACTCAAGGCCTTGGTGACTGCACCTCCCGACTGCTGACACATAACAACCCTCAAGATGAAGCAGTAAGATAGCAAGATGAGCACCAGATCAGAACCTAGTAGGCACCAAACACTCACAAACTGATAGAGCTTATTTAGGTGAATGTCCCCACAGGAGAGCTTTGCTACTGAAATATTGGCACATATACAGTTCTCCACCACATTGCTGGCACAGTAATTGAGTCTAGCAGCCAAAACTGGAGTGGGCAGTGTAGCTAGGAGATTGCGGAAAATGATAAAAATGGCTGCATTGATGACAAACTGGTCTGTGATGATGGATGGGTAGCGCAGGGGATGGCAGATGGCCACATAGCGATCGTATGCCATAAACAGAAAGGTAGACGATTCCATAGGAAGGAAGGTATTCATGATAAACATCTGCAGGAAGCAGCTCACAAAGCTGATGGGTTTCATGTTGAACCAGAAGATGAGCAGGACCTGCCAGAATTATTATCATTCTCATAAATTCTGTGTATTGTCATCCTAGAATACCTAGCTTTAGGAAATTCATCATATGTACAGTTAAAACCATCCAAATCCTAAAATCTACTGGGATGATATCCAAATTTGAAATATTTTCTATGTCCATGTTGATCTGAAGCAGTGGTTCTCAACCTCCCTAATGTTGTGACCCTTTAATACAGTTCTTCATGTTGTGGTGATCCCCAACCATAAAATTATTTTCATTGCTAATTCATAACTGTAATTTTGCTACTGTTATGAATCATAATGTAAATATCTTATAAGCTGGATATCTGATAAGCAACTCTTGTGAAAGGGTAATGCAATCCCCAAATGAATTGAGACCCACAGGTTGAGAACCACTGATCTACAGAATCTAGTTTATAGCTTTTCTCTAAGTCTAGAGACCAAGATTTTATTGTAAAAGCATTTGATATCCCTGTCTTCAGTTGATCTCCTTGGTTCTTAACCAATTCCAGTGGATTCTTATCCATCTAAGGATGTACATATCACAGGAGGCTCAAAGATGGCAAGTCCAGTGCTTACATTGGAACATTCTCCAATCCCTTCATACTTCAAATAATCTTTCCCAACATGTTTCCTATTGAAATATATAAACAAACAAATCCAACTAAATTCTTGTGAGCAAATTCTAGATCCCTTGGACATAGGAGTAGGAAATTTCAGAGTCAAGAAGAGTATCTTTCTAATTGAGGAGAAATTTGAAATTTGACATATCACTAACAGACATTAGGATAAGAGTCATCAGTTGAGAGACAATTAAAGATTCGAAAAATAGGCATTAAGAATAAGAGGAGACACAGCTTGCAATTGAGAGGGATCTGGTATGACAGTTGATTGACACATTGAGCATTTTTCTTCAGAAATGACAGGACACACACAAGCAAAACAAAGAATTATCTAGCTAGAGATGAAAAATTAATGGCCTGGGAAGCTCTGACCTTGGGGATGACTGTGAGGCAGAGGATGACATCAAGCACAGAGAGGATGGCAAGCAGATAGTACATGGGCTCATGCAGAGATGTCTCCTGATGGATGGTGAATAATAACACAAAGTTGGCCCCAAGAGCCAAAACCAGTAGAGGAGCCAAGATAACAGATAACCAATGCTGTGTGTCCTGCATTCCTGGAAAGCAGATCATCAGAAATTCTGTCACCTGAGTCCCTGTGTTGTTGGGAGATGGTACCATGATGGCAGGTAAGGCTGAAAATAGCTGAAAAGAAACAGGCAAGAATGCAAGGGTTCCACTGTATTATGAACAACATTAATGTATGTCTATTTTCATTCTAATTGGACCTCACAACTTCCTGCTGAAACAATTTCCATTAACACTCATAATTTCATATAAAAATAATAACTTCCTTCATATAAGTTCTAAGCACAGATAAGCTCCATAGTTTACACTCAGATGCAGCCACACTTAGAAGATATGTTTTGCTTTGTGTAAAACACATTGAGCTTCACATATATCATTTCTTTCCCTTAGAATATATCCTTTTGTCTCCAAATAATGACCTCCTTCTTGCCCCATTCTTACTTGTACCAAAAGCTCCACTTCTTGGAAAAGACATTTCTTGTTAATCATTTTAAACATCTCTCTTTTATTTTGCACCCTTGTGATCCTAAAATGGCCAGGTATGTTGTTAAATAAAATATTATCAAACTCCCCTAGTCATACTTTTATTTTTAATTTGTTTTGAAAAATGTTATAGGTAGAATCTTATCTTTTTATTATAGCACAAAGAAACACTAGCCAGCGGGTGGAAGATGGGCATTCAATAACCCAGATGTATAGGCCTGTTAGATTACTGAAAGCACCATGTCTTTGACAAACATATTGTTATTTACTATCTCCATATTTTTCTCTATAAAGACTACTGTAACTGCTGCTTAACACTCAGGAACAAAATGTGAAAGAAGCTGAGAGTAAAACATCATTTAATGATGAAACATACTTAGCTCCATGATAAAGAGACACAAGTTGGGACTGAGACGGAAGCCCCTTCCCTGCCTGCTACCTTTCATAGTACCAGAATGTGCTCTGCAGACTCTGCAAAGAAAAGAGGTCATGGTGAATGTTACAAACTATGATACCAACCTGACAAGCAAGATGTGACCACTTGTACAATAGTGGCATTACTGCTATGGGGATAACTCACCATCCTCTGCATTTGAGGCCCACTCCACAGTAGAGATCCATACCTGGCATTATAAACCCACTGAAAAGCCCATTATATGGGAGGCCATAGGATGAGGAGGGGACTTAATTCTGTTGTTTGAATAAACTGACATAGCACTGAGTTACCTTTTAAAATACATGTTTATACCCATAAACACCACTCTCTACCTTAATCAGAGAAACCCTTCTTTCTAATGAACTGTGATGGAAGAAGACACTTTCAGCTGCTTATGGTCCAGGAAATTAATGGTAGTTGGTTAGTGCTCAACCCTAAACAAGACTTTGATACCATCTCCTCCAAAGCTCAGGGAACATTGTACAAGAAGGTTCAGAAAGGTACAGGTATGAGCCAGAATATAGAAAGAAGGGCTGCTAAAGGACATCTGGGCAATACAAAGTCACTGTAAACACAGACTGTCAACAACTACAGATGACACACTGAATCTGCATAAGAAAGGGCCCATCACTAACTAGGTAAGGATGGAGCAGAGACCTAAGGGACCTTATCCCTAACTGCCAAACTATTTACTTTGGATTGATTGCAAGACAAGGAGAGTCCTTGCCTTCAGTTGTGGACCCACTGATGACTCCACTGAGTTCCAATGGACAGCCCCAACCCAGCAGTCACATAGATGGCCCTAATTAAATGTGCCACACAGCAAAACCAAAAGTAATAAATCTGGGGAATGGACAAATAGGGAAGAGAGGGGCTTGATATGCAGGAAGGTAGATAAAAGATGGAAAGAACAACCATAATGCAATATATGTATATTTATATAGTATATATAATTATCAAAGAACTAACTTAATAAAAATAATAGTAACTAGTGGTGAGAAAAATAAAATGACTGAAGAGTGAAAAATCCATATAAAAACACACCAACATTTTTGTGTATTTGGTAAGGACCAAAAACAATCTCTACATTTTTCTGGAAAAATATAGGTGAATATATAGGAAATAAGATTCTTAATATAAGAAATGACTAAAGGAATCACTAGTTTCTTCATTTTTCCTGAGAGGTGTTGTTAAACTGGGTAGCACTCTCCTCTGGAAAGGCAAACTCATCTCATATCTGGATTTTGGGAATGCTATTCGGGATGTTTATAATGTACAATCTAAAAATATTCCGTCAAGATTTAGAGATACTACATTTCTAATGCATACAACAGGATTCCAATAGCAGTTTTCTGATCAGTCTCAGATCAATTGGCTGCTTCTCTGATTATCTTAAGTCACATATGCACAGTTCTGACTGATCTCTAGCCTTCCAATATGAAAGTACCCACCCTGGCTTTGGGGAAATCTAGATTCCTTTTTCATAGTCTTATTTCTGTCTTGGATTTACATTTCTTAGCCACCTTTGTAGTTAGAGTTTTTTTGGTTCTGTCTGGCCCACAGTCAGGACAAATCTCTCTTACCTGCCAGTTGTTTAAACCTAACCAAGTAAACACATAGAGATTTATATTGTTTATAAACTGTATGGCCATGGCAGGCTTTTAGCTAGTTGTTTTTATATCTTAAATTAACCCATTTTTATTAATCTATAAGTTGTCACATGGCTCATGACTTATTGGTATCTTACATTTTGTTTTTCGTAGTAGGGGCTGGCAGTGTCTCTCTGTTTCAGCCTTTTATTTTTTAGAATATTTTTTAATTATATTTTTTGTCTGGCTATTGGCCAATCAGTGTTTTATTTATTAACCAATTAGAGCAACACATTTAACATACACAACATCTCACAACACACCTTTTTTAATAGTATCAATGCACATAAAGACAGAAGACAAGATGGGTTTTTTTCTTTCTTTGTTTCTGTCAGTGAGCAAGAATACAGACATGCCCTATGAACTCCGCTGATTGACACCCTGGCCTGCTTAAGTTCTTCTGACACCAATTATCATTAGGGTCTTCATATACTAATGTTCACAGAATGTAATAACATCCTGAAATAAATAACAGAGTCAAAGAACAAACTTCAATGATCACTTAACTTGGTTTTCTGATGCACAATACTGAAGTACTTACTAAGTTTTCTCTGAAGAACAAATTTGACTACTCCATGGTGTGAGGACAATGTGTGGTGCCTCAACTTCTCACTAGCCCTGTGATTGTGACTTTGGGGTCTGGATGATTCTATATGAATTATAAATAAATAAATAAATAATGAATGAATGAATGGATGGATGGATGAATAAATGAATGAATAAATAAATGAATGAATGAATAAATAAATAAATAAATGAATGAATGAATGAATAAATAAATAAATAAATAAATAAATAAATGTGATAGTCATTCTCCAGTGGGTGAAAAGACACAGGTTTGGGAATGTTTCTCCTATGGGATCCCGCTTCTCTGAATATACACAGACACACCCAGTGTAAATAATAATAATAATAATATAATAATAGATTTCTGCTTTAAACTCACGTATGGTCTCTCTGGAGATGACTAGATACTACATAAGCTGCTGTGTATTGCTCCCAATGGGACAGAGAAAGTGCATGGATGATTTTTTTAATTATTTTATTTTTAATTATGTGTATGTGGGGGGGTAGGTATTTGCACAAGAGTTCTATACCCACACAGGCCAGAAGTGAGTTACAGGGGGCTAAAAGCCACCTGACATGAGTGATGGAACCAAACTCATGCCCTCAGCAAGAGCAGTGTGTGTCTTTAACAGCTGAGCCATTCTCCAGCCTCAGTGACTAGGGAACTCCAAGGAAAATCTACATTGAGAGTCTTTCTCACTCCTTTTAGAATAACCATCACCAAGGAAAAAGTAGGAAATGATGGTAATGATGCCAGGTAGCAGGGAATATTGTTGTTGGGAATATAAACTCCTCCTGCATTATGGAAATTGGCACAATGGTTCTTAAAAGAATTAAAAATACAACTGCCATATGATCTATCTCTGTCACTTCTGGGTCTATATGCTTAGGAGAAGGCAAGAATCAGGAATGAGAACAGTAGTTTGCCTGGTATGTAAAACAAAAAAAGTCTTGTTGGGAGCTAAAATAGTTGAGGCAGGATTAAGGTAAATCTGATGTTATTGATCGCATGCAGACATTTGAGAAGAGACAGTAGTTTACTTCCCTAATGAGTTAATTAAGGGTCCTCCTCTCTACTCATAGTTGTTGTGGTAAGTGAATCTCACATGGAAATGATCATCTGTAAACAGTGACATGTGGCTTTTATTTAGGGGAATCATGGCAGAATTAGTGATTCAGGCTGCTATGTAGTCCCTCACCATTGCAGCAGGTGTCCTTTTGCAGCTAACTGTCTACTGGTGCTGCTGCCCCAGGAGGGTCACTCACTGGTCCTGTGCCTTCCACACAGGGATGCTGAGCATTTGGGGAGTAGCTGCCAGACAAGCAAATGAAGAGATCTGAAGCGAACCTTATTACGGCTGCTTTCCTACTACTCCATGCTGCCTCTGAGAAACACACTACAGAGTCTGCTATACATATGTGAAGTGTAGCAGATGCTTGGTCTGTAGAAAACAGATAAAAGTGACAGAGGATGCAAGAGAGTTAGTAATCTGTGTCCCAGGCATTTAATGGGCATGAAGTGACAGTAATTGAGGAGAAGAAAATGTGATTTCATCTTGGACTGTGATTTCATGGAACATATAACAGTCAAAATAGGATGAAAATGTTTAGGAGAATGAAACATAGCTTTTGGTTGAGGTAAGAATATATGCATTGTTACTAAAATGAGATCAATGCAGCTGAATTTCTGATTGGAAATAACAGCACCATAAAGCTTAAGGCACAATCACATTAAAACTCTTCAAAGTGCATGTATGTGACCTCTTCCATGAGATACGTTCTATCGATAAAATACATGTCATTTTAAGGGCCTGGGGGAGGATCTGGTGTGGTCTCAATCATACAGATAGCATAGAGGTCATAGGCTATCAACCACCTCTGGTCCTGTTTGTAAGGTTCTTGGGGGGGGGGGGGAGCGCAGGTGTGGCCTGACTCTACAGACAGCACAGAGATCATCAGACTACTAGGCTATCAACCACCTCTGACCCTGTTTGTCAGAGTCAGGGGATTGATCATACAGATAGCACAGAGGTTACCAGGCTATTAACCTCATACAATCCCAGCCTTTTGGATGAAAAACGGGTTATATATCTCTTTCTTTGAAGAGACAACCCTGAGTGTTTAACACCCTGGTTTTCCTAGTGCTTGTCTGTGAGGACAAGGACTTTGTGCCCTCTACACCAATGGTGAAGGAGAGGCTGTACATTTAAATACAAAGAGAAACAGAGGGCGGAGGCTTAAAGAACTTCCCAAAAGCACCCTAAATTTTGTGGAATAGGAGAAGCCAGTGAGATGACTCAGTCAGTAAAGGTGCTTGCCATGAGAGCTTAGCAAAATGAATTATGTTCCAATAACCCACATAAATATGGAAGGAGATAAGTGACTCCACAGAGTTGTCTGGTCCACACAAATGGCAAATAAATCACACATTCCCAAATAAATCACACAGAGAGGCTTTTTCTTACTTATGAATGCCCAGCCTTAGCTTGACTTAGTTTCTAGCCAGCTTTTCTTAATTTAACTTATCCTCTCTACCTTTTGCCTCTGGACTTTTCCTTTTCTCTTACTTCTGTAAATCTTACTCTTTCTTGGTGACTTGCTGTGTAGCTGGTGACTGGCCCCTGGAATCCTCCTCCTCTGGCTGCTAGATCTTAGATCTCTCCTCCAAGTTTTCTCCCTCTATATATTCTCTCTGCCTATCCTTTCTCCTGCCTTGCTATTGGCCAGTTCTTTATTAGACCATCAGGTGTGTTACACAGGCACAGTAACACAGATTCACAGAGTTAAACAAATGCAACATAAGTAAAAGTAACACACCTTAAAACAATATTCTACTACATTATATTATAATATGGACTCCCATTCTATTATACATATGCATACACAGATACACACACATACACATACACTGGTATAGATAGATAGATAGATAGATAGATAGATAGATAGATAGATAGATGATAGATAGATATAGATATAAATATATATATATATATATATATATCATTCTATTGCATTCCACACTTTATTAATATATCCTAGAAGCATTTGCTTCTTTTATGTCTTTTATGTTTTGTTAATCTACTTTACACAGTAGGAAATACAAAAGTGGATGAAACTCATGCTGACCTGATGGAGCTAAAAAGACATTGAAGGAAGCACATCGAACATGAACAGAGAAAAGTTTGGAAAATGAGTAAACAATGTGCCTGTTCTAGAGGAACCAAGCCCAAGCCACCAGACATTTGGGAATTGCTGACTTTTACCTTAGCAGAAAGGGTTTCTGCATATACACAAGCAAATGGTGTAAGGAAATGTGAGGAATCAAAATTTTTTCCATAGGGCCCTGGGTGTAACTCAGTGGTAGTGTACTGCCTACTATATGTAATGCTGTGGGAAAAGAAGGATGGGGATAGAAAAAGAAGGGAAGGGAGAGGAAGGGAGAGAAGGGGAAGAACAAAATGAAGGGAAAGAAAGGGAGATAAAAGGTAGAAAAGGGGAGAAAAAAGTGGAGATCTCTCTTGTAAATGACTAATCTGAGTTGTTGCTGTTCATGGATGTGTGTGTGTGTGAGTGTGTGTGTGTGTGTGTGTGTGTGTGTGTGTGTGTGTTCACATATTGTGCAGGTACACTTGTCCATGGATGAGTATGTGAAAGCTAGAGGTTAGCATCAGAATGTCTTTGCTCAATCACTACTTCATCCTCCTTTTTTTGAGGCAGACTCTCTCACACTGAACTTTAAGTTCACCCATTCCCACTAGAGTGGCAGACTAAAGAGCTCTGGACACTCCCCCTTTGCACCAGTACTGAAATTACGAGCATGTGCAGCCATGTCAGCCTTCTATATGGGTTCTGGGGATCTGACCACAGGTCCTTGTGCTTGCTCAGCTAATATTTTACCCGTTTGATTGTTTCCCTAGCTTCAAATGCAACACTGTCTTTACTTACTTGCTTACTTGTACAGTAGTACCAGGCTCAATGCAAGAACCCAAAGCATGCCAGATTAGATAGACAAGCACTCTACCACTGAGCTACATTCACATGTCTATGTGGATAGACGTTTATTCTTCATTGTGAAAAACATTGCATTTATACTGAATCCATATCAATCATACTGGGAGCCAACTGTTTAAAATGAGGCAAGGGGATTAAGATTTTAATGGAAGATTTTTAATAGAGTTCCAAGGCATAATGCTATAAGCTTCAAATAAGCAAAGGATTCTGCTTATAACAAACAAGACCCAGTAAGAGAGAGACTGTACTAGAGGTTGTGAATGTCACAGCAGGCAGGCCTGTTACCTGTGATATGAATGGTGTATTAGATAATAAATACCAGCTGCTCTTGAAGAATCTGGAGAAGTAATAAGCAAAGGAAAGTGAACTGAGGACTTTTTTTAGTTAATTGCATATGTGAGTTCTCGTTGAGAAACATGTCATAAATTAAGAATTCTAGGACTTTCAATCACAGAATAAGAAGGCAAATATTATCCTCCTTAGATGAGAAAACCAGAACTTATATGGAGATCAAAGGTGCCAAATTGATATGTCAGAGTTTACACAAAACCCAGCCTTCTTCCAGTGGAAGAATTTTTATAATGCTGCACTGAACTAAAAGTTACAGGAGATTTTTAAGGTGATTTTTGGGAATGTGATATATAAACCTTTTTATATAAATATTTTCCTAAGAAACATTCAAAGGAAATAAGAAACAAGATGTGGTGTTTTATTTACTTTTATTCAACAAAAGACTCACAACACACAAAACATTTTATATAAAGTTGACAAGATGGATAAAGCACTTCACTCAGCTTGGAGGAGCTTATATGGGCACACCCATGACTCTAAGATGCCAAATTAACTCCATCAGGAAATAAAGAAAGTTATTATGCACTGGGTAAAGTGTAACGGAGGCTTAAAGATAGGCATAGTTTATAAGATAATACAGTAGTGTTATATTTTTGTAAGAGGATAACTGAATATATACATAAAGCAACAATATGAATAGGTGGGGAATATAATCTCAGGAAAAAAATAAACTAGCAACTGACTATGGTGAGGTGGATGGTAGACAAGTGCTTGAAGTATTTTATATTTTGGTTAGAATCATACTTTGATGTTATGAAACAGAGATAAAAGATGAAAGCCATTTGGGGTGAGAGAAAATGCTATAAAAATGTTAAATTTATGTACAAATCTCCTGAGAACATTTAGGTCATCCTAGATCAGCTATGTCAAAAGCCATTCTCAAATGGCTCAGGAAATAACACTCAGGAAGTTCCCAATTACTTTTACAAAGGGGCCTGGCTGCTGCTATGTTAATCCTTGGAAATACTTATCAGGCAATATCTAGTCACCACCATTTGCAATATGACCAGAACTGCAAATAGTAGAATGCATATATCCAGCAAAAGCCACCAACTCAGATGCCTGTCTCACCTTCAAGATGTGAAAATGACCAGCTAAGCTAAACACAGGGGGGGAAAATGTACATATTTAAGACAAGTAGCAAAGGGAGAGGTACAGGTGGTTGCTCAAATCCGATGGAACAGTCAGGACAACATGAAGTCAGGCATTGATAAAACATAGAAGTGGTATTTTAAAAAATGACAGAGTGTAGGGAATGGGTGTGCATCTGATCTCCAGGCTGCATGTGGCCTCTGCCTGGAGCTATACTCAGCCATCATCAGAGAAGCTTCTTCCTGCAGCAGGTGGGAACAAATACAGAGACCTACACACAGCAAGACCATGAGCAGAGGGTGAGAAAGCTTGGAACCCTCAGCCATAAAGAGGATGTGTCCATCAAATCCCTCCCCTTAGGGTTCAGAGACCCCTGTGAAAAAGGAGATGGAAAGAGAGTAAGAGCCAGAAAGGATGGAGGACAACAAGAAAACAAGACTTTCTAAACAGCACTGTTGACACACATATGAACTCACAGAACTGTGGCAGCATGCACAGTGCCTGCTCGAGTCTGCACCAGATGGAATCCTAGAGCTGAGAGGAGTGAACACATGCTAACCCAGAAGCTATCTCTAATTGACAACCACTTGCAAAGGAAAATTTAGTTTTCTCCAATGGAGTCTCACTAAGAAAAAAAAAACATTCTTAAGTGTAGGCTGCATGCCTAGCAGTAGATGGATAGCCAACACAACATGAACTCAAAGGCATCTTTGAAAAAGTTCTTTGTCTCATAATGTTGAGTCATGGCATTTTTTACACTTGCAGGTCCTTTGTGTATATATTATGGCTTCCATCTTGTGTTTTTATGGGGTTCCTGTGTGTGTGATCATGTGTGTCTCTACATGTTTCTTATACTTTTTCCTTTGGCTCTCTTTCTTCTATGTGTTTGTTTTCTCCTATTTTGACTGGCTTTTGTTTTATTTTATTTTACTTTATTATTCCTTAGATGATTGTTTTCTAACCAGAGACAGAAAGGGAGTCGACCTGGATGGGACGGGAGTGAAGAAGAACTGAGAGTAGTTAGGGGAGGGGAGACTGTAATCAGAATATAGTGTATCAAAAATATGTTTTCAATCAAATTAAAATAAAAATTGATGTAAAATAACAAAATCAAATGAGTTTTATAATGTTTATTCACTATTTACTTTCATATAATGTCATTTCAAAATAAATTTTAATTCAATTCAAAATAGATAGATAGATAGATAGATAGATAATAAAAATTAATAAGATCTTTCAAGGCATCATTCACAACAGGATACAGGAATGATCAGCATTAGGGAGAATCAAGAGATCTGACATGCAACTAGACACGAGCACTTCGAGAAACTAGAAAGTGCTTAAACTATTGAAATTATGTTTATTCATTATACGACAAATGTAGTTATTATTTAACAAGTCCCTCTCACATAGATGAGGCCATAAAACATACAAATAATTCTAGAATGCAAAACCTTCAGGGCTTGGTTACAACAGAAAACAGGAACCAAGCTGAATCCAGTCAGCTCACTTCCCAGATCTTATTCAGTTCATATTGTGGCTAACTTATACTGTCACATAATGCTAACCTTCACTATTCAGGAGAGCCCTGTCAGGTCTTGTTTCCATATGATTGCTTAACAATTGAAAGCCTTATGTGTAGATCACTAATAGAGCACTTGCCTCCATGGGCAAAGTTCATTCCCCAGCCCTGCACCAATCTTATCAACTGAACAATATTTTAAGACAGCCTACCCCTCAAATTTTTCTTTCTGATTGGATTTTATAGCCTATGAAAAGAAGACATGAGGTTGGGAGCAGGATGGTGAGGAGGGGAGATCTGAGTTGGAAGGAGTTGGGTGATATAATCAAAGCAAATTGCAAACATATATGAAACTTGAATGAAATTTAAGAATCAATCAAATTAAGTAAGCTTTATGTCCAATGCATGTTTCTTACCCATATGTGACTGCTGCAGATCTCCAGGTGTGTATGTAGAGAAATATTTAATTGACATTTATGAAATCATATTTTCTTTACATTCACATTGTATCAGTGAAGGTTTGAGGGAGGTAAGACTCAACATACCATGATGAACTTCAAGGAAAAAAATCCATACTTACTCTGCAGCACTTAAATGTTTTATGTAATGCAAATATTGTTCCTGATTACCAATATCTGTCCCCCAGACCAGGTCTCATCTTACTTCTTTCAACCTCCTAAGCAGGTTCCATATTCCCTGCTTGATCTCCCTGGTTCTTACTCCATAAACAATGGGGTTCAGAGCTGGGGGGATAAGGTGATGCAGGATATTGAGAAGGATGGGAACATCTGGGGGAATCCTCTCCCTGGCCAGGTTAGTGATGACCAGCACCAGCAGGACTGTGCTGAAGAAGAGGATGAGGATGAAGTGGGAACCACATGTGCCTAAAGCTTTGGCTACAGCTCCTTCAGCTTTGATCCTGAGCACAGCCTTCAGAATGAAAGAATAAGAAAGAATAATGAGGATGAGATCGGAGCCCAGCAGGGTCCAACCTATGACAAACTGGTAGAGTTGATTAAAGGTAATGTCATCACAAGAGAGTTTGGATACAGACATGTTAGTGCAGATGCAGTTCTTGATAATTCTTGCACAGTATCTCAGCTGGGAAGAAAGTATGGGGATAGGCATAGTAAGTACCCCATTTTGGGTTGCTACAAAGATGGCAGCTTTAGCCACAAACTGGTCAGTGATGATGGATGGGTACTGCAGAGGCTTACAGATGGCCACATAGCGATCATAGGCCATGACCATGAAGGTGCAGGACTCCATCGTCAGGAAACTGTTCATGATGAACATCTGGAGGAAGCAGGCAGAGAAGCTGATGGATTTGTTGTCAAACCAGAAGATGGCTAGGACTTTAGGTATGACAGTGAGGCAGAGCACAATGTCCAGCAAAGAAAGAAGGCTGAGCAGGTAGTACATGGGCTCATGAAGAGAAGCCTCCATCCTGATAGTGATGAGAAGGGTAGCATTGGCCCCCAAGGCCAGGAGGAAGAGGAGGCTGAGGGCCAGGGATAGCCAATGCTGCCAGGTTTGAAGGTTAGGGAAGCAGATGAGAAGGAATTCAGAGACCAGAATAGAGGAAGTGTTTTTCTGTGCTTCCATGTGTTGCCTTCTGATCATGACTGACACCAGAAAACCTTGGACAAGAACAGAGATAAATCATCTATATAGTGTGAATATCCACAAGGAGTTGGTTCATTTCCCAAGTAATCATTAAAAAGTAGTATGAGGACCAATAAGTTGGTTCAGTAGGTAAAGGCACTTGCTGACAATCCTAATAACCTGAATTCAATCCCTGGACCTACATGGTAGAAGAAGAGAACTAATTCCCACAGGTTATCCTTTGTCCTCCACACACATGTCATGCATTCATGGGACACCTCTCATCCCCACACATTTAATAAATAAATAATTTTAAAACCATAAGAGTTAACTTGGCATTGTCCTAGGTGCCCTCTATAAATTGACAGAAAAGCTGTATTTCCTGGTTTCCTTTGGATAATTCCTGTTTATGCTCCTTTTCATTTCTTTATACTTAATTTGATTAATAAATTATATTACCAACCTTCTTAAAATGGAGTGTCATTGTTGTTTAATTTCACAGAGGAAAAATCAAAGGCTACTTTTCTAAATCACAGTAGTCAAAACATGAAGTCTATAACTCTCCCTATTACACTTTCCTGTCACTGAAACAGAATATTCAGGCCTTAAAGTTGACCAGCTATGAAGTCTTCACTCAACTATCTTTTTCCGTCTTCCAAGAGAAGGTATCACAGGCAAATCAGAAGCCAGGCTCAGTGAATCACTGTATTGTATCTGGTGACTTCATTGGAGATATAGCCTTCTCATGGACAGAAAAAATGACCTCAATGACGTAAAAAAATAGATTCTGTGTTAAGATGTAACAACAACAACAAAAAAATCCCTCTGATGTCCCAGACAGTGGGTGAGATGAGAACAAGAGATTTTAGGAGCCAACAATTTTTTTGATACTATTTACTGACTCTCGTGATTTCTCCATGAGTCATTAAGCAGCTTCCCAGTAGTCACTGGTCTGATAAGAGATAACAAATTATGAATATTTATTGGACCAAAGTTTTACTTATTTTCTACACCAGGGATATTCTCTGAGAATTACTTGACATGCTCCAGAGACACTGTGTTTTTAATGCTCCAAGGAAACCCATACTTGGCAGTCTTTAACTCAGCAATGATAACAGTCCTGTGGAAGATGAGGTCTCTTATGACCAGCTTTCCTCTCTCACCTGAGAGAACAGAAGTGTCTTTCTCAAACGCAAGAAGTAAGTGTGAATAGCCAAAGGCATTTTAGAGGTAGAAAGAAACTAATTTACTCATCTGTTATGCCCAGTACGATATCACTCTACAGGGGCTTCCTAGCACTATAAAATCTAGAGCAAAACCATAATAGCAACCATGTGTGTACCCAATGGCTGTTGAGTACAGTATGGGACAGGACTGCTGGGCACTTAACCTTTCACTTTGCCTATTATGTGAAGGTAATCTTGCTGGTAATTTAATGGCATCTCTTACTTTTATGTGGTATATGGGAACTTATTTTATTTGATTCCATTTCTGTGTCCATTCAAAATTACAGTTTTACTTTCTGTTTCAAAATGGCTTCGCTTTAGGGATTTCTTTGTGAATTGATCTTCTTTGCTTCAGAATGGAAACCCATGAAAGACAGGATAATCAGCACATGCTGATATTCTCCCAGCACAGAACATCACACAGGCATCTTCCAAAGACTAGCTTTCTACCAAACAGTAACTTGGTTACCTCCATCCATCCCACATCCTGTTCTTCCTTCACACCTTCTTTCAAGCATGGAATTTATATCTACTTTTTATTAAGAAACATAATTACTATTTACTGTGGAATGTCAAATTTTTCAGATATGAATTGGGCAGTGGTGGTGCATGCCCTTAATTCTCAGGAGGCAAAGGCATGCAGATCTCTGTGAGTTCTAAGCCAGCCTGGTTTACAGAGTGAGAACCAAGATAGCCAGCTCTACACAGAAAAACCCTTTTAGATATCATCAAATATGGCACCAGGCACACCATTTTTTGTATAAGAAATACTTGGAAACTAGTACCAATTAATGTTAATAATGAAAGGCAAAACAGGGATAATCAAAAAGGCAAAATTTGAGTAAGAAAAAATGCAACTTCATATATAAATCCAAATAAAACCATATTTATCCTCTCCTATAAGTCAGACTACACAAACTTACCTTGGCTAGATGATAGTCATCTTAAAGGAGTAAGTGTCCCTATGTAAAGTCATCTTCATCATTTCCAATTGACTATGAAATTCTTTGTCCTAGAACATTAAAACAAGAGTTAAATGTATAGCCTTTCTAGAGTCTTGAAAGGAATATGGTGTCATGAGCACTGGAAAAGATAATGGGATGCAGCCCAACACTAACACATAAGATAGGATGGAAACCCAGAAGGGTAAATATGAGAACTAGGACAACTGCCCCTCAGTTATCCCCTCAGTTATCATCTAATGCCCGGACAGCAAACTTTTGTAGGGAGCCTGATTGTAGTTGATAACACAAACCTACTGAGACTCTCCTGGTTTCTGGCTCATATAGACAGTAATAAAAGTACAGATATAATTCAAGAATCTTTAGCCTGAAAATATCTGTTTTCTAAATGTGTAGTGCACAGGTCACACTGAAAAATGGAGGATCCATAAGAAAGTAGGGGTGTTGCTGACTTCAAGAAGCTGGCAGAATCTAAATTTTGGATATCAGGCTTGCAGTAATCCTCCTGGAAGGAGTCCTTCTTCCTTCCTGTTTTAGACACCCATGTCACCACATACCCCACCTTCTCTTCTTCAAATATTCCTAGTTCTAAGCCAAGATCAGCAGTTCCCAGAGGCTACACCACAACTGCTATTTATGACAGTTGGTAGCACTGTTTAGACCAGCCTCTCAGAGATGCTGAAGTGAATTTTCATGCCCTAAGCTCCACTCTATCCCTTCTCTCTCTTCATTGCCCACAGGGGCTAAGGCCACTTTAGGTATCTGTACTGGCAGCATACAGCTTATTCCTTGTGGAGTTGATGAAAAAACAGAAGACAAACACAATGTGGATGCAATGCTAGGAAGAGAAAGATAGTTAAGTAAAAATGACATAGGGTACTCTAAACTGAGAGTATATACACTTGAAAGTAAATGTTTTTGACTAAGAACTTAAATATTTCAAGATGAAATATACTCGTAGAAAAATATGCTTAAGGCTTTTGGGAACCTGTTCCCCATGCTGAATTACCTTGCCCAGCCTTTATAGGGGCAAGGGAGAGTCAGTTCTACCTCAACTTGATGTGTCATGCTATGTTCAAGTCCATGGGAGGCCTGCCCTTTTCTGAACAGAGATGGAGGAGGAGTGGGTGGATGGGAGGGGGTAGATAGTAGTCGGGGGTGGGGAGGGAGGGGAAACTGTGGACGAGATGTAAAATAAAGGAAAAAATAATTTAAAAAAAAGAAGAAAAATGTGCTTAAGCAGTGGTGTGATGCAGGTATTTCTTGATATTTTATGGATTTGCCTAGCAGTGAATGATTTTAAACTGAAAATTGTTCAAAATTTAAAATAAATGCAGTTGGAGCTGAGGAGGAGGTTTAGTGGGCAAAGTGTTTGCTATAACAGTAGCAGGGCCTGAATTTGGGTCCCCAAGACCCATATAAAAGCCAGGTATGGAGGTGTACATCTGTAATCCCAGCTCTAGCAGGATGTAGACAGGTGCATGCTAGGGGCCTGCTGCTCAGTCAGTATAGCCAACATGATGAGCTCCAGGTTTACTGAGAGACCGTGTCCCCAAAATTAAGGTAAAGATCAACAGAAGGATAGATAATTCTTCTTTATTAAGAAATTTTCTACTCACTCCACATACCACCCATACATCCCCCCTCCTCCCTCCTCCCACCCACCATCCCTCCCTCCAAGCCACTCTGCATCCCTACATCCCCCAAATCAAGGTCTTCCATGGTGAGTCATCAGAGACCAGCACACTTTCTTATCTTTAACAGAAGCACCAGAATCTCTTTCTTCAAACTGGTACCATCAGTCTACTCACATGTACTTTCACTTTTAATCAGTTCTTCTGGTTACTGATTTGCATCACAAAGGTATACTTGTATTCCTTACACCAGGAAGATCTTCCCATTATGTACCTAACATGCATTAACTTTAAACTATAACACTTTAATTGTTATTAATATTTATGTTGCACTTAATATGTATTACCCCAGGGTGTTTGTATCATATGATTTCTTTTTATAACACTTAGAAGAGTACCTGGAGTGGTAGATAAAACAGATGTTCATCAATTTCTGATGGTGTGGACAATCAATAAACCCATTATAAATTAAAGTCATTTTAAGTCACAAATGTACTTCATACACCTATGCTATTGAACACACTAGCTTACTAGAAAAGTGTACTGTGGATATCAGTTTATTGCTTCCATGAGTGTCTGGCTACCTGGAAACCAGAGTTAAGTGGCATTATCCAGCACTTACAAGAGATGCTATCACATACATTAACTTGAAACAGATAAAAATTTGAAACTATATGGCTTGGGAAGAATGCATATCACTTTTGTACCACTGTAAAAGTGGAAAAAAGGAAGTTGAGAACTGTGTGTATTTATGTGATGAATGAATAAAGATAGTCTCCCACCAAGCATGAATTAAATAGTTGTTGATGAGGGGAAAGAAAGGACAATGAGCAGAAACATTGCTCTCAGGGGAGCTATAAATACTGGGGATGATGATGGAATTGATGCCTATGAAGATCCACAGTCTGAGGCAGTCAGCATTTATTTGGGTCTTATTTCTTCAGGAACCGACTGTGTAGTGCAAACTCAGAGAGTTTATTTTTCAGTAGATATGGGAGCAATAAATGTCAGGCATAAGAAAGGCGTGGTGGACAAAGAAGTTATACTGTGTGCCAATTTTCTCAGATGCTTTGGCAAACTCAGTAGGACTCCTTGAGCTGGCATAAGTGACCATTTTTTTTAAACCACAGGAGAATGGCTATAACAACCTTCTAATAACTAATGCTTCTAGTACACAGAATAATAGCACCAATTAAGTGCAAAGAGTGTTTTACTGGGTCCTAAGACCAGTTTGTGGGATTGGGCATGCATTTCCTACTGTACCTCTTAGGGTGTTCAGGGGAGTAAGCCCTAACAGAAGTTGGGCGGTGGTGGTACGCACCTTTAATCCCAGCACTTGGGAGGCAGAGCCAGGTGGATCTCTGAGTTCAAGGCCACTTTAGAAACAGCTAAGCATGGTGACCCATGCCTTTAATCCCAGAAACCCAACCTTTAATCCCAAGGAGTGAGGGCAGAAAGAGAAAAGTATATAAGGCGTGAGGACCAGGAATTAGAGGAGAGAAAAGCATGTATTTAGTTAAGCATTTGGCTAGAGAAGCGTTCAGGCTTGGGAGCAACACAGTTCAGCTGTGGGATGAGGACTCAGAAGCTTCCAGTCTGAGGAAACAAAACCAGCTGAGGGACTGGCGAGGTGAGGAAACTGTGGCTTGTTCTGTGTCTCTGATCTTCCAGCATTCACCCCAATAACTGGCCTCGGGTTTGTTCTTATTTATAAGAATGCTTTAAGATTCATGTTACATTAGGAGTCATAGTCAGCACCACACAGAACCTAGTCACACAGTTCTGAGTGGGTGCCACCATTAGCTTTGTCTCCCTGCCCATCCACCCAACCTCTAGGAAGTTCACTCACCCTATGACTCTCCTGCCAGCCTGAAGGCTAACTTAGGCTTTGACCAAATGTGTCTGCCAGTTCTCTGAGACCTACCAGTGGGTATTAATACCCTTTCCCAGAGCCTGTTCACAATCATGGTCCCTCCTTTGAGGAAACATTAAGAAGAGACTTCCATAACTTTCACAACCAGTGACAAGATGAGGCACAGAGACTTGGGCTGTGGAAAATGAGGTCAGATTTGGGACTTAGTGTTGGGGCAAACCTACTGACAGCTGATTTTTTTTTTCATACACCTGTAGCAAATTCTTTCTCAGCTTGGTTAATAGGGCTGTAACTCTGAAAATACATTGGTTTAACATATCTTGATAGTCGGCTTCTGTGTGTGCATGTATGTGTGTTTATGTGTATATGTGTGTGTACGTACATAGTTTTGCGGGTGTGTGCATCAGTATGGATGGATGAACCTGCATGAGGAAGCCAGAGGAAGACGGCAGATGTCTTCCACAGTTTCTCTCCATCTAATGTTTTTGGAGTTCACTGACTCAGGCTGGCCACTGGAATGGAGCATCTGGCCCACAGTACCTGCACTGCAGGGGTTTAACTGACTGAGCTTTCTCTCCAGCCCAACACCTCTTAGTAGTTTTAGATTTGTTTCTCCTGAGTCAGAATGTTTGTTCTTTCCAGGTCTGGCCTGGGCACTGTCAGGGAGAATAAAGCACAGGACACAGAGCTCACAGAGGACACATTCCTGCAAGCTAACTGTTGGTGCACAGACACCTATTGATCTCTTGAGCCTCACAGTCAGCTGGAGATACTCACAGGCCATTCCACACAGTCTCATTTTCTCATGTTCACAGCACACTAGCACAGGAGGATGCAGGCCCTTTCTCCGAGTTTTCCAGAACTACTAATTATGTTTACAACATCGGAAACATTAGCTTCCTGGGTCTTGAGTGATGTGTGTAATTTTCTCTCCAACATTCAGAAACTGTTATGCAGCCCTTCTGAGCACAAAGTTTCCCTCATCATCACCAAAGCTAGAGCAGGGTGCCACCATGGAGGCTGCACTGGTGTCTGGAAGCTCTGGAGCTGGAGGGGGGAGGTGGAAACTCTGGGCCTGAGGGAGAAGGCGTAGTAGAACCTTCCTGAGTCTGACAACTTTCCCCTTTTCTCCCTCAGCTGACACAGCTTCAACAGACACATCCTTGAGGACAGCCCAGAGACAAGGACGACTGTCCTGCCTGTTATGTTAGGTTCTGGGATGTGTTGGTTGGAGCTGTGTCTCTGAGTGCTTGACGGTGCTGCCTTCCTCTTATGTCAGGGCATTATCATCGACCCTGCTGCTTCTACACCTCTGCCTGTGTTCTTGTCTTTCTTTCCTACTTCATAGAGTCCAGGTCACTGTTTAGGAGACTAAGGAGAGAAAGCCATGTCATAGTGCACACAGCAGACTCCCTGCTCAAGAGGCAGTTGAAGAAGTCACTGCTAGTCACTCTTGTTTTCTATACACATCTAGAACTCTGTCCTTGCTCTTACAGCTGAGATTCAGCAGAGCCCACGTTCCCATGAAGCACCCAGAGTGTCTTGTAGGGTGGGGAACATCAAGACTCAATGGTCACCTTTCAGTAGACACTCTTCTGTTTATTATGTACTTATCCCTGAAGTCCAGCCTCTGCTTCATCAAGTTCCCATGGTTTCAAGTCTTTTAAGACCTTTGCATACTTACTTACTCGCTGTGTCATTTAAACATTTGGATGTGTGTTTCCTTAGCCAGTCATATGCAGGGAAAATTGGATTCCAGGGCTGTTGTTTCTTGCTCTGGGAAGTCTCCCATAAGTAAGACTTCCATCCCCACTCTTCAGGATTGGATGATTGTACGGTACAAGAAAATCAGTGCAGTCATACAGCAGTTGAGAGAATTATAATTGAGGACAAAGAGAGACATGTCAGACTGCCCTGCGGCACTTAAGCATGACTTGACAAATGACAGATGGCTTGGGCTGGATCTGCATGGGTGTAAGTGAAGTACAGCCTTGGTCCTTTTCTAACTGTTTTACACTTCCTGGTGAGAGAGCTAAATGCATGTTTCTGTTTAGATTCCTGAAGACAAAGGCTTTTCTTCTTTTCAGTAAGGCTCACAGAGGACCACTTACTTTACAGCAGCACCAGGCTTTTACTCCATACACACAAGTCACAGAACACAAAGAGGCAGCTGATGTCAAGGAATAGATAGCATCATTACTTCTCAGTTCCCCTGATATTCTTCCTATAAAAACTCTGGACAATCTTCCAAAATGCCCAGTGGTACTTTTGCTTCACAGCTTAAAAATGGAAAAAATAGGCTGAAGCTTGCCTCTGAAGGGGAGTAAGAAACTTAACCTTCTCTTTGTGTAGAGTACTGAGCAATAATGGGTGAAAGAGTTTTTCTAATGATACAGAATCAAATGGTATAAATAAAAGGAGAATCATAAGATATGGACAGTATTATTAGGGTTGGCAAAATACTGTGAGTTCTTGTGAAGAAGAGGGCCCTGGAATCTGGATTTCAATGGATGAAAGGAATCAATCCAGATAAAGGAGGGAGGAGACAAAAGCACAAGAGTCCCATGTAAAGTAAGCCTGTGTATTTGTACAATTACAAAAGTGTTGCAATGGTGACAGCAAAACATACGTGTAACTAGAAACAATGGTGACAGCAAGACATACATGTAACTAGAAACACACAACCACTAGGAAAGCAATTCAATGAAGATAGTCTCCAAACCTGGCCTGCCCATCTGTGATTTATCCCATGCATTACATTCACCAAAACATTTTATGTACAGGAGTCACCTAGTAATAGTTGAATTATAGGAAGATCCTGTGACATTGAGATTGAGAGTTGATTAAGATGCTATATAACAAATGTAAATGCATAATTGGAAACTTCAGGTAAGAGAAACATGGAATATACACTCAGACAATAATACTGGGAGCTGAGGGGGCAAGAGGTGACTGTGAAATGTTGAAGTTAAGGTAAATGAAGATTATAGAAGGGACAAAAGGCATCAGTTGTAGAACAAACAAAAACAGTTTCAAACTGGATACATACATAGGGATTTCTTCACAGAAATACTGATATAAAATAGGTAGAGCATATTTGGGAATGCTGAGTAAGCCATCCAGCTTTGAATGTTGAGTGTATGGGCTTAAGTAAGCAAACAAAGAAATAAATTTGTGCATCACAGGAATATTTTTGCATCAAAGATAAGGCTGGAATGAACTGAAGCTCTTTAACTAGTTAAAACCATGCAGTGGATTAGTTAACATAGGGAAGAGGAAGGGAAGGGATCCTGGAACCCTGGAACCAACTGCAATGAGATGGAAAAGATTGTGGGATGCAGCCTATCTCGGGAATAACTACTGAGTACTGTGTCCTGAGGCTGCAGGAGATGAGTGTCAAAGTGACAGGAGCCATGCCTGTCATAAGCCATGCCTACTGTGAGCATATGGCTGTGGTAAAACTTGCCTGTTCTGAAACCATAGTGAATCGAGCCTATGGGCTGTCAGTGGCACTGTTGGTAGTTGGGCTAGATGTCCTGGCCATTGGCATTTCCTATGCCCTCATCCTCCAGGCAGTGCTGAAGGTCCCAGGGGGTGAAGCTAGACTCAAGGCCTTCAGTTCATGTGGGTCTCATGTTTGTGTCATTCTCATCTTCTACATTCCTGGAATGTTCTCTTTCCTCACTCACCGCTTTGGGCACCGCGTTCCCCATCATGTCCATGTTCTGCTGGCCACGCTCTATCTCCTTGTGCCACCTGCCCTCAATCCTCTTGTTTATGGGGTGAAGACTCGACAGATCCGCCAGCGAGTGCTCAGGGTGTTCTACACAAAAGCATCAAGCTGAGCACATTGGCTACAGACTGTCCTGCCAAGGACTCAGCCAAACGCTCGTGGCCGGCATGGAGTGTGTGGACAGAAGCCATTCTACAGTGAATACTTCTGCTCCTAGTTGTGTGTGTGGCTCAACAGTCTATTGAGATGTATCTGGGTAATTGCATTTATAGATATTTCCCTTTCACCTTATTACCCTTCCCAACCCCAACAATTCTCCACTTTTGACAGAGGGATTGGGGAATAGAAGAAGTACATGGCAGCTCTGGGTATGCCATCTTTGCTGCTTTCAACCAATAACTGATCACACAACATTATCTGGAACAAGAAAGGTGAGTCTCAGCCTGGTTTACTGTTCAGAGTATCTTCAAAACCTCTAAGTTAATGCAAGAAAATGCAGATCAATGGCTTCTATGTGACAAATGGTCCTTTAAAGCAGCCAAAGCATTCACAATGTGAAATACCACCAGTTACTGTAACATAGATGTTATGATTTATTTAGAACTCATGCAAGTGAAGTAGGTACTGTATATAACTTATCCTTGGAATAACAAGATATTTTAAGTAAGAGTTATGTTTTTATATGGTAAATTTCTTTTTTTAAGTTGTTTTGTGTTTTAAAATGTTTGCATTTTCACTTGGTATAATGAGATAACAAGAGAAAGAATTGAATACATCTGTTTTATAAATATTAATTTAATAAAACTAATACCACATGTTCTCTCTTCTGTAGTTCTAGCTACAAATCTTCAGACATGAGAATATATCCTAAAGTAACTGCAGAAGCCATAAAAGTAAATAGGGACCATGAATTTGAAAGAAAACAAGTGGAAATGACATAATTATATTTTAATTTAAAACAATATATTTAATTTAAAAATAAATAAAATATCTAATTTAACAAATAGTCTCATAATAAATTACAGGTGTTCCTGATTCTGAGAACCTCCTGGGATCTAAGGTTGGGATGCCAGGCTTGCAATAATCCTACTTGAATGATTCCTCCTCTTGCCTGAATTTAACACCTAGGTCACTACACACTTCACCATCTCTTTCTCAAATATTCTTGGTTCCAAGCCAGTACTAGCAGCTCCTAAAGCAGTGGTTCTCAAACTTCCTAATGCTGCGACCCTTTAATACAGTTCCTCTTGTTGTAGTGACCTCAACCATAAAATTATCTCTTTTGCTACTTCATAACTATAATTTTGCTACTGTTATGAATTATAGTGTAAATAACTATTTTTGATGGTCTTAAGTGACCCCTATAAAAGGGCTGTTTGAACTCCAAGAGGGTTGTTTGACCCCCAAAAGGGGCATGACCCACAGTGTGAGAACCACTGTCCTAGAGCCTGCACCACAATTCTTCCTTATGATAGTTGGTTCACCTATTAACCAGCCTCTCAGAGCCACTGGAGGGAATTGTCACGCTCCAACTCCACTCAACACTTCCTTCTTCACTCTCAGAGGGTGAGGCCATCCTAGGTATCTAAACTGGAACAGACGACTTATTCTTCATGGAGTTGGATGAGAAAACACAGAAGACAATGTGCAGTATGGGAATAATACTAGGGAAGGAACGATAATCAAAGAAAGTCAAAAAGAGAGTGGGCATTCTAAACAGAGAGCATATACATTTGAAAGAAAATATTTCTAGTCTTGAAAATGTAACTATTTCAAGATGAATTATACTCTTAGAAAAATCAGTTTAAATGATGATGTAAGGCAGATATTTCTTGACTCTCAAAAGGGTTGCAAAACAATCAATGTATTTTTAACTGAATGCCATTCAAAATTTAAAATATACACTATAGAAGCTAGGGAGATGATCAGTAGGTGAAGTGTTTGTGTGGTAGTTCAAAAGTTCAAATGAAAAGGCCCCCATAGACTTATATATTTGAATATTTGGTCCCTAGTTGGTGGAACTGTTTGGAAAGGCTTGGGTGTAGCCATGTTAGAAGATGGATGTCACCGAGGGTGGGCTTTGAAGTTCAAAAGGTTTCAAAAGCCCAAGCCATTTCTAGTTAACATTCTTCTCTCTCTCTCTCTCTCTCTCTCTCTCTCTCTCTCTCTCTCTCTCTTTCTCTCTCTCTCTCTCTCTCTCTCTCTCTCTCTCTCTAAGAAACACAGAGCCAAATACAGAGTTAAAGCCAAAGAGACCAGAGCAAGAGCCACCTAGCTTTAGCTTCCCCTGAGAGAGACCTTCTAATGTCTGACTTGTGTTTTTATTGCTTTCCTGTTCTGCTTTCTTATTGGCTCTAAGCCCAGCCACATGACTTTCTCGTCACTGCCTGTCTATAGAGACCTCCTGGTCTCTATGGTTGGTACTGGGATTAAAGGTTCCTGTTACCGTGCTTGGCTATGTCCTTAACCACACAGAGACTCTGCCTGCCATGTGATCAGATTAAGGGCATGGGCTACCACCACCTAACTGCTGTCCCTGGATCGCTATGACCTCTGATCTCCAGGCAAATTTTATTTATTAACATACAAATAAAATCACATTTCAGCACAATTAAAATATCATTACAGCTAGGTCATCAGGTGGCCAGTGCTGTCTAAATACTGCCACCATCTAATATCATAAGAGAGTATCATGCCACAACTTACCCAGAAAAGATCATTATTCAAAATCTGAAATACAGCTTCTACAACATACATATACCATCACACTCTCACAAAGTCAAGATATCCTAAGTCAAATCATCTTAAATTCCAAAACACAGGTTTTATTCTCTTCTCTTCTCCAGTAATGACACATTTTAATTAACCAATTTTATATTTTAATTGACACACAATATTTGTACACATTTGTAAAGAACAATGTGATATTTTACTTAATGTATGTATTAAACAGTAATCAACTCAGAGAAATCAGCATTTCCAACATTCTAGGCAGTAATCACATTTTTATTTTTGAGATTCTAATATAATTACATTTCTCTCTTCCCTCTCTTCCCTCCAAATACTCTTATAGACCTTTGCATGCTCGTCTTTAAATTCATAGCCTATTTTTCATTAATGTTATGCATGCATATGTATGTATATATATATATATATATATATATATATGTGTGTGTGTGTGTGTGTGTGTGTGTGTGTGTGTGTGTGTGTATTCCCAGTTGTAACCTGCCCAGTCTGTAAAATGTTTGTGTGTTTTCAGGGCTGACAGTTTGGCATTAAACAACCAATTGATGTGCTCTTCCCTGAAAAAGACCACCTCTCCCACTCCCAGATTTCCTCAGTTGCCTATAGTCCTTTATATAGGGTTGAGGCCTCATTGGTATATCCATTGGTGTCATTAGGGGAAAATTTCAAAATAGTTGAAGACATTTTACTATGAAAAACAGAGCCTGGAGTTTTTTTGGCACTGCTCAAGACAAAGGCTGAGGCCACAGGCAGTAGGACCAATAGACAATCAACTCATTTGTACTCAGGATGGGTCACAAATAGACAAGGCCAGTGTTAGAAACTGTATGAAAATTTCCAAATCTGGGACTGGACAGATAGCTCAGTGATGGCTTCTGCTCTTTCACAGGACCCATGTTTAGCTCCCAGCACCCATGTGGGACCTAACAACTATCTCTAATTCTATGTGCAGGAGTAGATGCCCTCGTCAGGCTTCCATAGACACTAAGCAGCCTGGCAGGCAAAACAATCTTACACATAAAATAAACATTTTTAATTTAAAAATTCAAAGTCCCTTCTGATCAGATATGGTATAAAATGAGACCATCCTGTGCTATGGAAGGGTGGAATATAAGATATTTAAAAAAAAAGGGGGAGTAGAGTATCTAGCAAGTAAGTGAAAGGCACACATGCCAAAAATAAAGGAATTGAGATGCTCAGGATAAAGTGCTCCACACCAAGAACCACACACTTCAGACCACTGTCTGTGTTTTGCCCAAACTCTGCCTTCATGGCACAAAATCCAGGCAGGGCTCTCACACACTGAGTTAGACAGGAAAGCACTCAGTGTCCTTTACAAATCCTGAAGATTTTTTTCCTGCATGTCCTGAAAACTTGTTTACATCTTGTCCATAGCAATTTTTCCTTTAAAGCAGCAATAAAGAAAAGGATTCATAAGTGAATGCTTTCATGCTGCCTATGATGTTTGTAAAGTCAGAGTCAAAAGTTATTTAGGGTTTAAATGTTTAACTTATTTCCAATATAAGAATGATTTCCTATTTTCCCATTACTTATTAACAGTTCTAAAGGCACTGAGTACCTCTTACAACCTCCTCAGCAAGTTCTGGATTCCCTGCTTGATCTCTCTGGTTCTTACTCCATAAACAATGGGGTTCAGAGCTGGGGGGATGAGGTGATGCAGGATGTTGAGAAGGATGGGAACATCTGGGGGAATCCTCTCCCTGGCCAGGTTAGTGATGACCAGCACCAGCAGGACTGTGCTGAAGAAGAGGATGAGGATGAAGTGGGAACCACATGTGCTCAGGGCTTTGGCTACAGCTCCCTCAGCTTTGATCCTGAACACAACTTTGAAGATAAAAGAGTAGGAGAGAACAATGAGGATGAGGTCAGAGCCCAGCAGGGTCCAACCTGCTACAAGCTGGTATAGTTTATTGAAAGTGATGTCAGCACAAGAGAGTTTGGATACAGACAGGTTGGTGCAGATGCAGTTCTTGATAATGTTCTGAGCACAATACTTTAGTCTGGCAGAAAGGATAGGGACAGGAAGAGAAAAAAATGTATTCCTGCTTATAATGAAGATGGCAGCTCTAGCCACAAACTGGTCAGTGATGATGGATGGGTACTGCAGAGGCTTACAGATGGCCACATAGCGATCATAGGCCATGACCATGAAGGTGCAGGACTCCATCGTCAGGAAACTGTTCATGATGAACATCTGGAGGAAGCAGGCAGAGAAGCTGATGGATTTGTTGTCAAACCAGAAGATGGCTAGGACCTTAGGTATGACAGTAAGGCAGAGCACAATGTCCAGCAGGGAGAGAAGGCTGAGCAGGTAGTACATAGGCTCATGAAGAGAGACCTCCATCCTAATGGTGATGAGAAGGGTAGCATTGGCCCCCATGGCCAGGAAGAAGAGGAGGCTGAGGGGCAGGGACAGCCAATGCTGCCAGGTCTGGTAGTTAGGGAAGCAGATGAGGAAGAATTCAGAGACTGGAGCTTCAGAGTTGTTGCTGGATAATGCCATGGAAGAACTGCCCATCAAGCCAGAAATCCAGAGATTTGTAAACTGAAGGAAGTGAATGGACATAGAAAAGATATGTTCTAGAGAGAGCAGGACTCAGGTTTCACTCATGCTTGAACCTATCCAGTCAAGTTTTGAAATCACCTTTACTTATCAAAAGCATGTGTTGAATACTTTATATTAATTATATTCATTTTCTTCTTTTAAAAAATACTGAGCAGGTTGTGGAGATGGCTGTCAGTGAAAGGCATCCAAAATCAACCTTGGCTTCCACAAGCACACACATGGGCAAGCACATTGGTGCACACATACACACAGGCATGCATTTTAAAAATATTTTTTAAAAAGGAAAGGATTTAAGCATTCGTTATTCTGGCTATTCCTACTGATCAATGCCATTGACCAAGGTAACATGGGACAAACTGAAGAAATAGGAAACAAAGTCTTCAGTGCTATCATAGTATCAAAGATGACTTTTTGTTTTAGTTTTTATGGCAGAAATTTTCCTGAGAAATGGGTATATGAGAAATAAGTATCTTTAAAGGCAAGAAAATTATTTTGTTATGGGCAGAGAAATTTTTTGTCTTTTATTGAAAATAGATTTTTTTCATATAAAATATTCTGATCATGTTTCACATCCCCCAGCTCCTCCCAGATCCTCACCCACATTCCTACCCACCCAAATCCACACCCTTTCTTTTTCCATTTCTACCTCTTGTTAGAAAATAAATAAGAAACTAAAATAGGAAACAAAAATAGATTAGGGTGAAACCAACTAACAGGGAAAAGCCAATTTAAAAGCACAAGAAATGCACACAGATACAGAGACACACATATTTGCACACAGAGAAATCCCATGAAAATACACCATCCTAAGAAATTTGCAAAGTATCCAGAGAGTTTTCCAATAGTCATGCAAACTTTAATATGCCTGGAAATGAGAATATTCAAGTTTTCAAACAAAAATGTGCTTCTTATTGTGTTGGGAAAAAATTAAATAAAGGAATATTGGCATACGATATGTAGGCAGGCAAACAAAACATGTTTAAAAGTCTAAATTCTAGACTAAGAATTTTCAAGTGGGGTTGATAGCCATGATGTCAGAGGAAAAGGATATGTGGTGGGCACAGCACTGGAGAACACTGGAAAGAACCCTTCTATAGGACAGTAAGTGTTAGGCTACATAAGAAGCCATTTTCCTGGTAAGCAAAATTGCCTATACTTCCTTATACACAGGATCCAATCATCCCAGAAAGTAGGATTCACATTTTAAAATCTCACCTGTTGGGATTCTAGTTGTTTCTTTTACAGATAAGACTCTGTAACTAGGCTGTGCTCCAGCTCCTGTGTCAGTATGTACTGTTTCTGTGCCCATGCTAAGGAGACCTGAATCAGAATTCATCACCTTGCAAGTGTATCTGCTTCTTCAGTCACACTTTTTTGAACTTTGTCCAATTTATTGAAGATTATACAGGGGATGAGGGAATGGATTTTATATTTCATACCTTTCAGTAAAATATATAGACAATCTTCAAAGCTTGTCAGATCTCAGAAGTACCTTCTAGGCAGCATGGCCAGCAATGGTTGCAGCCTTTCGCCTTATATCTTCTCAAGTGGTGCTCCCTGATATTAGGAACATTAAGATGCTTTCTCTCACCTGCATAATCCACAGCATCTGCCTCAGTATTGGCAAACTCATCATAAGTATATGCAGAGCTAAATGTCCTTAGTTAAAATGAACTCTTGTGCTTGCAAGGAAAGCCCAACTATCATGTTGATTTCTAGAATTCAGATTGTGCTGCCATATTCAAAAAAGTATCATTTAAAAGGTAAACTTGTAACCTGAGGCAGTTCTGAGTGGGGATTTTTGTGTGTGTATGAAAAGATAAAATCTTCATACTTTTAATGTGTAAAGTTCACATATAGCCTTTAACTAATACCCTGCACAGGGGATGAGTAGAATTGCCTAATATTGAGGACCTCAGATCCCTGCACAATTAAGATTAGCAATATAGGTGCTGGAGAGATGTCTCAGAGGTTAAGAGCACTGGCTGTTCTTCCAGAGGACCTGAGTTTCAATTCCCAGCACACACCTGGCAGCTCACAACTGTGTATAGCTCTAGTTCCAGGGGATCTGACTCTCACACCAATGCACATAAAATAAAGTTAAGTAAATTATTTTTTTAAAGATTAGCAATATGCAGGGCATGCAAGTAAAAGAAGACTCTTTTTCTAATTTCTTTTCTTTGTTTTTCTTTTTTCTTTCCTCCTGGTTTTTACTGTTTAAATTTGATGGGTTAAATTTTCAGAACCTATTTCTTACTTCCTCAAATATAAGAAAATTGCTTTTTTTAATTAAATGCACAATGCCTGGTAGATAAGAGATACCCCTGTAAACGCTAAGTAAGAATGATTAGACAAAGGCTATGAGTTTAAGCATTTGTAATAAAAAGTAATAACCAAAAAGATAAGCCATTTCCAGATTTCATTTAATTACAATAATAAGTGTAGAAATGAAATCTGATTGCTCAATTTCAAAGGGGCTTCAATCTACTGTAGGTCTAGCTACAAATGAACAGCAAACATTAGACACTAGCTAACCAGCTAAACTATGGAGCTTAGACCTTCTAGTTAAGCTCTTTCCTGACCCAAACTCTGCAGGTCTTGTTACAGCCCCCACCCTAAAACAAAAAGTTTAGAGTAAAAAATTATCGACAACTTACAGATATGAGGAGGGTATGTACCTGATAGACTTTAAAATAAATAGGAGTAAAATATAGAGCTGAAACTGCCTATGGTTTTTTGTTGTGGCAAAGGAAAACATATGACCCATGTGGAGTGTAAAATTGTAGCTTCCTGATTGTTCATTAATGAGGAAAGGTTGGCAGGCTCATGTGTCCAGGGTTATATCATTTTCACATTCCTGCCCTCTGAGGCTAATACATAACTTGGCAAATTTGTAAAATAAACTGCCTCACCTTCGCTACTCTTAGTCTGCAGTGATCTCACTATGAAGTGAGGAACTTTGTTTCTCGCAACAGCTATTTCTGATATTTATTACAATGTAGTTAGAACAAAAATTCAATTTTCTTATTCATCATAAGAATGCTTCTGTGATTTGCTGACATTGAAAATTTGGACTTTGATAGTTTTTTGTTTGTTTGTTTGGTTGGTTGGTTGGTTTTTGGTGGACCACCATTTTTGTGTCTCAATTATTAAATAAAAAACCAATTGACCAAGCACTAAGAAAGGTAATGGCAATGACAGTGGTCAAAGAAGAAGGAGCCAGGGACCTGTGGCAAGATAAACATCACAGAGCCATGTAGTCAGTGTGACTGGAATCACTGATCCTGCACACCTGCCCCATTAGACTCATGGATTCAGTGGGTTGTGGTGGATATGAGAAGACATCAGACTGGCTGCCAGGGAAGACAATGGAAACAATTGCTTGATTTAAGGACTTTCATTTTGAGTATCCCAGGCTTTCAAAATGCAGATGATATTAAACATCTTAGGAAAGAAAGGTAAATATGCATTGTAGGACTTTATGACAAGTCAAAGATTGAGGGATTAAAAGTGAGAAAGAACTATACATTAGACTTCCTTTTTGACCTGTATTTGCATATGCAATCAATAAAATGACTGTCAGTGTTAATCTAAGAGATAAGATGGATAGGAAACATGTCCATATTTTCTAAGATTTTTCCCCTTCCACTGACCTCAAGTATGGTTGCTCAGAGCAACTTTATTAGTTTGAGTAAGTAAAAAAAAAATAGTACTTTCCAGATCCCCAGTCTAAACAGTGAGCATCCTAGGATACAGAAAAAGCTGCTATCTTTAGGGAGATTACTTAATGAAGAAATTGGACCTGCAAGTATTCATATTGCCGCAGAGATGTGGGTGCTATAATGATGACTATTAAACCATGGGAGAGAAAGTATTGAATGAGCCAGTATGATACAGTTTAAAAACTGGTTTCAAACAGAGAAGCATTCCAATTCTGACTCACACACAATATGTATTCCCAAAGGATAAAGTCATAATGTTCAGCTGTCTTGTTTGTAAAATAGAGCAAAAATACTTAACCATAAGAATGGAAAGGTTCTGTGATTTACTGAGGTCTTATTCAGTCAGGAGAGATAAGTTAGGACCATCAGAGTAGTATACAGGAAGAAGGAAACTGAGGACTGTGCTTTTAGGAATGGCAAGAGCAGAAACACCTTCTTAGGTAGATGCTAAGTAATGATAAAGGATGAGGCATTGGGACCTGGTAGTGCTAAATTCTATGGATGAAATGAATGAGTAGGCTCTCATGATAAGCTGTAAGTGTTACTTCAGCTCTCTCAGAATCCTATACACTGGATGGTGTATAAACCACAAGTGGTAGCTACTAACTGCCTGTGAAATGAGTATGGAAACGAGTAAGTGTAAGGTTAAGAGGCCAGAAAACTCAGCATCTGAAATGGGTGAGATTGCATTCCCTGTAGCATAGATGACACCTCTCTGTGTGTCCTTGCATGGTAGGGCATGGTATGAAAATAAATGTTGAGTCCACCAGCCACAGATGACTCAGCTTTCCTAAGGAAATCACTGTCAGGTCAATGTGCCTTGCGCTAGCATCTAAGTGCCTTGGCAGGGTCAGCACCTACACTCTAAGCCCTAGTGAAAGAATCCTCACTCCTTTTCATGCCAACCTCTTAGACTGCCACTCACTTCTCAGTGTCTCCTTCCTGTTGATGCCCTGCCACACTGAGACTCACCAGCATCAAAGGAAGCACTGCCACTGCTCCCAGCTATTGGCTGCAACATAGTAGTAGAGGCTCCTCTGTGTATCTTTTCTCCCTGTTGGTCATGGAGTTAGTGCTCTTATTATCTAACATAAAGTGGCCATTTCCCAAGAGAAAAAAATTACAAAATGCATTGCAATTTTTAGAAAAGATCACAAAGATCAATAGCACCTGGATAATCTAAATAAAGAAAAAGACATTCAACAAGGTAATTTGTTCCAGAAACAGAGATAAATTTATTGTGTAGACCCCACTTTCTGTGTAGAATCTAGAAGCATTGAATTCATGGAAGCAGACAATAAAGTAGTAGTTTCTAAGTGGTGGAGAGTGGGGAAGCAGGGAGGTGGAAGTTGAAGGCTCCAAAGGCTCAGTGAGGAAGGATGAGAAAGCTCCAGACCTCAATGTACAACACACACACATAGAATTCTTCACGTGTTCTGCGGCAATGTATTTTCTCTCATTCTTTCCTTCCTTCCTTCCTTCCTTCCTTCCTTCCTTCCTTCCTTCCTTCTTTTCTTCCTTCCTTCCTTCCTTCCTGTCTGTTTTTCCTTCCTGCCTTCTTTCTTTTCTTTTCCTTTCCTTTTTTTGATAGTGCCTCATACCACAGCCATACTCTTGCCACAGTCTGAGAATTTACAGATGTGAATCACTTCCACAAGCTAATTCTCAAAACACACATACACACAAACACATGTACACATGCACATACACATGAAAAAATCCCTGAAAAATGATAAAATATGGATATATGGGTGATCTCAAAGTTAGTATTCAGTTCACTGGGCATAGCTGTCAAAACATCACATCATACACCCATGTGAAATATATACTACTGTTGTGGCTATGCTCAGGATTCAACTCAGGACCTCATGGATGCTAGGTAACTGAACTACTCCCTCAGTCCTAAATACACAAATTTACACTTAAAGGCTTACAAAAGAAGGGATAAACGGAGGGTGGATAACAAGGAAGGGAAAAAGAAAGATACTAAGTGATTGTAGTTGAAGATAGTTGATGTTTTCGCAGGTATAATTGAATAAAATAAAAATACCCATTTCTATATGGTAAACAAAATGAAACATGGAGAATTTAAATTATCTTTCTGATTTAAAAATCCAACAGAGACCCATAGCCAAAATTTAGGCAGAATTTGGGAAATCCTGCAAAAGAGGGACAGAAAGGATTGTAGGAGTCAGAGGGGTCAAGCACACGACAAGAAAACTCACAGAATCAACTAATCTAGGTGCATAGGTGCTCACAGAGACTGAATCAACAACCAGGAATCCTACATGGGATTGACCTAGGCACTCTGCATGTATGTTACAGTTGTGTAGCTTGGTTCTCTTTTGGGACTCCTAACAGGGGGAACAGGGGCTGTCTCTGACTCTTTTACTGGCTTTTGAGAACCTATTCCTCATACCGTATCACCTTGCCAGGTCTTAACCCATGGGGAGGTGCTTAGTCTTACTATGACTTGATATGCCATGTTTTATTGATACTCATGGAAGGCCTGTCCTTTCCTAAACAGAAACAGAGGAGGAGTGGGTTGGGGAGGGGTGGGAAAAGTGGGGGTGTGTGGAGGGACTGAGAGGAGAGGAGGTAGGATATTAAATAAATAAATAAATAAATAAATAAATAAATAAATAAATAAATAATAACTTTATTTTAAAAAACAGGCAAGAGATATAGCCAGGGTATGGAACCTCATATCCAAGTCTCACTATGACAACAGTGAATTTAAGGTGGCATTTTCATGAGAACACTTAAGCAGAGTTCAGTCCATCATTCCATAGAGAAGAGGAGGAATTAAACCTGGTATTCATTATAACAGATTTATTAACCGAGCAATCTATGCAAGTCATGTGACTAATAACTTAAAGTTAATGGTATTACATAAGGAAGTATTTAGCCTGCCTGCTGGGGATGTGGTAGAAATGAGGAGAATGAAGTTGGCCTAATGATCTCAGAAATGTATTCTAGTTGACAGTAGTTAGTTATGGAACTACAGGGTTCCTTAGGCCTCTTAGGCCAGCAGTATCTGACAAAGTCTGTAGATGTAACTGTCTTGTTAAATAAGAAACACAGATCCAATTGCAGAGTTAAAAGCCACAAGGTCAGAGCAAGAGCTGAAAATCTTACCCTTCACTGCTTCTGCTGTCTTACCTCTCCACAAGAAAGCTACTTCTGTGTGTTTTTTCTTTTTATAGACTTTCTGTTCTGCTTTCTCATAGGTTGTAAACCCAACCACATGACCTCCTCATCACTGCATGTCTGTACAGACTTCTGGGTCTTCTATGGTTGGTATTGAGATTAAAGGCGTGTGTCGCCAAGCTGGCTGTATCCTTGAACACACAGAGATCCTGCCTAGTTCTGCCTCCCAAGTGCTGGGATTAAAGGCGTGCACAACCGCCACCCAGCTTGCTCTGACCTCAAGGCAACTTTATTAATATACCAATAAAATCATGTTTTACAAATAAAGTATCACCACAAAAGTCAATGAAGGAAAACATTCCCTCAGCATCTATGAGGAAAGAAGACTCATAGACCAAGGAATATTCCTCTCTTGGATAATGTTCACACACTTAGCATTTGTTTTTATAAAAGTAGGCATAAGCCAAGTATAGTGGCTCATGCCTTTATTCCCAGCTCTTGGGAATATAGAGGCAGATGGATCTCTGTGAGTTCAAGGCCAGCCTGGTCTACAAAGCAAGTTCCAGGACAGCCAGAGCTACATAGAAAGACCCTGCCTCAATAAATAATAATAATGAAAGAAAAAATAAATTTAAAAAAGAGTAAGTGTAGATTTATGGAAACATTCAGCTCCTGAACTTGTATATAGTTCTTACTCTATTCCAAGCATCTTAGTTTCTTTTCCTGTGACTGTGACAGAAGCAAATTAAGAAAGAAAAGGTTTGTTTGGCTTGCTGTCCACCAATGTGAGGAAGTCAAGATAGGAACCTGAAGCAGCTGGTCATGTTGCATCCATAGTGAAGAGCAGAGAATAATGAATTCACTCATGCATATGAATACTCAGCTTGCTTTTTCCACTTTTATACAGTTTCCAATCCCCTCCTAGGGTATGATACCACCTACAGTGGGTAGGTCTTCCCACTTCAATTAATGTAATCAAGATAAACTCTCCCACAAACATGCATAAAGACCAACCTAATCTAGAGAATTCCTCACTGAGACTTCCTTTCCAGATAATTATAGTTTGTGTCAAACAACCAATTAAAAATAATCATATAGCATCAGAGTAAAGTCAGTCTCGGGTATGCATAGGGGAATGACTCTAACTCCAGTATCCCATTGATGCTATAGATGTTCAAGTTCTTTATATAAATGCAATAGTATTTGTATATAGACTATTTACATCATCTTGTATATTTTTATGTTGTCTCTAGAATACATATTATAACTAACAAAATATAAATTTTATATAAACAATTACATTGTTTAAAGAATAGTGTTAGACAAAATATATATGTGTTCAGTATGAATGCAAACTTTATTGGTCTAATTACATAGCAATGGTTTGGGGCAGAACCCATGGACACAGAGAGCCCACAGTGGTTTTGATGAAGAAGTCTACCCAATATACTGATATGCCTTGTTTTCTTCTCTAACTGTGTCCTAAAAAACAGAACCCTGTGACCAGATGTAAAAATTCTGTATGGACTCAAATGATGAACAGAAAAATGGAGAGAGAGAGAGAGAGAGAGAGAGAGAGAGAGAGAGAGAGAGAGATTGCATCAAAAACCATATTCTAGCTAGCATCAGAATGTCAAGGCAAATTTGAAGAATATGTCAGATAGGCCTATGCAGGGGACAGAGTTTCCTCAAGAGAGAGCTAAAGATCCTATACCCTCTCACTGGTCTCCTGTTCTTGAGACATAGCTTACAAATTGGCCCTTTCTTCTTTCTCACATATTGTATTTGACAATATAATAGGAAATAAAGGAAATAAGGAGGCAAGCATGACTAATTTCTCATTCATTCAGTTGAATTTGTAATTTATTTTTTGCTAAATTTTCATCATTTGAAAAAAGTGGGAATAACAATTTACAGGGTATTTTTCCCTTTTATTGAAAATAGATTGGTCAGGCAGTGGTGGTGCATGTCTTTAATCCCAACACTCCAGAGCAGAGCCAGGCAGATCTCTGTGAGTTCAAGGCCAGCCTGGTCTATGGAGTAAGTTCCAGGAAAGGCTCCAAAGCTACACAGAGAAACCCTGTCTCAAAAAAAAAAAAATCAGAAACCCACTCATTCACACACTCAGGAGTCTCATAAAAATACTAAACTAAAAGTTAGACCAGGTGCATATCCATGCAGGCCCTATGTTTGCTGCTTCCGTCTCTGTGAGTTCCTATGTGCTTTGCTCAGTTGATTTTCAGGGCCTTGTTCTCCTGGTGTTCTCTAGCCCTCCGGCTCTTACACTCTTTCACCTCCTCTTCCACAGGGGTCCCTGAGCCCTTAGGAGAGGAGACACCCTCTTTAGAGCTATGCGTTCTTTTAATCTCTCTCTCTCTCTCTCTCTCTCTCTCTCTCTCTCTCTCTCTCTCTCTCTCTCCATAATGTCTGTGTGTGGGTCTCTAGTTGCTACCATCTGCTGGGAGGAAGTTTCTTTGGTGATGGCTGAGTAGGGGACCGATCTAGGAGTATAGCAGAATACAAAAGTATTTGGTTTAACCTACATCTCTGGGCTACCTAGTCTCTGGTTCTTGTTCACCCAAGCAGTGTCAGGTATGGGTTCATCTTGTGGAATGGGCCTTAAGTAGAATTAGATGTTGCTTGGTTATACCCACAAGCTTTGTGTCACCATTGCCCTGGCATATTGTGCAGGCAGGACAAATGGTAGATCAAAGGGTTTGTGGCTAGGTTTGTGCTTATACTTCTCTTCTGATAGCATAGAGAGTGCCTTCCCATACTAAAGAACATAGGTGAAGATTTTGTATAGGCACCAACTAGACCTCTCAATGTTCAATGAGTTGTGTTGGTGCTGTCCTCAGCACTGGGGCTTTGGTGTCAGTTTAAGGAGAATAACCTATTGTTTTGTCAACAGCCTGGGTTGTTTGGGAATTTTCATGGGACCCCTTTGACCAACAACTCAATTAGATGTAACCCAATCCTGATTCTGTAAGCTTTGTTTGGTAACAAGAGATGGCCAGTTGGGACTCCATCTCCCTCAATACTTGGAGACTTCATTAGGATGGCCTAATATATTTCAGTAAGTTTCCACCGCACTAGGTTTCCTTACCACACCTCTAATGTACCTCAGTTCTAGCTGTCTCTCCCTTCATTCCTTCCCTCAAACCCATCTTCTACTGTTCCCACCTAATCCTACGCATGCCTGTCCGCAATCCCACCCCAGTCCACCTATAAAATTTATTTTATTTACCTCATGAAGGGAGATCCATGTGCCCAGCCCTCTAGTGCCTTCTTCTATACCTAACCTCTCTGGTCTTCAGATTGTAGCTTGATTATTGTGGTTATGAAAGAAAATGGCCCCTAGAGGGAGTGGTGCTATTAGGAGATGTGACTTTATTGAAGTAGATATGATCTTGTTGGAATAAGTGTATCACTATGGAGGTGGGCTTTGAGTTCTCCTATGCTCAAGCTATGCCCAATGAGACAGTTCACTTCCTGTTGCCCAAGAATCAAGATATAGAACACTGAGCTCCTACTCCAGCACCATATTTGTCTACATGCTTCCATGTCCCACCATGATGATAATGGACTAAATCTCTGAAACTGTAAGCTAACCCAATGAAATTTTTTCCTATGCTGTGGTCACGGAGTCTCTTCATAGCAATAGAAACCCCAAGACAATGATCTTTTATTTAATGACTAATAACCACATATAAGTGAATAAATAACATATTTATCTTTCTAGGTCTAGGTTACCTCATTCAGGATGAGCTTTTTCTAGTTCCATCCAGTTGCCTACAAATTTATTATGTCTTTTTTTAGCAGCTGAGTAACAGTCCACTGTGTAAATGTACCATATTTTAAAAATCCATTCTTCTTTTGAGAGACAGCTAGGTTGTTACTATTCCTGGCTATAATGAATAGAGCATAAATGAACATGGTTGAACAGAGTCACTGTGGTGGGCTGACAAGTTCTTTAGGTATATGCCTAAGAATGGTATAGCTGGATATTGAAGTAGATAAGTTCTCATTTTTCTGAGGAATCACCATACTGATTTCCATAGTGGCTGTACAAGTTTATGTTCCCACCAGCAATGGATGGGTATTTCCCTTGCTCCACATTCCTGTCAGCATGAGCTGTCACTTGTGTTATTGATCTTAGTCATTCTAACAGATGTAAGATGGAATCTCAAAGTTGTTTTGATTTGCACTTCCCTAATGGCTAAGCATGTTGAACATTTCTCTAAATTTTTCTCAGCCATTTGAGGTTCCTCTATTGAAAATTCCCTGTTTAGATCTGTACCCAATTTTTAATTGGATTATTTGGTTTTTTAATATCAAGTTTCTTGAGTTCTTTGTATATTTTGGATATTAGTCCTCTATTGGATGTAGAGTTGGTAAAAGTCTTTTCCAATCTGTAAGCAGTTGCTTTACCCAAATGACAATTTTCTTTGCCATATAGAAGCCTTTTCATTTCAAGAGGTCCCATTTATTAAATGTTCTGTTGAGAAAGTCTTCTCCTGTTCCAATACATTCAAGGCTATTCCCCCACATTCTCTTCTATCAGGTTCAGTGTACCTGGTTTTATGTTGAGGCCTTTGATACATTGGAGTAGAGTTTTGTGCAGGGTGATAAGTATGGGTCTATTTGCTTTCTTCTACACATACACATCCAGTTTGACCAGAACTATTTGTTCAAGATACTGTCTTTTTTCTGGTGTATTTCTGGCTTATTTATCAAAAACCAGGTGTCCATAGATGTGTGGATTTATGTCATAGTCCTCAGTTTTATTCAACTGACCAACATGTCTATTTTTATGCCAATACCATGTGATGTTTATTACTATAGCTCTGTAGTACAACTTGAAATCAGGAATGGTAATATGCTGGGGATGTCTTTCTGTATGCTGTGAATGTATTACTCTGATTGATTGATAAATAAAATGCTGATTGCCCAGTAACCAGACAGGAAGTATAGTACAGGCAGGACAAGCAGAGAGGAGAATTCTAGGAAGTAGAAGGCTGAGTCAGGAGACACTGCCAGCTGCCACCACCATGAGAAGCAAGATGTAAAGTACTGGTAAGCCACAAGCGATGTGTCAATTTATAGATTAATAGAAATGGGTTCATTTAAGATATAAGAACTAGATAGCAAGAAGCCTGCCACAGCCATACAGTTTATAAGTTATATAAGTCTCTGTGTGTTTACTTGGGTCTGAGTGACTGTGGGGCCTGAGCAGAATTGGAGATAACTCCAGCTACAATGACACCTCCAGCAGTTCTTTTCTCATTCAGGATTGTTTTAGCTATCCTGGCTTTTTGTTTTTCCATATGCAGCTAAGAATTATCGTTTCTATGTCTGTGAAAATTTGTGTTGGAAGTTTGATAGGGATTGCATTGAATCTGTAGATTGCTTTTGATAGAATGGCCATTTTTTTTTACCATGTTAATCCTATTAATCCACTATCTTGGGAGATCTTTCCATTTTCTGATGTCTTCCTCAATGACTTGAAGGGTTTTTTATTAATTCAATTTTTTGTTTATTTTACCTCCTAACTACAGTTTTCCCTCCCTCCTCCCCTGTAATCAGATTGGTGACTTCCCTAATTGTCATCAGATGGACTTTATCCAATAACTGATGGAAGCAGATGCAGAGACCCACAGCCAAGGACTGGGCAGATCTCTGGGAATTCTGTTGAAGAGAGATTGTACTAGCCGGGGGGATAGCTGACCTGGGCTTGTGGGAACTAACAGACTCTGAACTGACAGCTAGGGAGCCTGCATGGGACCAACTTAGACCCTCTGTATGTGCAACAGTTGTGCTGCTTGTTCTGTCTGTGGAGCTCCTAGCAGTGGGATCAGAACCTGTCCCTGGGCTTGAGTTGGCTTTTGGGAACCTATTCCCCATGGTGGGTTGTCTCACCCAGCCTTGATGCAGGGGGTGGGGCTTAGTCCTGCCACAACTTGATGTGCTATGCTTTATTCACTTGAAGTTTTTATGATACAAGTCTTTCACTTGCTTGGTTATAGTTATCCCAAGATATTTTATGTTATTTGAGGCTACTGTGAAAGGTATTGATTCCTTAATTTCTTTCTCAGTCCATTTATCATTTGTATATAGGAGGCTATTGATTTTTGTGAGTTAATTTTTTATCCAGCTGCTTTGCTGAAAGTGTTTACCAACTGTAGGAGATCCTCAGTGGAATTTTTAGGGTCACTTATGCATACTATCATATCATCTTCAAATAATGATACTTTAACTTCTTCCTTCCAGTTTGTATTCCTCTTGTTCTCTTGCAGTTGTCTTATTGCTCTGGCTAAGACTTTAAGCATTATATTGAATAGATATGGAGAAAATGGACAACTTTATCTTGTTCCTGATTTTAATGAAATTATTTGAGTTTCTCTCCACTTAATTTGATGTTGGCTATAGGCTTGCTGTAAATTTCCCTTCATTATGTTGAGATATGCCCCTTATGTCCATAATCTCTCCAGGACTTTTATCATGAATTGTGTTGGATTTTGTCAAAGGTCTTTTATGAATCTAATGAGATGATCATGTGTTTCCCCCTTTCAGTTTGTTTATGTAGTGGTTTACATTTATTGAATTTCATATATTGAACCATCCCTACATCTCTAGGATGAAGCCTACTAGATCATCATGGCTGGTCTTTTTTATATGTCCTTATAATCACTTTGCAAGTATTTTATTGAGTATTTTTGAATCTATGTTCATAAGGAGCCAGCTCTCCCACACAGCCCCAAGGAGGGGCAGGAAAAGCTCTCCTGCATCTGTACAGCACTGGGACCAACTCTTCTGAGCTATTAGGGTAAGAGGCAGCCTTGTGCAACAGCCAGCAAGGAGTGGGACCAGCTCTGCATGGCCCTAGGACATCAACACAGCTTCAGGTGGCAGCCCAGGCCACAGATATCAACACAGACCCCAGCTGCAATAGGGCCACAGACCTAGACATGTCCCATGTCCCTCTTCTCTTTCTTTCTCCTCTCTCAACCACATTCTTGCTCATCCCATCAGGCAGGAGGTGGTGGCTGGGACTCTACTAACCATGTTTTTAAAAGCCAGTAACTAATACTTAGTTATATATGAAGAACTAAAGGAATGTTATTATAGCTACATATGATGGCACATATCTCTAGGTCTAAAACTTGGGAGAATGAGGCATGAGGATATCAATTTTGAGACCAACCTGAGCTATATAGTGAGTTCCAAGCTTCATAGCAAGACCCTGCTTTAATAATTACATGTATAAATAAAATTATATATTTAATTTATATATTAAATATAGTCACCATACATATATGAATAAAGTTATAAATTGTGAAATACCAAGGATATATACTGTCCTGATGATGTCATTGGCTTGATTATAACTTTAAATGTTACCAGAGAAAAGCTTTAGTGTCTTTTACTGATCAAATTAGCCACTAAAATTTCCATATATTCTATAAGCAGAAAATACAGAATCTTCATGAAGCTGCTGGTCCACCCATTATGTTTTAGAAGTCCCTCAGTGATTTCTGAGAACAGGGTTGTCAGCCTTCTTTCAAACATGAAACAGCAGTGGAGAATTGGAATTTACTCCTGCACTGTTATTCCAGCTCATGGCCACACAAAGGCACTGTTGCCTTACCAATAATGTAGAGTCTCCTTCCTGGCAATAATGCTAAAGTTGTTCGTCTTCTGTGGCTGTACAATCTTGACTTCCCAAGTTTTGAGGTTACAGCCCACCTGTAGTAGCAAAGCAACCCTTCATAGATTTCCTGTTAACTGAAAAAATGTGGGACTTGTTAAGATGGCTCAGAGGTTTAAGAGCGTTTCCTGCTCTTCCAGAAGGCCAAAATTCAGTTCCCATAACCCACAACCTGTAACTGCAGCTCCAGGGGATACCATACCCTCTTCTGGCTTCCACTGGCACATACACATACACACACACACACACACACACACACACGCACGCACGCACGCACGCACACGCGCACGCACGCACGCACGCACACGCACACGCACACGCACACTCACACACACACACTTTCATGCGCATGTGCATATGTGGTTAAAAAATAAGATAAATCAAGAAATCTACAAAATTCGTATACCTCACCAACTTGAAATCCTACTTCATTTTATCTACCAGAGTATTCAGAGGCTTCTGCTAGGAACATTAGTGTGGGAACCTCAGGACAGGAGAGGCTGCTTTTCATCTACCTCCCTGTCATCTTTAACTGTGTATAAGTTTGCTTCGGAGTCTGTCTAAGAGTCTGGCTTCTTCTAGCACCTTCACTGAGCCTGGTAATTTGTGAGAAAACTGTGTGATACCCAGTGACATCACTTGGGCTCTTTGTTAAAGCCCTGACAACCCTGTTCTCAGAAATCACTGAGGGACTTCTAAAACATAATGGGTGGACCAGCAGCTTCATGAAGATTCTGTATTTTCTGTAGTGTTTAACATTGGAGAATGGAAGTCAGAAAAAGAAATTGAAAAGGAGGGAAACTCCAAAGTTAGTTTTGTCGTTCACAATATAAAAAGTAATTGCATAATTCTAAAATGTGTTAGCTCTATTAATTAGCAATTGCCTAGCATCTAGGATGTGTCAGGCAAGTATTCATTGAAGAACCACAGAGCCAAAACTTTAACTCTGTCCTATCCAAAGCATCCTGTCCAACACAGAACACTATGTGTTAATGTATTCCTAGTCAAGCTGAGATATGGCCATAAGTATCTGCAGGGTGTGGCTCTAGGGTGTAATGGATAGCTGTTTGTATGTTTGGCTGGGTGTTTGTTGTTTTGTTTTGTTATTTGGTGGGGTCTATTTGGCTGGGTTTTGTTCTTGTTTCTGAAGACAGAGTTTCAGTATAGATGCCAGGCTGAATTTGAAATCTTGATCCTCCTTCCTCAGCTATAATATATATAAATCTCAAATATAATATAGAAAATAAAATATAATAAATCTCAAAAAACTGAGATTATAGTCATATACCATCACATCCAGCTAAGGGGATCATTTTTTGCAAATTATAGGTGTATGTTCTGCAGAAAATAAAAATATCACTGTTAATTTCAAAGAATGTAAATGGCTACATTGGGTGAAAAAAAAGGCAAAATTTGGACCACCAGAGAGGAATTCCAGAAAAACTAATCTTCGATTCATATAAGAAAACTTTCCCATGGGGACTTTTCTAAGCAAAGCATCTTCTCCTGTCTGAAGCTTTTCTTCTGAAGTAAGGATTGTCAGGGCCTTCTCTGACCTCCTATGCCCACTGTCCAGTGACAAACTAAACCCAGCATATCTGGCTGTATCCCATGCCTACACCCTAACACCACTGCAGGCCTCTTCTCCCAACTAGGCAAGAGGAAGTGTAACTCACTTGCTCTCCCATTCACACAAGGAAATGGAATCCTTGTACAAAAGCAGGTGGCTGAAAGGCCACTCAGGAGGTGTCTCTGTGTAAGCTAAGATTTGAGGTGCTAATTCAGCCACAGTCCCCCACAGCTCCCATACCCTTTCTTTACTTCCTGTTTAGTAGAGGCCTGTGCATAAAGACCCCTGCCTGCTGTATCGGACAGTTGCTCTCCCTACTTAGTTCTGTATGTCTTCCCTCCTCCTCTGTCCCTGGAACTCACAGATGCATCTGCTGTCAGAGTAACGCAGCCCATCCTTTAGTGAGCAAACCTTGAGAGGCACAGGAGTTCTTTATTCTTACCTCTTCTTAGACCCAGATGACTTGGAAAGCAAAGTCTCAGAAGGGAAGGAGCAGAGGTTTTGGGAAGTCTGTTTATGGAACTGCTAGTAAATTGGAACATGCAGGAGGGAATGGATTCAAAATAAGATAGAAATTACAGGGACCTGGTACAAAAGGCTGACACCTAAACAAAGATGGAAGGGAAGGAAAGAGACTTCTTCTTTTATTTCTTGGGCATTGTGGTGCATAAAGACCCCTTCCATGTCATGGGCTCTGAGTGGTTGCTGAAGATACAGTTGAAATTTCAGTGAAGGATGCTTCTCTTCCTATGGCTGAGATCAGAGATATGGCTCCATGGAGCTGATTGTGATTGATCTGGAGTCCTATAGCCATTCAGTTGCTCTTGCTTAACTCTGAGAAATATTCACAGTTACATGGTCTTGTACATGAAACACACATTACATCTGCTCATATTACTGCTTATTTGGACATACAAGAAGAAAGTTTTGCTAGCCCATTCACTTAAAAAAACTTCCATTTAATTTTGAATATATATATTTTTTCTTCATATTTCTTGGGTACATTTTGCAGTTCTCAAAGAATACTGACCTTGGATTCACTTCCTGTTGCCTTCTAATCAAGATGTAGTCAGCACTGTTTGCCTGTGTACTGATAATGGACTGAACCTCTGAACTGTAAGCTGTCAACTTAATTAAATGTTTTCCTTTGTAAGAGTTGCCATGGTCATGGTGTTTCTTCACAGCAATAGAAACCCTAACTAATACAGAAGTTGGTACCAAGAACTAGGGTATTGCTGTGATAGGCCTGACAATGATTTGTTTAGAGGAATTTGGCCTTTGGTGTTTTTCAGCCGGAAAGCAGTGAATGCTTTAAGCACTGCTTAATGGGCCATACTAGAAGGAGCATCAAAGACAACAGTCATAAGAGTTATTTGAACTGTGGGGGGCTCAGTCAATATGTGTCACAGGAGAAGAATTTTAGTATGTTGCCTAGAAATCATTCTTGTGATATTTTGGTGAAGAAAGTAGCTGCCTTTTGTCCTTGTCCAAAGAGTCTGCCTGAAGCTTGTAAAGAGTTTTGGAGTAAAAAGTTTTCAAGAGTAAAAAGATTTTGTCACATTATTAGTGGTCATACAAAGTACTAACTAATTGTAGAAATAAGCTTCATCTAGCTTCCTGTATGTGTTTTTGGGTTTGAGTATAATGCAGGTAACTATGAACTAAGTTTGTATAACCTAGATGTACTTAATAGATTGTGTGTGTCCTCTGACTTTTTGGAGATCTGCTAAATATGACATTTAAAATGTTTAAGTTTTCTAAAATAAACCACAACCATTCCTAATAGTAACCTTTGAGGTCTCCAAGAGGAGATGGGCCACTGCAACAATGAATCCACCTGGATTGTGACAATGCCACTAAGCTGACAAACACCATGAAAGATGGACTACAAACTGCTCAGGACATTCAAATCACCAAATACTTTACAAAACTTGGAACTCAGAAATACTCAATCCTAAGACTGCCAAATACAACCAAGCTGGACATTGTCAAAAAGCTTGACAGAAATAGCTTCATTACTGCAAATAGTTTTACTGTGTTAGAGTTAAAATCTCTCTCTCTTTTTTTTTTAATTTAGAAAAAGGGCGGAAATGTTACAGGATATTTAATCACAGTGTGAACTCTGAGATTGAGTTATTTGTTGTGGAATATTACATTAACTAAGAAAAGTGTGTTATATTTGTTTATGCTGCATATGTTTAATTATGTAAAGACATGTTGCTGTTTGACCTTACCTGGCTAAAGCACCCAATTGGTCTAATAAAAAGCCGAACAGCCAATAGCTAGGCAGTAGAGGGATAGGCGGGGCTGGTGGGCAGAGATAATAAATAGGAGGAGAAATCTAGCCTCAAGGAGAAGAGGAGAGAATGGGGGAGAAAGAGAGGGAAACACCCAGAGCTAGAAGTCAGACAACTGCCAGGTAGCCAGACACAAGAAACAGGAAAGTAAGATATACAGAATGAAAGAGAGGTAAAAGTCCCCGAGGTAAAATATAGATAAAGAGAAACAGATTTTAAAAATAGCTAAGATAAGGCTGAGCATTCATAACTAATAATAAATCTCCATGTCATGATTTGAGAGTTGGCTGGTGACCCAAAAGATAGCCTGCTACAGTTAATTACTGGAAAATCTGCTTCTAGCTGTGGTGTGGCTCAGCCTTAGCACATACCTTTAATCCAAGAGCTTTCTCCTTAAACAGGAGTATATAAAATCAACCACAGGTCAAGAGGTAAAGCAAGCAATCAGTTGACAGGAAAAACCATAGAATATAGAAGGAGTCAGAAGGATAGAGAGACACACAGGAAGCAGAAGTGGGAGACACTCTTTGGAGGAGCTTTTGTTTGACATGTGTAGGAGAAAGCTCTCTTTCTGGGATGGTAGCAGAGTTGGAGATCAGCTGGGTATTTTCTCTGCCTCTCTGAGCTGACAGGTTTTCATCCCAGCATCTGGTTCCTGAGTCTTTATGGATAAAATAGAACAATAGACTTAGTTAAAAAAAAAACAAAAACACTACATAAATTCACTATGGATGGATAAAACTCTACTGTGTGTATATACTGAGTTTATTCATTTATTTATTGATGGAATGTTAAGCCAGTTCTATAACTTGGCTATTTTGAATAGTGCCACTGGAAATATGGATGTGCAAATATCTGTACTGGGTACTGACTTAGTTTTTCAGTTGTTTCAAGTAAGAAGGTGAATTTAGTGACACTCCATCTTGACAAGCTAACCTTCTTCTGCTTACACAAACATCACTGTCTAACTTGTATCACCTCACTGGGCTCATGGTTGGGTCTGGAGTTATCTGAACCACGTTCTGCTCATCACTCAGGAGAAATCTGAGTCACAGCTACAGCTTTAAATCTAAGAATGGCTACACATCACAGTGACCCAAGGTCAGAGTGCTTTGAGTTCTGCAAAAATGTATCCAAGAAATCTGAAGAAAATATACAGGAAAGACAATAGTGTCTAGAAACTGTAAATAGAGTGAGATGTGACTGAACAGGATCTTCAAGATTAAATGGAATTTTTTAAGTGAATGGGCTAGCAAAACTTTCTTCCTGTATGTCCAGATAAGCAGTTATATAAGCAGATTTAATGTGTGATTCATCTACAAGACCATGTAACTGTGAAAATTTCTCATAGAGGAAAGCAAGAGCAACTGAATGGCTATAGGACTCCAGATCAATCACATTCAACTCCATGGAGCTGGATCTCTGATCTCAGCCATAGGAAGAGAAGCATCCTTCCCTAAACAGCCAGAGCTAAACTGATGAAGCCCACAGAACTGTAATCATGCAAGCTTGAAATGTAGCCTTCTCATGCTATCTATATCTATCTGTTTTGCTTTTTCTTTCATTCTTTCTTTCTTTCTCCCTTTCTCTCTCTCTGTCCCTTTCAATATGCATTCAATTGATAATTAAGTTCTGCTCAATATTTAGAGAAATTCCTTTAAAAGGAATTATAATCATTTTTTAATTGCGTAGTTCCTGAGCCCCACCACTCACTGGGTGTTTGTTAGACTATAATGCCATATGATAGATACACTTGATATTTTCAATTTTCCATTAGAGAAATGTTTCGCAGAACAAAGATGATGGTATTTGTTGGTTTTATTAAGCATCAGTACTCGGTATATTTCAAATGGCTTTACTTTAATAATTTTGAAATCTAATCACCAGATTTAGTCATTAAGGACTGCTTAACAGCGAGGCATTGGCTTCTGCCTTAGGGGATTTTTCATGTAAGAGAGAAGATGGCACAGTGACTGCTTGCTGCACAGTCTGAGGACATGAGTTCAGCTCTCCAGGACCCACATTTGTTTTAAAAGCCAGCTATGACAGCATATGCCTATAATCCCAGAACTGGAGGTAGAGACAAGAGGAACCCAGGAATTTACTGGCCAGTCAGTTTAGCTAGTCAATGAGCTCTGGATATAATGAGAGACCCTGTATCAAAAAAAAAAAAAAATTAAAGGGGGTTGGGGATTTAGCTCAGTGGTAGAGTGCTTGCCTAGCAAGCGCAAGGCCCTGGGTTCGATCCTCAGCTCCACCACATACAACATCAACCTCTGGTTGCCCATGCACTCAAGGGTGTAAGTCCTCACCTTCCATCCCATTTGAGACAGGGCCTTCTGTTCACCACTCAATACACTATGTTGTCTGGCATGCAAATGTCTGCTTCCTGTCTCACAGAATAGCACTGGAATTAGACATGCCACCTTCACATGCATAGCTTTACATTAATTCTAGATCTTCATGTCTGTGTGGCAATCACTTTACTCACTAAACAACCATCTCACCAGCTCCAGCACACACTTTTTAAGCTATAGGTTAGTGTGCTGCAACAAAAATTCCCCAAATACGTGGTGGTTTAATTCAAACACAAGTTTATTTCTGTTTCAGATTAAAGCCACAGTTTGTTGCCTAGACAGCATTGGAAACAAAAGCTCTTCAGTATTGTTACTCTCTTGTCTTCAACCAGAATTACATTACCATCTTGTGATTGAAAAAGCCTTTCCAGAGCTCATGATCACAGCCATATTCCAAGAACGATATTCCAAGTGATTTTAGTAATGAGAAAGAACACTCTTCATTTATAAGCCGACAAAACAAAATACCTCTAAAGTCAGAAAGATTTTTTTCCCCTAATGGGTATAATATGTCACAACCTGGGTTTCCCTAGGACAACTTAGAGAGTTTAAGATCTAGACATACCTACCTAATACAAACATATAATTTCTCATGAGATAAATATACCTCATATCCATCCTCAGTACCTCATCCAAAGATGCCAGCCAAACTAAACAATGCTCAGCCTCTCAGACAGAAAAGCACTCATCAGTAGTAAAATGTACAAACAATGGTAAGAGCAGAATCACTAACCATACTCTTCAACAATTCTAAAATGAATTCCCAAAATAGCCTTCCTTCCTCCTCTCCTGAGCATCATAAATCAATGGAGCAAAACTCTGTCTTTTGGGGGGCTGACCAAAATATCTTCTAATTTTAAAGCACAGACTCTTAGATGAATGTCCAACACCAAGTGTGGCAGGTCTCCAGTGAGTTTTTACCTGGTTCCTATCCTCAGAAACACATGACATGCCTGACAGCACAATATATTTACCATTTCCAAGAGAGAAACTCACCTTAAGTAACAAAATTGCTTCTACATTTACTAAAGCTGGGCATGAGAACCTAGTGCCATTTAGTAGCTTTGTTAGATAGAAAAAATATACAATTACTTTTATTAAGTAAATACCTAAAAAAAACAGATGTCTTCAATACTTAGCCTTGTCTGCTGTTTATACTGGACAAAAATATAAATAAAATTTAAAACACCAGATTTTTAAGAAGAAAAACACTATGTGGAAATATAATTCTTCCTAGAAAATCTATCTCTTACATACAGTGCCTATTTCACTTATGCTTGTTTTAAATAAATAAATAAGTAGGTAACATCTACATTATAACAAAAGGTAGTATTTCAGTATGTGGCCATTTTGTCTCCTTTAAGAGACTCTGTGAGACAGTGATAAGAATCCATTGCATTGGCTTAGAGATTGTAAAGACACTGAATCCTAAACCAGGCACAGACTAGGATTTGCCATTCTTGTTCCAGATAGTGTTACATGATCAGTTATTGGATTGAGGAAAAAAAAAAATCTGTCCCCCAGTCCCCATGACAACAGTGGAGAATTGTTGAGGTTGGAAAGAATAATAGGATAAAGGAGAAATATCCACAAACACAGCTATCCAGATACATCTCAGTAAACTGTTGAGCCATGTGCCTGGGGATTTCTTTGCACAGACAACTAGCAGAAATATACACTGTAGCATGGTTTCTGTCCATATACTCCATGCCATCCATGAGCTCTTCACTGAGTCCTTGGCAGGAGGAGACTCTGCAGCCTGCCATTAGGATGTACTCAAATTGATGCTTTTGTGTAGAACACCCTGAGCACTCGCTGGCGGATCTGTCGAGTCTTCACCCCATAAACAAGAGGATTGAGGGCAGGTGGCACAAGGAGATAGAGCGTGGCCAGCAGAACATGGACATGATGGGGAACATGGTGCCCAAAGCGGTGAGTGAGGAAAGAGAACATTCCAGGAATGTAGAAGATGAGAATGACTCAAACATGAGACCCACATGAACTGAAGGCCTTGAGTCTAGCTTCACCCCCTGGGACCTTCAGCACTGCCTGGAGGATGAGGGCATAGGAAATGCCAATGGCCAGGACATCTAGCCCAACTACCAACAGTGCCACTGACAGCCCATAGGCTCGATTCACTATGGTTTCAGAACAGGCAAGTTTTACCACAGCCATATGCTCACAGTAGGCATGGCTTATGACAGTGGCTCTGCAGAAGACAAGATTCTGCAATAGGATGGGGAAAGGGATGAGGAGGACCAATCCCCTCACCAGCACCACCATTCCAATGCGCCCTATAATCCCTGCATGCAGGATGGTGGAATGGCGCAGAGGGTGGCAGATGGCTACATAGCGGTCCAGAGCCATGGCCACAAGTATGCCTGACTCCATAGATGAGAAGGCATGAATGAAGAACATCTGAGTCAGGCAGACAATGTACCCAATCTCGTGAGCATAAGCCAGGAGCACTGTGAGGGCTTTGGGTGCAGTGGAGGAGGCCAAGACCAGGTCAACAGCAGCGAGCATGGCCAGGAAGAGGTACATGGGTTGGTGCAAGGAGGATTCAGTCCAGATGATGAAGATAATAGTCACATTGCCCACTAGAGCAAGGAAGTAAAGGACACCCAGGGGCAATGCTATCCAGTGCTGACTTTCCTCCAAGCCTGGAATACCTACTAGGAAGAAAGAGGGCTGGGGTTGCCTCCAGCTGGAATTGCTGAAGGCCATGATCAACAGCACAGAGAAAGAAGAGTGCAAAGACATCCAAGTCACGACTTCTCCATTCTTGATATGCTAAGACACTGTGCAGAGCCAGCCACCATGTTCATCAGAGCAACAGGTGACTTAAGCTGCAAAACGAGGGAATAAAGTTAGATTCAAGGAAGAAAACCCTTTCTGGATACAAATGTTTTTCAGATGAGCCTTCCACACATCTCACCTGGGTGGAGTCTAGCTCTAATGTGAGATAAGAGCAAACCCTGAACACAGTTTCTTGAGAGAAATGTTAACTCTTCTGCTCAATGACTTAAATTTTGAAACTGTCAACTTGAAAGCATTGACTTTACTAACTGTGTAGGTAGTGCTGAAGGCTAAGTCTCCTGTCACTTTGACACTCATCTCCTGCAGCCTCAGGACACAGTACTCAGCAGTTACTCCTAAGATAGGCTGCATCCCACAATCATCTCCATCTCGTTGCAGATTGGTTTCAGGGTTTCAGGATCTCCTCCCTTTCTTTCACCTATGTTGAATACCACTGCATTGTTTTAACTACTTAATGTGCTTCAGTTCATTCCAAGTTTATCTTTGATGCAAAAATATTCCTGTGATGCACAAATTTACTTTTTCTGTTTGCTTCCCTGGGCCAGTACACTCAACATTCAAAGCATTCTGGCTTACCCAGCCTTCCCAAATATCCTCTATCTACTTTATGTTAATATTTCTGTGAATAAACCCATATCTATGTGTCCAAATCAAAAACTGTCTTTACTCATTCTTATGACTGATACCTTTTATCATTTCAACAATCCCACTGACTTTAATATCTCACAGCCCTTCTTTTTTCTCAGCCCCCAATATTATTGCCTGAATTTGCAATCCAACTTTCCCTTACCCAAATTCTTCCAGACATAATGGAAAAAATTCAGGTTGGAAAAACATCAAATGTGAATTCATGCAGTGACACTCTGCAACTTTGTTATGAGCTCTTTTTAAAATTTACTTTAAACCCTTAAATCACAAATTCTCTCTAAATTTTAACTTTCACAAGTACATAAAATGCTTTGGTGAAAGTCATGCATGGAACCACTCACAGACTGGCATCCAAGTTTGTGAGGTTATCTTATTGCATTGCTTTCCTAGCAGTTGTGTTGCCTGTTACACATGTTTTGCTGTTACCTTGCACTATTGTAATTATATGAGCACACAGGCATATTATACAAAACTGCTGTGCTTCTTTCCCTTCCTCTCTTATCTAATTTGGTCTTTCTCATCCATCAAAAGTCAGAGTCCAGTGCCCTCTTTGCTTGCAGAGGGATTCACAGTGGTTTGCCAACCCTAGTAATATTGTCCATACTTTACGACCTGCCTTTGTTTATCTGTGACATTCTGATTTGTCAGCATCATAAAAACCCTTTCAGTGTCACAGTGTTTTATTTCAAAAGACAGAATCAGATCTCATTAAACTTGGTAACCACAAGCCAGCCTGCTGGACACATCACGGTGTATAGCATTAAATTTAATTAAATTTAAGCTGTCTATTTCATATTCTAGTAATAAAACTTTGACAGGATACTTATAATTTCTAAGCCTTGATTTCTCATCTGACAGTAAAATAAAGATCAGCCACACAACTTACTATAAATATTAATCAAAGTATACATTCCAAGTCTAGGCTGACATTATTCTATAAGATATGGATTTCATTATTACTAAAAATTATTAAAGAATGAAATCCCAAATGTCTTTCCTTTTTTCTTTTTATCCATAAACCTCCTTCTATGTTTCAAATGTCTGTCTGGTGTTGTCTTGCAAGAAAGAATACATTGCTGTTGCCTCCATAAATGTTAACAACAGGCACAAGTAAATGAAACAAGCGACTGTTTCAATCTTGTCCATGTGGTTCACTCCTGAAGCATTGCAACAAAACATTAGATGGTATATTTGTGACTCTATGTGCCTTACTAAAATGATGCACTCTGAAATAGTATTGATTTACTCTCACATTCACACACACACACACACAAAGAGTCAAACATGACTCATTTCTTGGGATCCAACATCTATATTTCTGATTAACTTAAACTAAATCAGTAATGACTATGATATTGCCCCCAAACTCTGTCTATAATAACTACGAAATCCAAAATGCCTAGCGAACACAAATTTTCCAGACTTTGCTTCTCTTCATCTCTAAAAATAAAGGAATAATGATAGTTCTCTTGAGAGATTTGTGGAAATCTAACCATGTACAAAACTTCTCCCTTTGGTGCTTGGTGTTCCACACAAAGAGAAAATTTATTCTCTTTCTTAGCTACCCCTTCCTATGCATTGCATTGTTCAGTATAGAAGCAAATGTACCTCTATACATTTTGGAAGTATGTCCATAGCTTTTATAGGATCACTACCAAGAGAGCTGAGGTGTAATGATGCTGTTCCCTGGCATCAGCTGCCTCCTTGTGTTCTGTGGCTTGTGCACACAGAGTAAAAGCCTAGGGCTGCTTGTGTAAGAAAGTGGGCCTCTGTGAGCCTTACTGAAAAAAAGAAAAGCCTTTGTCTCCAGGAATCTAAACAGAAACATGCATTTAGCTCTCTCACCAGGAAGTGTAAGACAGTTAGAAAAGGACCAAGGCTGTACTTCACTTATACCCATGCAGATCCAGCCCAAGCCATCTGTCATTTGTCAAGTCATGCTTAAGTGCTGCAGGGCAGTCTGACATGTCTCTCTTTGTCCTCAATTATAATTCTCTCAACTGCTGTGTGACTACACTGATTACCTTATACCATAAGATCATCCAATCCTGAAGAGTGGGGATGAAGTCTTACTTATGGGAGACTTTCCAGAGCAAGAAACAACAGCCCTGGAATCCAATTTTCCCTGCATATGACTGGCTAAGGAAACACACATCCAAATGTTTAAATGACACAGCGAGTAAGTAAGTATGCAAAGGTCTTAAAAGACTTGAAACCATGGGAACTTGATGAAGCAGAGGCTGGACTTCAGGGATAAGTACATAATAAACAGAAGAGTGTCTACTGAAAGGTGACCACTGAGTCTTGATGTACCCCACCCTACAAGACACTCTGGGTGCTTCATGGGAACGTGGGCTCTGCTGAATCTCAGCTGTAAGAGCAAGGACAGAGTTCTAGATGTGTATAGAAAACAAGAGTGACTAGCAGTAACTTCTTCAACTGCCTCTTGAGCAGGGAGTCTGCTGTGTGCACTATGACATGGCTTTCTCTCCGTAGTCTCCTAAACAGTGACCTGGACTCTATGAAGTAGGAAAGAAAGACAAGAACACAGGCAGAGGTGTAGAAGCAGTGGGGTCCATGATAATGCCCTGACATAAGAGGAAGGCAGCACCGTCAAGCACTCAGAGACACAGCTCCAACCAACACATCCCAGAACCTAACATAACAGGCAGGACAGTCGTCCTTGTCTCTGGGCTGTCCTCAAGGATGTGTCTGTTGAAGCTGTGTCAGCTGAGGGAGAAAAGGGGAAAGTTGTCAGACTCAGGAAGGTTCTACTAAGCTTTCTCCCTCAGTCCCAGAGTTTCCACCTCCCCCCCTCCAGCTCCAGAGCTTCCAGACACCAGTGCAGCCTCCATGGTGGCACCCTGCTCTAGCTTTGGTGATGATGAGGGAAACTTTGTGCTCAGAAGGGCTGCATAGCAGTTTCTGAATGTTGGAGAGAAAATTAAACACATCACTCAAGACCTGGGAAGCTAATGTTTCCAATGTTGCAAACACAATTAGTAGCTCTGGAAAGACTCAGAGAAAGGGCCTGCATCCTCCTGTGCTAGTGTGCTGTGAACATGAGAAAATGAGACTGTGTGGAATGGCCTGTGAGTATCTCCAGCTGACTGTGAGGCTCAAGAGATCAGTAGGTGTCTGTGCACCAACAGTTAGCTTGCAGGAATGTGTCCTCTGTGAGCTCTGTGTCCTGTGCTTTACTCCCCCTGACAGTGCCTAAGCCAGACCTGGAAAGAACAGACATTCTGATTCAGGAGAAACAAATCTAAAACTACTAAGAGGTGTTGGGCTGGAGAGAAAGCTCAGTCAGTCAAACCCCTGCAGTGCAGGTACTGTGGGCCAGATGCTCCATCCCACTGGCCAGCCTGAGTCAGTGAACTCCAAAAACATGAGGTGGAGAGAAACTGTGGAAGACATCTGCCGTCTTCCTCTGGCTTCCTCATGCAGGTTCATCCACCCACACTGATGCACACACCCGCAAAACTATGTACATACACACACATACACAGACTACCAAGATGTGTTAAACCAGTGTATTTGCAGAGTTCCAGCCCCATTAACCAAGCTAAGAAATAATCATTGCCACAGGGCTGTGGAAAAAAAAATCAGCTGTCAGTAGGTTTGCCCCAATACTAAGTCCCAAATCTGACCTCATTTTCCACAGCCCAAGTCTCTGTGCCTCATCTTGTCACTGGTTGTGAAAGTTACGGAAGTCCCTTCTTAATGTTTCCTCAAAGGAGGGACTATGATTGTGAACAGGCTCTGGGAAAGGGTATTAATACCCACTGGTAGGTCTCAGAGGACTGGCAGACACATTTGATCAAAGCCTAAGCTAGGACTGGCAGGAGAGTCATGGGGGTGAGTGAACTTCCCAGAGTGATGTCACCCACTCAGAACTGTGTGACTAGGTTCTGTGTGGTGCTGACTATGACTCCTAAGCCTGAACACCCTGAGAGCTGCACTAGGAAATGCATGCTCTGTGAACCATGAACCTCAAACCGATGTGGCATTTATACTTCATGTTCTCACAGAAGAGTCTTAGACCCCAGTGAATTTTTCATCTTTAATGGGTACTATTACCCAAGATCTAGAAGCATTAGCTGCTAGAAGTCATAACTGAGTCACTCTCCTATGGAGGAAAAAAATTAAGAGGCTTTCTTGCCCCAGGGTATTTTTCTTCTCCATTCAGCACTCACTGGACTAGTGATGTAAGAATATAAAGATAAAACCCACTTCGTTCAAATTTTTAAAAATTCTGAACAGTCTCTCCAGTTCAAGAAGTCTTCTTGGGTTGCCAATGCCGCTGAGAAATCCAGACCACAGTATAAGTTCATCTGCCCATCATGCTTCCCTCAGTCTTCAATATTGATGCTCCCATATCTACTTCACAATAAATTCCTTTCATTTGAATTTGTGCTTTAGAGACTGTTTCTGAAGAACTCAGACTAAAACAAATGACAACTGTCTCAGACTGTGACTCTCAAGGACATACCCAGTGTTTATAGTTTCTGTGACAGCAATGCTTCAGCTCATAATCTTTTCCCTCCTCTAATCAACAACTAATTCATCCACACATTTTAGGAAGCTACATCTGCTCATTTATTAAATAAATTTGCACACAGTTCTCAGCATCCTAGTGTCCAGCTTTACAGTGGTGCAAAAGTGTTATGCATTCAGTCTAAGCCAAACAATTGTGAATTTTAATGTTTTCCAAGATGGTGATGTGTGGTAGTGTTCTCTTGCAATGCTGCACAGTGTCACTGAGCTCTAGTTTCCATCATATACCAAATGAAAAGAATAATGACATAAACTGCTTGCATTTGGAGGACATTGAATGTGATCATAAACCAACTTTTTATCTCAAGGAACTGAGTACGCAGGATCTGCCTTTATTACCAACATTTTTCATTAATCCAAGGTATTCAGAGAATTGTTAAAAGTAGTTTATCCAAAGTCCTCAGAGACTTCTAAGTCCCTTAGAGATAACCTTCATTCAACCTGTCACTCACCTAAAGAATCCACCTCAGTAATCCTGAAATTATTCAATCTCTCTCCCAGATCATCATCTTGCTAACATTCGGAAATTCTGGGAAACATTCCACATATGAAAGAATAATGTCAGGAAAAGAAAGGAGGAATGAGTGAAGACCAGAAGACAAATGCTAGTTTGCTGTAGCATGAATCTTAAAGGTTCTTATTAATAAAACTCACACGCGAGGCCAGCTATTGGGGTGAATGCTGGAAGATTAGAGAAGCAGAACAGGCCACAGTTTCTTCACCTCGCCAGTTCCTCAGGTGATCCTGTTTCCTCAGGCTGGAAGCTTCTGAGTCCTCCTCCACATGAATCTCGGCTGAACTGTGTTGCTCCAAAGCCTGAACGCTTAATCAACCAAATGCTTAACTAATTACATGCTTTACTTCTTTAGTTCCTGGTCCTCACGCCTTATATACCTTTCTCTTTCTGCCCCCACTCCCTGGGATTAAAGGTTGGGTTTCTGGTATTAAAGGAGTGGGTCACCATGCTTAGCTGTTTCTAAAGAGGCCTTGAACTCAGAGATCTGGCTAGCTCTGCCTCCCAAGTGCTGGGATTAAAGGTGTGTACCACCACTGCCCAACTTCTGTTATGGCTTACTCTTCCCATTTTCTAGCCACCATTTTTGGCTTTGTTCTAGTGGCTGTCTCTTCTCTGACCCCAGATATGTTTATTTCGGGGAACACGATATTTCAGGGAACACAATACCCACCACAGTTTTCTGTTTGTTTGGTGATTGCATACAGCCTAAGTCTGTCCTGCAAGGGGAAGCATAACCTCCAGTGCTCTCTGCAGGGCCTGAAACACAGCCATTTGAAATTACAACTTTTGGAAAGAATGGAAGGAGATTTCAATCATGATTATGATGGTAAAGATGCTAGTGTTTGTGATGTGATAAAGATGACAATGGTTTATTTCATTTCAATAAAATATACTGAATACTCATTGTTATAAAGATTTGTTTATTTGTTTATTTATTTATTCCGAAACACATATTATATTTATATGGCTGATTAAGAAATGTGCTGTTCCTAAAGTAGTTCATTAAAGAAAAAGCTGTTTATTTATTAAGCAAACATTTATTCTTATCAAATGCCAGGAACCATGACAAGAATACAATCATTGTCTGCTGTGGATGCAGAAATAATTCGTCCATTCAAAAATACATATACAATTGTAAATTATAATAAATGACAAAAGAAATAGAAAAGTTTTCTGATGGTGGAAAACAGGTGAGTTGGTGTGATTGGAAAATTCTCCAAATGGATAAAGGTGAACAAAAACGATGAGCTTAAGAACAGGCATCTTGGCTAACTGACTGGAGGGAACACAACACTTGAGGAACTAGAGAAGGGCACTTACATATATAGAATATATAACACTAGGGCAATACTATGCATGTAAGGATATAAAACCACACAGCAGATACACTAAAGTGGGTGGCAATGGGAGGAGTTTGGGAGGAAATGAGCAAGAGGGTTAGAAAGGAAGAAAGAAAATAGTAAGTAGAATGAGAATCAAGAAAAAATACTGGGTATGTTTATGCTTGAGTCGCTACTCTTCAGACTAAATATGGAGAAAGAGGAGAATACATTATTTTTAAGGGTTAAAAGTATACAGTACTAGAAGAACAGTCTATCACAAAATTAAACTGAACGAGTATACAAAAATAAAGCTTCACCTGCAACTCTGGAAACAAGTGGGGCATGAAGAATCTTAAGTGTTTTCTCATAAACTCAAACACCAAGACATCACCATGATTTGCTATCTCTCTTTCTCTGAAGCCAGACTTTCTCTGGTAGAGAGGATCTCTGCTCCCATGTGGAGGCTGAGTGTGTGTGCTACTTGGTGGGAGCTGCCTCATTTCCTCGTGCCCAGAATAAGGACTTATTTTACAATTCTCACTAAATTCCTGGAGTTTCAATGTATAAAAATCCGTGTGTGTGTGTGTGTGTGTGTGTGTGTGTGAGAGAGAGAGAGAGAGAGAGAGAGAGAGAGAGAGAGAGAGAGAGAGAGAGAGAGAGGTGGTTTTCCTATGCAGCCCTCATCAGATTACAACTCACCATGTAGCCCAAGCTAACCTCAAACTCAAGATTCTTATGCCTCAGTTTCCCTCCTATATCTCCATGCCCAACTAACATCTTATTTCTTAACTGCTATGTCTATATCATCAACACAAACTATCAAATTTAGAAGAAAAGGATGCCAAAAGGTACCGCTTAGTGAATAACTGAGGAGCTACAGATCTTCTTAGTCTGGAATTTCAGTATGCAAACATCAGAGAACCCAGAAAAGAGTTTCCTTCTTACAATATCCCAGGATGCCTTCTGTCACCACCAGGCAAATGACTTGGGTAGTAGAGCTTCTAATCTATGGAGAAGGGGCATCTTGAATTCCAGTTGACAAAAAAAACGACAGTCAAGTGGGTTCAATCTTCTTGGAGCGTATAATTGTAAACAGACACTCTCGGATCTGCTTGGTCTTAACCCCATACACAATGGGGTCCAAAGCAGGGGGGAAGAGCAAGTAGAGGTTGGCAAGGATGACCTTGGCAGCAGAGGCTGTGGATGGCCCAAAGCGCTGCATGACCACAGAAAGAAAGCCTGGTCCATAGAAGAAGAGGATGACACAGACATGGGCTGTGCATGTGCTTCCTGCTTTACCACGTGCCTCAGGTGAAGGAAAATGCATCACAGTCTTGACAATCTGTCCATAAGAGTAGGCAATGAAGGCCACATCCCCCACACCAAGAAAGATTGCCACAGCTAAGGCATAGAGACTGTCCACGGTTGTGGCCCCACAGGCCAGCTTCACCACTGCCATGTGCTCGCAGTAGGTATAAGCAATTATGTGTGAACCACAATAAGACAGTCTATGGGCCAGGCTTGGAAAGAAGATGGTTAAACTCACACCTCTCAGTGCCACCAGCCCTCCAATCTTGGCAACAACTTCAGGAGTAAGGATGGTTGCATAATGCAGTGGGTTGCAGATAGCCACAAAACGATCCAAGGCCATGGCCACCAGCACCCCTGACTCCATGGCAGAGAATGCATGAATGACAAACATTTGGGACAGACAGGCATAGGAGCTTATGGCTGTAGCACTAAACCAGAAAATAGCCAGCATCTTGGGCAGAGTGGAGAGGGAGAGGATCAGGTCAACAAAAGAGAGCATAGCAAGAAACAGAAACATGGGCTGGTGGAGCCTGTGTTCTGTCCAGATGAGAGAAAGCAGGACTGCATTCCCAGTTAGTGACAGGACAAACATGAAGCAGAAGGGAAGGGATATCCAAATGTGGGCAGCAGTCAGGCCTGGGATGCCAGCCAAGAAGAAAGTATGTAGAAGGAGGTGAGAATTATTGGAAAGAATCATGGTCATTATCCCACACCAAGGAGCAAAGGGTCACTGTAAAGAAAGGCAGAGATACAAGACCCAGTGAGTACAGATTAACAGAAAGTCAGGGTGTACAGTCTCACTGACGTCAATACCAGCACCACATCAGTCTTACCTGACAGTTCTAAAGAAATGCTCAAAAATAAATTTCAATTTATTCAATATTTCTGCACATCTTCAAACCAGAAGAGGTAAGACAGTTGGAAATACATTGGTGAGAAGTTCAGAAACCAGATTCTAAGCTTAGATCCACAATGTGTGTGTGTGTGTGTGTGTGTGTGTGTGTGTGTGTGTGTGTGTGTGTGTGTGTTCTGGGCTAATTTATTTAACTGTAAGTATCTAGTAAGTATTATTAGTTTAAAATCTTTCCTCTCAAGCTCATACTCCAAATGCTGGTACTTGATGTATTCATCATTAGCTTCAGTGTCAGCAACCCTTAATCCACTGAACTCCTGAAACTGCCAAAAATACTAACATCTGTAAAATCCTTCAATTAGAGGCAAGTCACTCTTCCAGACATGATTTGATTTGACTGCCAACATTAGAGAATAATGTGTAGTCCCTTGAGACTCTAAAGCTTATCAGGCCCTTCCTTGCATTATTCCCATCCTGTTCACTTGCTTTCTGACACAATATCTCAATATCTGCCTCCTGCTGCACCTCCCTCTCCTTCAAGGTCCTAGTGTGTTGCATTAAACATTTTGGTGAACTGGAGAGTAAACCGAAGCTCTTGGACACATCAGTAATATTAAGGCCAAAGAATTGTGTGTTGTAGCCACCTACTGGGAGTGGAGCAGAAAGTTATCACAGCAACAGTTTGCAACATTATCTGTGTTCCCAAGATGCTCCCTATTAAATGTCATTATTGTCTTTTATAAAATAAATAGCAATCTAAGAAGAAATAACGAAGCAGTCTCACAGGTCTGCACAAGTGAATAAAGCCACAGCTCACAGGCACTGACCCAAGAGATACAAGATTCTCTCCTGTCTTTGTGAGAGTGGCTCTTACAGGCCAGGAAAGAAGATCTAGGACCCTTGGACCATGACTAAAAGAGGGTAACAATAGAGATGATAAAACAAGGACTGAGGATCAGTGACTTGGGGATTGTGTCTCTCTTACATCTTGATACCTCAGGAACCATGATCTTCTCATGTGAAACATAAGTACAGGGACACAAAGACATGAAGACTTCATCAGCACTGACCTCAGGTGGTCATCAAACTTTAACCCACCACACATCAGAAACTGCCCAAAATATGAACATCTGGAAAAATACTTCATGTGACAGCATCTTTGTCTTCCAGGTTTTACTTGACTGCCAAGATGAGCTAACAATATACAGTCTCTAGTGAGCATATTCAGCATCTAGAAAAGCTTTGGGTGTAAGAGAAGTGAATCACATGCTAGGTGGGAAAGATCAATGATAGCTATTGATCTTATAGCCCCAATGATGACAAAAGTGAGGCGCTGACTACAAGGTAAAGAAACAAAAGTCTCTTGGGATGTGACTCAAGAAAGCATAGTTTGAAAATGGCCAAGAAGGTTTGCTTCTCCCTCTAAAGGAAGGCATATATTTTCTTTTCCTTCAACCACAGCTGCCAATGGGATTGTGCAATAATGACAGTTGTGAAGGCTACAAAGTTATCTTTTCTGACTTGTCAGCTGTATTGACCTAAGAAAAGCAACTAGCCATTTCCAAACATCCAGTTATGTTTCCTCACATGTGAAATAATTATATTAAAATCTGCTCCTCGATATCAGCTGGATCAAGAACAGAGAGGGAGAACAAGGAAAAAGAGACCATGATAAATGAAGACCCCATGGGAATAGGAAAAGCAAAGTGCTAGATAGGTCCCCAGAAATCCACAATGATACCTCTACAATAGACTACTGGCAACAGATCGAGAGAAAGCCTGAACTAACCTACTCTGGTGATCAGATGGCCAAACACCCTAACTGTCATGCTAGAACTCTCATCCAATGACTGATGAAAGCAGATGCAGAGATCCATGGCCAGGCCCCAGGTGGAGCTCCAGGAGTCCAATTGTCGAGAAAGAGGAAGGATTGTATGACTGAGAAATGTTGAGACCATGATTGGAAAAAGCACAGGGACAAATAGCCAAACTAGTGGAAACACATGAACTGTGAACCAATAGCTGAGGAGCCCCCAACTGGATCAGGTCCTCTGAATTAGTGAGGCAGCTGATTAGCTTGAACTGTTTGGGAGGCACCCAGGCAGTGGGACCCGGACCTGTTCTTAGTGCATGAGCTGGCTGTTTGGAACCTGGGGCCTATGCAGGGACACTTTGTTCAGCCTGGGAGGAGGGGATTGGACCTGCCTGTACTGAATCTACCAGGTTGTGCTGAATCCCCAGGGAGTCTTTGCCCTGGAGGAGATGGGGATGGGGGGTGGGTTGGGGAGAGGGGGGTGGGAGGAGGGAGGACAGGGGAATCCGTGGCTGATATGTAAAATTAAATTAAATTTTAAAATAAGAAAATGCAATAAAAAATAAAATAAAATAAAATCTCCTCAGAGGCATAGTGAAAATTGAATGAGATTTAATATAAAAATTGTCAAATATTGAAAATATCCCTTTAATTGGACTGTACCTGATAAATAATATTCTGGAAGCAATCTGGCTAAGAGTAATAGAAATTTGGGGGACTTTGAGACAGGGTGTAGTAACTGGAGTAGCCTGATCAAAAGTGCTGTATCTACTCCCACCCATCATGACCCCTTCTCCCTACCCAGGAACACACTGTTCCCTTAATCACCCCAGAATGTGGTGCTGTGAGGGGAACAGAGGATGTAGAGAAGTGTGACTCTGATCACTTGAACATCTCCTTCAAGTTAACCTCTAAACAACCCGTCCTTAAGTCTCTGTCTTCAGGAAACTGTTAGAAATAATTACACCTGATAGCCCTTGGATCAGAAAATATTACTATTTTATCCATGTTTCTTAACTAAATATCTGACCAAAAAAAAAAAAACCTAGCAGTTCTGTCTCTATCAAAGAAATAAGTAAAAAGAGGCAAGGGGTTAAGGAGCCAGAGAAATCTGAATTCCAGACTGCTTTCATAAATGTTTTCCTGTGACTAGTCTTCTAAGAATCAAAAAAGAGCAGGCCTCCAAAAAGCCTCCTAACCCAGGACTGAACTGCCTGCTTTGCCGAGGAATTCCCACATACTCATTCTTTCCTTTGTCTGTCCTGTGTAACACCACATAAAGGTCTGGGCAGGTTTCAAACACAGTATATAGTATTGCCTATGTTGTTCTTTCAATTTTACTTAATGATATTAAGAGCACACCATTTCACTATAGAGAAACCATCAACCCAGACTATAGGACAGTTAAAATATGAATATAGCCTTTATATGTCTCTCTTCCTACCCTGTACCGTTACTCACCAAAGAACTGCATTGGTTGACCTACCGAAGTGTAAGAGGTTAAGCTACCAACAGGCCCCAAGAAAAGAGTATTTAATAGAATGCTTTTGAGACACTGTCTGTAGGGATCCAAAGTGAATTTTCAACCACCTAGACACCAATTAATATTTCTGGCTCCTCTTTGAACAAAAGTCAACAATACCTTTCCTTTTTATTGATTCCCATGGGAACAACCCCAGCAGGGAATATTTTGAACAGAATACTCCAGGATATCTTGCCAAGAGGGAACTAGGAAAGGCCTATTGTCAGGGGTACTGGGAGGACCTAGACTGATGATGATCTAGAAGACACTGGTCCAAGAAGGCTCAGGAAGAAAGCAGGGAAGTGATAAGGAATAAGTAACCTTAGGAGCAATGCAGGAGACCAAGGAGATCCCCCCCCCCAGGGTGAGGGAAGAACCAGGAGAAGAGTAGAACAATGTGTAGAGGTCTTGATGGAAGGAAGGACCTTGCCAGAGAATACTGTTTCAGAAAATGCTATTGGTTCTGTGCCTAGAGTTGCAATGGTGGGTACAAGGCTAAGCCAAGCACTGTAGGTGTTGTTCCCATATGTCTTCTAACAACTCAGGCTCTTTAACTGGACTTTATATGCTTAACTCACTTCTCAGGCACTAAATAACTCTTGATAAAAATGTCAGATCAACCTACTGTAGATGGGGGTTATCTAGGACTATGGAAGATTTGGATGATATATTGGATAGGGAAGAATTGGAGAACTATGTGTTTAGCCATCAGAAAAAAAAGGTATATCTGATGGCATACATCAATCTTCACAGACTCTCCAAATCCAGGAAGAATTTTCTGACAGGAAAGATAGATTTTGTTCTATGACAGCAAACATATTGTACTGGCTAGTTTTATATTAATTTGCCACAAGCTAGAGTGGAAAACTCAATTTGAGGAGAGGAAAACTCAATTGAGAAAATGCCCCCACAAGATTGATCTCCTGGAAAGCCTATGTGCATTTTCTTAATAATGATTGGGGGTGGGAGGGGGACATCCATTGGGGGCAGAGCCACTCCTGAGTGGGTGGTCCTGGATTCTATAGGAAAGCAAGCTGAGCAAACTATGGGGAACAAGCCAGTAAGCAGCACTCTTCCTTACATCAATTTCTACCCTGATTTCCTTTAGTGATAACATGTGAACCTGAGACTTGTAAGCAGAAATAAACCCTTTCCTCCCCAAGTTGCTTTTGGCCATGGTGTTTTATCACAACAATAGAAACTCATACTAGGACATTCATGTAAATTTTTTTTTTTGAAACAGGGTCTCACTATGCAGCCTTGACTGGCCTAGAAATCACTATGTAGACTAGGTTAGCCTTCAACTTACAAAGATCCACCTCTCTCTGCTTCCATATTGCTGGGATTATAGCATGCACCACCACACCTGCATGCATATAAATTTACAGCTAGGATTCACACAGATTTTTGTCTCATCAGAATGATAATCCCTTATCAGAAAGACAGAGGTCAACACAGGCTATATCAGAAAGAAATCTCAGAAGATTGGACAGGTGTGGACAGTACCAAGACTCTGACAGTCCATTTACTAGAGCCTTGTTCTAGAACACTGATCATTGCCTGAACAAATGAGAAGATATAGCTGGTCTCATTTCAGGTAAAGGCAAGGTATAAACCTAATGTAAAATACCCTGTTTTCTGAGAAGTGACACTTGGTAACAGTGAGTTGAAGGCAGATGATGCTATGATTACTCTGAGACATCAGGAAACAGGCTAGGTACCAAAACAGGACAGAAACCTAGTGATACATGCAGGCAAGACAATTGGCAGAAGCATAAAATGATTGGAGGAACAGAGAGAGAGAGAGAGAGAGAGAGAGAGAGAGAGAGAGAGAGAGAGAGAGAGAGAACTAAATGTTTCAGTTAAAGGATATTAGATGAGAATGTGGACTGCATGACTGAAGTCCTCAAAACTTTCAGATAAAGTCAGAAACTATACAAAGCATCAAGAGATTGGAATAAGGATACCCTAAACACAGTCAAGATCTTTGACTTGGATTAATGACTACACACACACACACACACACACACACACACACACTCACACACACAGTATCAGTTCTTCTTAAGATTGTGATACAGTCTACACACATGCTGTGATTGTTCAGCTTTTTTAATTCATCACATCCTTAACACTAAATAATCATCTTTTTGTTTGGGTTTCTTTACTTATTCTGTAAGAAATGAAGGTGTTGGTCACCTTCCCTCAAGTGAAAAAAGCCAAAGACAAAAAAAAAAAAAAAAAAAGAAGAAGAAGAAGTGTAATTCTTTCAATACATCTTTGGATTTTTGCTGGCACACCACAGAGGTGGGAAATGTGGTTTCATATTATGAATTTTACCTCCTGCAGAAAAAGGAAACTTAAATTCCCTTCACGCCTTCTACTGACAAAGCTTAGCTTTGTTCCAGATGAAAGAACAATACTAGTTAAAGGTCCCAGAGGCATTTTACAGAGAAGACAAAATGGAGAAGTTTGTATTCAAGATGCATTAAGCTGATTGCTAATAGAGTTCATGGTTAGAAATCAATGTAAAACAATGCTATTATGATTACATAATTACAACTTTTAAATTTATGTTTCTGCCATTAACTTTTACTCTTTGATATGGGAGCACTAAGAGATACATAAAAGACTATTATGGGTACATAGCATATAGTCCACTTGCCTCCATTGAATAGACACAACCCCCTTTCTCTTGGATAACTGGGATCCATCACTCCAGGAAATAGCGAACTCTTTTTTTCTGTTGCTTCTGTGGTATAATGCAATAAAATGAGTCCTTTAGTATGAAAAATTTTGAACAAAGGATCCAAATTTTGAAATTTCTGTGATGGAGATGTAGCTCAGAAATAGAGCACTCCAGCAACACACATGCACATGCACAAATACACACATGTACACACACACACACACACACACACACACACACACACACACACACACACACACATGTCTGTTCTAAGTCTCTGTTGACAATTGAATTTTCCCAATGGCATAAATACTAATTGAAATCTAGGAAATCTACCTATCCCAGTCGGGAAATACTAGTACCCACTGGGGCACATATAACCCAGTAGTCTGGATAGCAGCCTACAGTAGTCTTACATCTCTCATTGTCACTGCTAATCATCAGAACAACTTTGAATTTCAGAAACAGTCAATGGACTAGATCTGTTTACCTAGACTTACTTACCATCAAGCATCACTTGACTAGGCCCCTGACTACTCATCTCAGGAGCCCTATGAGATTCCCCCAGAAAGTAGGTTTAGAGTATTGACTTGTTGATTCTGGTCCACCTCTGAATTTAAAAGTGTTGATTCTGATGAGCATCAACATAATCCTCCCTAAGGACATACAATTTTTTTTTGTAATACAGTCTGACCTACTCAGGTTCATTTTATTATTCTTTAATTCTAAGTTCATTTCAGACAACATTACCATTTCATCACCTTTGACCATAGGTATATTCCATCCTGTTACATTGTTGTCATTTAATTCCACTAATAATATAAAGAAATCCATTGAGTACATTTTTAAAGATCTATTTATTTTTTTTTGTATATGAATGTTTTGTCTATATGTATGTCTGTGTACCACTTAAGTATGTGTCTGGTGCCCATGGAGAGTATCAGATTCCCTGGAACTGAAGTTGCAGATGGTAGTGGACCATAATGTAGATGCTGGGACTTGAACCCTAGTCCTCTAGAAGAGCAGCCAATGTTCTTAACCACTGAGCCATTTGTCCAGCAACTCCACATACATCAACTACCATTGAGTTCATTCATTCCATTTCAAAATAAATTGCTTGGTATATACTATCACAAATAATGGCCTTTACCAAAACAGATTAATGCTTCTGTAAGGGAAAATAATCTCATTACTTTTTATTTTAATTCAACATTTAAAAATTATCTTAAAAGATAGAAAATAGTCATAGATGAAGGAAGTGATCAACATGCATTTTAGTATTATCAAGTTCTAAAGTATATCCATTATTTTGGCATTTTGAGGTTTTTAGCAAGAACAATACATGGGGTAAGACACAAGTAAATGGTGGTAAGACTTAAAAGTCTGCAGAACACAAATAAGAGGAAGTAAAATAGAGTGTGGTCTCTAGAAGAGATATTGACTAAGATAAAGATCTTGACAGGAAGAAAGCTTTCAGAACCTTCCTATAACTAGAGGAATGACTGATGAGACCGGAGTGAATTGATGCACGAGGAACCTGGAGTCTGTGAGGCTGCACCTGGGACCAGGGCTACTTGCCAAAGAGCTCTTGAGTCTATTCCCCTGGCAACATTTAAGGCATTGGGCTCTTGAGAATAGAGTAAGGAGGGCCCAACAGTCAACACAACAGAAACAGGCAACTTGGGGAATTATGCTAAACCCTCAGACCCCAGATATGAGGAAGAGGGGAGGGATATGTTCAGGATGATAGGCTGTCCACAGGTCACCATAGTGTGGACAGCAGAAGCTTCTGCAGGACCCTTTAACAGGGAGCCTCTTCACACCCTCCTGAAGGGGTAAGTGAGGTGGGGAAGGTCCTGCTTGTTTGGAGGTGAAAGGAGAGTTCCAGCCTCATAATTCAGTCCTGATGATGAATGAGAGGTGAGGCGATAGTCTCTATCCTGGAGTTCTGTCCCAGTCTCTGACTACAAATCTCATCTCTGGCTTCCATAGTTGGTTTTCTTTTCTTTTCTTTTTAAAATTTATCATCTTTAATATTTCCCTTCTCTCAGATCTTCACTTAGTTAAGGGCTGGAATCTGTAGTCAGGAAACAAGAGAGAAATGAGGCTACAGTCTAAGCTGATCTGTGAGTGGTAGGCCTGGGGACTTGAAGTAATAGTCTACATCCAGTTTCTCCAGACCAGTAACAATAAACTCCAAAGACTGTTTTATTATGTTTGACAAAAGATATATAATGTCAAAGATAAAATATTTAAAAATATAGTTTTTAATGTAAATCCAAACTGTATTCCCATTAATATAAATTAAAAAGTTGATTTACTTGTGATCATATCGGCATTGTTTTACACTGATATTCTATCCACAAGCTTCTAACCATTTCATTGAGACAGGAAACAGAAAATAGGGGATATAAATATTTATAAAGAGAAAAAGTACTGTTTGCATGTAACTTTTTTTCTAACTTTAAAAAATATTTAAAAAACCAGTACCAATGAGAAATTATAGACATTAACAATACTTTAGCAAAGTGGATGGTAAAGAAGACCAAAACAAAACTATAATGTGTAAAATAGTAAGTATAAGGTTTTTAAACCATCAGTAATTATGTACTTGATACAATACAAAAAATTTAAATCATAAAACTTTTAAAGGGAGCACCAAAGGAGCATAGAAGCTGCAGTGGCTAGATCCTGAAGGGGATAACCAATGGCTGGAATCCCAGCTCTTGAGAGGCAGGAGGATCAGGAGTTTAAAACTTTGTCTTTAGATACAGAGCCAATTTGAGGCCAACTTGGGTTATATGAGACTCTATCTCAAAAAAGTAAACAACTGAACACAAAATAGAAACAGCATGAGCCTATTAGTTAATGAATACAAGAAGAAATAAGGATAATTAGAGTCAACTTCACAGATGATCATATGCCAGAAAAAATATATAAATATATAATATGTATAAGTATATATTTAAATACATATCTAGAGAATCAATATCCTATTTAAAAGAACAAAATATTAATATTATAAGAACATCACAGGGCAACATTCTAAAGGTTTATTTGTTGTTTTATTGCCTATGTGTATGCATGTGTATATACAGATGTGTGTGTAGGTACTCTCAGAGGCCAGAAAAAGGTGTCAAATCCCCTGAAGCTGGAATTACAGGTCTTTGTGAGCCCCTGATATGTATAAGTGCTGTGGACCAAACTCCAGCACTCTTACCCACAGAGCTATCTCTCCAGCCTCCCAATACAAATTTTAATCAGAATTTTAACAGATATAAATACAGGAACAAATGATTCATGTTTGTAATGAAAAGATGTGATGCAAAAGTTCCTCTTTTATCCAAAAACTTATCAACATATAACCCCAAACAAAACAGTGCTATTTTATAAATCAACACAGAAATTCTGAAGTTAATCTAGAAAATTAAGGCATCAGTGGGAATTAAAATTGAAGGAATAGTGAAAGGAAGGAAACTTCCTGTATATTAAACTTCCTGGTATTTACACAAAAATAACCAAAAATAGAAACATTAGATTCCCAGAATAGAAGTGTACTCTGTGTACGTACATGTGTACACGTACGAGTGTCTGTGTGTGTCGTAGTGAGGTGTCATATAGTTAAGACTATGACAAAAGAAGCACAATAATCACTTGATGAGAGAGGCAGAACCCATGCTTAACTACTCAAAATCAGTTTGTTTATAGATCTCTCATTAGTAGAAAAATCAATTCCATGTAAATTAATTGCAATATAAACCAAAATGTCAATCATTAAAAAATAATAGCCATTCAGAAACAAATATTGGTAAAAATTTTTCGAGGAAAGAATGATATTCTATGATTGTTTCTTGTTTGGATAATGGAATACAAATATAAATATTTTAAAGTTTATATATAGCAAATTAAGTGGATATTTCACAGCACATAAAAAACACACCAAACAGAAATTAGGGAAAAGATAACCAAAACAATAAATGTTTGTGTTCTTTTGCACTTGTCTGGAATTTTTCTAAAGGACTCATTGAGAATTTAGTATGCTCAAAAGACCACATTATTGGTGAGACCTATTCCTCTTCCTTCAGCCTAGATAATAATAGTCTTTTTCTGTTTCCCCTTAATCCACAGGCAGATGCTGAGAACAAGACATCCCATGATATGGGTACCACCCTGCATGCAACCAACAGCTCAGAGTTTCAAGTGTCTGAGTTCATCCTGCTGGGATTCCCAGGCATTCATGAGTGGCAGCACTGGTTCTCCTTGCCCATGGCTCTGCTTTACCTTGTAGCTCTTGGTGCTAATCTCCTCATCTTGGTCACCATCTACCATGAGCCTAGCCTGAATCAGCCAATGTATCAGTTTCTTGGTATCTTAGCTGCAGTAGATATTGGCTTGGCTACCACCAGCATGCCCAAGATCCTGGCCATCCTGTGGTTTGATGCCAAGGCCATCAGCCTCCCTGAGTGTTTTGCTCAGATCTATGCTATCCACTCTTTTATGTGCATGGAGTCAGGCATCTTTTTATGCATGGCAATGGATAGATATGTAGCCATTTGTTATCCCCTTCAGTATCCTTCCATAGTCACTGAAGCTTTTGTAATCAAAGTCACACTATCCATGCTTCTCAGGAATGGCCTGTTAACCATCCCAGTGCCTGTACTAGCTGCACAGAGATAATACTGCTCCAAGAATAAAATTGATCACTGCCTGTGCTCTAACTTGGGGGTCACTAGTCTGGCCTGTGATGATATCACTGTTAACAGGTTCTACCAGTTAGCTTTGGCCTGGCTTATGGTTGGAAGTGACATGATTCTGGTCTTTACTTCCTATGCTTTGATTATTCGCACAGTGCTGAGGCTGAATTCCACTGAAGCAATATCTAAGGCCCTCAGTACCTGCAGTTCCCACCTCATCCTCATTCTGTTCTACTACACAGCTATTATTTTAGTATCTGTCACTCACCTAGCAGAAAGAAAGGTTCCCCTCATCCCTGTTCTCCTCAATGTGCTGCATATTGTCATCCCCCCATCTCTCAACCCCATGGTATATGCCCTTAGGACACAGGAGTTGAGGGTAGGCTTCCAGAGGGTGCTGGGCTTGAGTGAGTTTGTGTCTAGGAAGTAAAACTCACTATAGATGACAGAACACCAAATGCAGTATTGCAGGAAAAGAAAGCATGGACTTTGAGCCCAAAATACCAGGTTAAAATTCCATCTCTCCCAATTTCCAGGGGTATGACTCAAACTCATCTACTTTGGATAATACAATGTATGTGCAAACTACTGCTGGAAGCTTTTCATAATGTTAATTCTCACTTCCTGTGACATCTTATGATGCAAGTATAGTTCATTGTAAGTTCTGCAGATGTGGAAAGTAAATAGAGAAACTTTAACAAGGTTAACTACAAAGTTACAACATGAGATTTGAACCCAGATAGTCTCCAGAGTCTCTGCTCTTAACCCTTTCTCTCCATTCACCTCATTACTAATTTTAAAAAGGAAGCTAGGATAGTAAAGCAAGTTAAAATTATATACTACTCACTTTTGGTAAAATTACATTTAGAGCATGGCAGTAGATATGAATGGCAGCAATAGAATATGCAGTTCTACAACCATCAAGAAGAGAAAGATGGAAGCTAGAGAGATGTCTCAGAAGTAAAAGCACATGATGCTCTTGTAGAGGACTGGGGTTTGATTCCCAGTACCCACATAGTGTTTCACAACTATCTAACTACTGTCCCAGGGGATCTGATGCCCTTTTGGGCTCATCGAGCATGCATTTGGTACACAGAAATACATAAAGGCAAAAATACTCATATACAAAACATAATAAAATAATCTAAAAAAAATATTTTTTAAAAAGAGAAGAAGAGGAAGATGTCTGTGACTACCATTTCACTGAGGAACAGAAAGCGACCAAGTCCAAGCTGTAGAGAAAAGGGCTGGCTAAAGAAACCCACCCTGACTCTTGCCCAGAACTAGGGAAAGATGACTCAGATCAGGGCAGAAAAAAAAACAGTTTGGCTCAGTCAGATCAGAGCCATCTTTTCCCCTGGCCAACTGACTTGTGAAACCAACCAATCACAGAACTAGACAGTAGAACCCTGGATCCCAAGTCAACCCCTAGTTGACTCCACCCCCAAGACATCCTATGTAAACCACCCTGCATGGTCAGTTAGGCAAAAAAAAAAAGGGGGGCGCTGTTCTCTCCACCCAGGTAGAAGCAGATACTCTGCTGGACTCCTCCTACCCACATAAATCTCTTTCTCAAAACAGTTTTGGGTGTGAAGATCTTCATTCACTGGCCACTGGCATAGAGAAGATCCTTGCTGAGACATCCTTCAGTGGACAAAACAAGGGAGAGCTGAAAGAGCAGAGCAAGGAAGAACTAAACAGAAGATCTTTGCTGAGACTTCCCTCAATGGATAGAACAAGAGATAACACTTTTCTCTGGAGCCGGAGGAGATTGCTACATTTCTGCAGGGGTTCCCCCTTTTGCAGAGTAAAGCAAAAGAAGCAATATCTTAGGCCAGAGAAGCAGTGTTCTGCTAGGAAGCCCCTTTAAATGGGGCTGAGCAAAGCTCAGCTGTAGCAGCTCTCCAGGAGAGGAGCAGGATTGCTATATCCTGCAGGGAGACCATCCCCCATCACATCAGGTATACCTTGACTTTCCTGAACAATCAGGATACCCTTTCCTGCTGAAGCAGTTCCAGGCCTGACTTTCCCAAAAAGTCAGAAAAATCTCTTTTCCAGGTTTGGGATGCTTCTTTGCAGTTCCAGCCATCAGAGCTGTGCAAACAGGGCAGAGCTGTTGTTCTGAGCAGCTGGAGGTGTCTGGGATACATGCCCTCTACAGCTAAAATGTCTCCTTGCAGCTTCAGCTGTAAGAGCGGTCCTAAGCAGCTCAAGGTGTTGCCTGACTCCCCAGGTAGTCAGGACACCTTTCCCCAGAGTTGAAAACTCACATTTGGTGCTAAAATCCAGGACCAAACCCACAGAGTTGCAACAAACTTACTTACACAAGTATCCTCCAGTCAATCTGGAGTATGAGTATATATATTCAGATCATATGACTGAGGTACAATTTCATGTTCTTGTAGAGCATTTGAAGAGTGTACAAAGCCATGTTTAATCAGATGACAAACACTGAGACTAAGAAACCCTTCTATTTAAACCTGGTGGATTCAGTACAGGCAGGTCCAGTCCCCTCCTTCCAGGCTGAGCAAAGTGTCGCTGTGTAAGCCCAAGGTTCCAAACAGCTAACTCAAGCACTAAGGACAGGTCTGGGTCCCACTGCCTGGGAGGTGGGAATGGAGGGGAGGGGCTGGGGGGAAAGTGGGGGTGGAACCCATGGCTGATGTGTAAAATTAAAACACAAATATAATAAATTAAAACAAAACAAAAAAAAGAAACCCTTCTAAACAGTAAAATAAAATCTCAAGGAAATCATCACTGTCCATGCACCCTCACAAAGCAAAAACCAAAGTAAAAACATATTCTTCAAGGCAAGTCTATACTGAAGAGAAACCAGAAGATTTTTTTACTTTTTAACTTTTATCTCTTCTTCTCTCATATAAACATCCCAACAGCATCCTCCCCTTCCTCCACACCTCCAAGTTCCTCCCACATCCTGTCTCCCCAAGATCCACTTCTCCTCCATTTCTCTTCAGAAAAGAACAAAGCCCAGAAGTTTTTGTGTTTCTTCACATTTAATATAGAAAAATATTTCTGTGAAAAACTGATTTTTCTCTTTCTTTTGTGAAGATGAAATGGTTCAATTTCTATAGTGTCTTTTGCCAAATGTAACTTTACAGAACAAAAATTTAAAGATAGCTTAGAAATGTGAAATCTGGACACAGCCATGGTCTCTGGTCTCCAGACAATGGGTTCTTCAATTCTTGAAGAAAACAAAGAAGTCAACAACAATTTTCCTATCTAATGAAAAATATAGTACTTCTTAAAACCTTACAAGCAGCCACCCTAGAAAACTTTTTAGTAAGAGTTTGACAGCGGTTATTTTTTCAGTTCACAAATTCTTGAATTAATTTGCCTTAGAACTCTACAAAGAATACAGCAAAAATATTTTTAAAAAATAAAACATTCAAATTGATTCGAACTTCTCTAGTGAAATATAAAAATTATTATGGAATCTTATAGTTCACTGGCAACACAAAGAACAACAGAGGCTCTAAACCAGAATCACACCACAAGACAAGTGATGTTTGAGTAGAACAAAGACAAATAGAGCAAATTTGTTTGTTACCTATTTCAATGTCCAAGTATGGATTAACAAATATGAAATATTGGATCAAGACAATGTGTGTGTATTAGGAGATTTCCTGACACAATAGCATGGCATTGTGATAGACTTCATGGAAAGACCAATTATGCCAGTAAATTTGGGAGCCCAAGTATGAGAACTTTAGACTATTGACTCTCAAGCAGTTAAATCATCTTTCCTTTGGTATGGTCAGTTAGATAGCATAGGCGTCCTTCTGTGGATAAAGCAAAATTTGACCCTGTGTGTCTATCTGACATTTTTCAATCATACTAAGACTATGTTAGTTATGTTCCATCATTATAACAAAACATTTGAGAAAAACAACTTAAAGAAGAAAAATGGGGGCTTAGATTTTTCAGGCCATGCTCAGCTAGCTCCATTGCTTTTATTTCTGTGGCAAGGATGAGAAATGAGAAATCAGGCTAGAGAGGCATGTGCAATCAAGTTGTTCATTTCATGGAAGTCAGAAACTACAGAAAGAGTAGGGAAGGTTTATAGACAAGACCCATCAAATACATGCTCCTAGTAACTTACATCCTCTAACTAGGCCCCACTTCCTAAGAACTTACATACCTATGAACTCAACAATGGATTAATTTGTTTATGATGTTAGCGCTTTCATAACCCAAGTACCTTTCACAATATTTCCACTAGCTAGGGACCATGCCTTCAACACATGGTCCTTTTGGGAAGAATCTTCATATCTTAACTACAACATTCTACTCCTTGCCATCTTGTCCATCTTCTAATACAAAATGCATCTACTGTGGTTTCCTGAAGTCTTACTGTTTCAACATTTCTCAAAAGTCCAAAGTTCAAAGTCCCCTTTGAGACTCAAGACTCTTACCTTGAGCACCCACACACAAAAAAAAAAAAATCAGAAAGTTAATCATTTCCAAAATATAATGATATAAAACAAACATTCTCATTCAAAAAGGAGGGATATGGGCACAAAAAGAAATGGTACACAAGCAAGATCAAAACCCAAGGAGGACAAGCATGAACTTGAAAATCCATGTCCATCATCAAGGGCACATAGTGCTGTGATGTAAACTCCAACGGGCTGAGATATGGTTGTCCTTGGTACAGTCCAAATGGCATGTCTCTTGGGCTAGTTCTGCTTATTGGGGAACTTTCTTTACTCAGCAGATCTTCCATGTTCCTATCATCTCTAACTGCCAGGGGTCCTCATTCTAGCTCTAATTTTACTTTCACAGTTCTGTGCATTGTCCTTTCAGGGCCTACTATAGGGATTCTGGCCATGCTACACACTAGCTAGTCTGTCAGGCCCTTCTTTGAGTGGATATCTCCATGACTCCACAATTCTTGCATTCTGAAGTCCTACAAAACCAACATTGAATGTCTAATAGTAAGAGAAGCAGTGAGACTGAGAATGCCAGCCTAGTAATTAATGAGGCAGCACAACAGAGAAATCTAGGCAGCTCTGTCCTACCACACATAACTCTTCGATTAATAATGGGTCCTAAAATATTGGAGATGGGGCAGGAAGACAGGGCATGGACTTAGAAAGTTATGAACTATCATTCCCTATGAAGTATGAAGCTCAAACATAAATCAAGCCATTAGCATACTCCACCTCTCCCCTACAAGTTACATCAAAGGCATGCTGTGGGACGTCTTTCTGTATGCTATGAATATGTGTTACTCCCATTGGATAATAAATAAAGCTGTTTTGACCTATGGCAAGAAAGCTTACAGCCAGGCAGGAAATCCAAACAGAGACACAGAGAGAAGAAGGGTAGAGTCAGGGGAGATGCCCACCCACCATCCAAGGAGCAACATGTAGTGGGATGCAGGTAAAGTCAAGGAACACATGGCAATACATAGATTAATAGTTATGGGTTAAGTGAAGTTATAAGAGCTAGCTAGTAAGAAGCCTGACCCATAGGCCATACAATTTGCAATTAACATTAAATCTCTGAGTGATTATTTTATAAGTGGCACCTCGGGGCCAGGTGGGACCACGGGGCTGGGGGGGAAGGGGGCGCAGAGAAATTTCTGGCTACAAAGAAATACAGCCATATCCCAAGAAAATCTACTAGAAAGGAAAACAACTGCACAGCCAATACAACGAGTGTGACTGAACTTTAAACAATGTTTCTTCCTGGCTATAGGCCCTAATCTCCCTTTCTCACAGCATTTGTTTCAGAAAATTGTTATTGTAAATGCTTTCCTTTGAAATGGACATAAATCTTCTCCTGGAGTCTCATCTACTTTACAATCACGTGGTGCCTTTCTCAAGGACCTGGAGAACATCTTCTGAAACATAGGTATTGAAGAAGATAGCAGCCCAAGTCTCAGTGTCTGTAGGCACTTAGAAGACTGACTTCAACAGGCGCCAGTTAACATACACAGATGGCCTAGCCTCAGAGAAAACCATTTACAACCTTGGGACTAACTCAATGTGTGCCACAAATGCCATCAATCAAACTTTCCACTGAAGTACTCAAAGGGTTTCCCACTACCTCATCCCAGTGCTTAGATCCAATCACCCCACTCCCAAACCAAGGCCATGCCCCCTTTTTGTTCTAGCAAAGCAGCATTTCCAGGCTTGGTCTCCAATAGCATTGAGGGAAGGAAAAGTAAAATTCTACTTGCATGGCCTGCCCAGTGCAATCTTTCCTTAGCACTGAAAACAATCCGGAGCAACTTCCACAAGGATGAGTGCCATCAGTGTAACAGCTCACATCCAAAGAGACAGTACGCAGCATTCATTCACGCCAAAACCATTGTCCAAGTAAACCTTTTTATACTTTTTCATTAGGATTCCAGCCACTTGTCCCTGCAGGGTTAGGGACTATGGAATTCCCCCCAGGTAAGTGGGCTGTCACTCAGACAGAATCTCTGACCTGACTACTTCCCCACCATTGTCCCTATCTCTTTATAAGGAAATACTTCTCAAATTATTCTAATTTGAATAAGGCATCTGCTATCTAATGAGACCCTAATACAAGACTGGTTGGATTTTTGGATTATGGGGTTCCTAGAAAAAGGTATTTAGTGTTGTGATAGGACACTAGATGGATAGTCATACACTAAAGAAATGAGGACGTGAAGACAATATACAAAGAAGTCAGGTCAGTGAAAGGCAGACCCTAGGAAGACAGGGTAAGACCAGGAATTATAATGGGAGACCAAAGGAAAAATATTTGAAATATAGGTATCTTTTTAAGTTAGAAACCCTTGGCATCTTTATATGCTGAGGGGCATGATGCAAAAAGGAAAAAAGATCTGCTGGGCACTTGGGAAGAAGAGGCAGGTGGATCTCCGGGACTGAGACAAGCCTGATCTACAGAGTGAGTTCCAGGATACCCAGGGTTACACAGAGAAACTCTGTTTCAAAAAAAAGAAAGAAAGAAAATAAAGGAAGGAAGAGAGAAGGGAAGAAAGAAAGAATGAGAGAAAGAAAGAAGGAAGAAAGGAAGAAAGAAAGAGGGAGGGAGGGGGAGAGAGAAAAAGGAAGGAAGGAAGAAAGAAAAGAAAGAAAAATAATAAACTTTTCAGATAGGAAATATGAGATACAATCACGTCTCATTTTAAACACACAAATAAGTTCCAAAATTACTAATATTTTAGAAAACAGTTTGACTCTAACTAAATTTCATATTTGCATAAGAGCAACTCTACCCACTAGAGAGACTTACTAAATGCAGCATTAAAAGGTAAAATTATAATAAACCTACTTTACAGGTTAAATTGAATTTTATCTATCATTCTAAAACTGGACACCAACTCACTTCATAAAATACAAGAAATGTTTCCATGAACTGAGCAGAGGAGCCTGTAGGCAAGTGCTGAAGAAAGGGAAAACAGCAAAAAGTAGATTGGCTGTTTCTGTTACTTTCCCTAAAGGGTTAAAATTAAAGGGCCTTCTGTTTTGTACTGATTCAAGTTGACTGGAACCTACTGTATGAAAAAAAAAAAAGCCCAATATAAAGTTCTGATAAATTACATGAGATTTAGCACAAGTGACTCCATTCTGCTTTGGTCTGGTGGAGCCTTATGCAGGAGCCTAGACCAAAACTATGGCTTCATACATAATTTGTTTAGCAGCATACTATGTCAAGATGAAGGTGAGATGCAGAGAAATATGCACCACACACACACACACACACACACACACACACACACACACACACCACTAATTTTTTGCTTTTATTCTTGTATGATTTTGTAACTATTCTCCTATGTTGAACCTCTGGCCTCAGAGGAGATATTCTTTTTTTTTTTTATTCTCTCATACAATACATCCCAACCACATCATCCCCTCCCTCCATTCCTCAGTTACACACACACACACACACACACACACACACACACGCATGCACGCACGCATGCACGCACGCACGCGCACACACACACACACACACACACACACACACACACACACACACGCGCGCGCGCGCATGCACATACACCCCTCCTCTCTCTCCCAGATCCATTGTTCCTGCTTTTCCCTTCAGAAAGGAGCAGGCCTCGCAGGGATATCAATCAAACCCAGCATAACAAGATTCAATAAGACTAAGCACAAACCCTCATATCAGGGCTGGATGAGGCAACCGGGAAAAGAGTCAGAGATACCCCTAGTCCCACTGCTAGGAGTCTCACAAAAATCCCAAACTACACAACCACATCATGTATTCACAGAACCTAGCACAGACCCATGCAGGCTCCATGATTGCTGCTTCAGTCTCTGTGAGGCCCTAGGAGCCCTGCTTAGGTGATTCTGTGGGCCATGTTCTCATGGTATCCTCAACCCTTCTGGCTCCTACAATCTTTCCTCCCCCTATGCTGTGGGGTTCCCCCAAGCTACACCTAATGTTTGGCTGTGAGTCTCTGCATCTGCTCCCATCAGCTGCCAGAAGAAGACACTCTGATGATGACTGGGCTAGGCACTAATCTATGAGTCTAGCAGAATATCATTAGGAGTCATTTAATTGACTTTTTTGTTTTGTTTTTGCAAGTTGTGTTTGATTCTACCCTAAGTCTCTAAACCATCTGGCTTCTGGTTCCTGGCCATCCAGGCAGTGTTGGACATGGGCTCCCTTTCATGGCTTGGGCCTCAAGTTAGAACAATCATTGGTTGGCCACTCCCACAAACCCTGAGGCACCACTGTCACCACTGTCCCAGCACATCTTGCAGCCAAGATAGGCTGTGGGTCAAAGGTTTTGTGGCTGGGTTGGTGTCCCAGTCCCACCACTGGAAGCCTTGCCTGGTTATAGAAGATGGCTCATATCTTCCCTTACCAGGAGTTCTCACTAGGGTCATCCTCATACATTCAAGGAAGTTTCTGTTGCACTAGATTTCCACATACTTCCCTAAATGGCCCCTTATTCCAGTCATACTCTCTCCCCAAACTCTCTGCCCCCCACCTGATCCCTCCTGTTTCTATCCCTACTCATCCCCAGTTCACCCACAAAATCTATTCTATTTCCCCTTCCCAGGAAGATCCATGTGTCCCCCACACCCAGAGCCCTCCTTGTTACTTAGCCTCTCTGAGTCTCTGGATTGTAGTGTAATTGTCCTTAATTAACAAATAATACCTCTATATGATTTTTGTCTTTCTGGGTCTGGGTTGCCTCATCCAGGATGATTTTTTTTTCCTAGTTCTATCCATTTGCCTGTAAATTTTATGATGTCATTTTTTTCTAACAGCTGAGTAATACACCATTGTGTAAATGTATCACATTTTCTTTCTCCATTTTTCAGTTGAGGGGCATCTAGATTATTTACAGTTTTTGGTTATTATGAAAAAGCTGCAATGAACATGGTTGAACAAGTGTCCTTGTGGTAGGATAGGAGTGTCTTTTGGGCATGTGCCCAAGCGTGATATAGCTGGATTTTAAGGTATATTGATGCCCAATTTTCTGAGGAACCACCATATTGATTTCCATAGGATAATATACATAAGCAACCCCAAAAATTCTACTAGGGAACTCCTACAGCTGCTCAACACTTTCAGTGATGTTGCTGGAAGCAAAATTAGCTCAAAAAAACTATCCCTCCTATGTACAAATTACAAATGGACTAAGAAAGAAATCAGGGAAACAGCACCCTTCATAATAGCCACAAATAATATAAAATATCTTGGGGTTACTAACCAAGCAAGTGAAAGACCTGTATGGCAAGAACTTCAAGTCTTTGAAGAAAGAAATAAAGAAAATATCAGAAGATGGAAAGACCCCCCATGCTCATGGATCAGTAAAATGAACATAGTAAAAATAGTGATCCTACCAAAAGCAATCTACAGATTCAATGCAATCCTCATCAGAATCCCAACACAATTGTTTATAGACCTTGAAAGAATGAGACTAACCTCATATGGAAAAACAATCAACTCACAATAGCTAAAACAATCCAAACAATGAGAGAGGAGACACTCTAAGGGAGACACTCTGTTCTTCCCTTTGGCTGTCCACCTGTCCCCTTTTGTTCCCACTTGCAAAATTACAGCTTAACAGGGGTGCAGGAAAGTGAGCAGAAGCTGGCCTCCCAAGGAAAGGTACAAACAACTTATGCTCGGTATCTGCCAAGTGAATTAAACAGTTATAATTACCCTGGTGGGAGAGGAAATATTTTAGAGATGAACACTTATGCCCCTCCCTTTGACAAAAGATTATTGAAGCAATGGACTCCAGAGAATTATGATTTCCCCAGGAATCCCATTCTGGAGGAGGGGAAAGGCTAAAGCCCTAGGGCCACTAGAGGAAAAACCTGCTTTCCAGGAAGAGATTCCATGTGGTCTAGCAGCTACCTGACACCATGCATGACAGTCCAGACATGAAATGATGTTTTCACTTTTTATTTCCCAAGACAGGGTTTCTCTGTGTAGCACTGGCTGTCCTAAAACTTACTCTATAGATCAGGTTGGCCTCGAACATGGGTGTTTGTACTTTTATTAATGGCTGGCTCTGTGCCTTTCCAGGGAGACATCATCCTATTTAAGTGAGCTGTGGGCTAAAATTCACATATATAAACATACTTGGCACAAAACGTTTTAAGTATCTCTGACTTGACCTATTGGTGAAATTATTAAGGATACTCCATGTAGTTAAAAGGGAGGTTTGTTTTGTGGGGTAACTTACAAGTGAAGGGATAGGTTACAGGGTCTGGGAAAGGTGTAGCATAGTCTGGTGGTGTTCTCTGGAAAACTCTGCTCAGTCTACCTCCAGCATCCAGGGTCCAGGAACCAAGAGAGCCAACCCATCTAGATCTCAGGTCTTCAGGGTCCTCTCTCAGCCCTGCCTTGTAGGCGTGACAGTTACCAAAGCCTCAATAGGGTTGGAACTTCCAGATTAAAGCTGGAATGGCTACCCACTACATCGACCTTTCATAAAGGACATATGTTTAGTAAACTGTCACATCATGCCTTGTAGATGTACACCTCTATAGAGCCTACAAAGTTATATTTTGTTCCAGACCACATATAAGCCTATATATAACCTATTCTAATATTCATAACCAGGTGTTGATAGTGACTAGGAAACAGAGGAAAATGTTCACCTTAATACTGACAAATATTTTACCTGCCCAAAAAAATGTGCTGTTTTCACAGAATATTTGGAAAACTGTTTAGATTTAACCAAAAGTTGAGACATTACATGAATTGCTTCTGTTGTGGAGAAGCAGGGAGTGGGGGGGGAGTCTTCCATTTTGACCTTACTTTCTGACTCCTGAGCCTTATTAATGTCAACAAAGATGCCCTAGGCATCCTACTTCTTATCCTTTACTCCATAAATGTTTGCTGTTGTACATGATGCACTCTAATTTATATGACTGTGCTGAGGTATTCCCTTAGTGGTAAGAAGCCGTGCTGTCAATCAACTGGGCATATGAAACAGATCTTATACACAAGAGTATAATATAACACAATCTAATATAATATATACTAACAGTAGGGAGTGAGAGAGAATGGAAGGATAATTTGTTACTTTCATATTCCATACTGTCAGGACACTTCTATATTCCACACCCTAGAACAGAATCTGCACTTACATATTATCTGAATGGAACATGACTTTCTGACTCTCTCGAGGTATGGCACATTCCCCTTCTGATAAAACAACCTGCAAATGTTATATGATGATGTAAGATTGGAATCAAAATGAAGACCCAACACCCTACCTGAATGGGCAAATATCTAGTTTCTAAGCCTTTCCCTATGTTCTATAAACCAATAAATTCTAAATCTCCTTGAACAACTTGTATCTGTCAGCAGCAGTCCAAGCCAAGAAGAAATTATGTTACTTGCAATTTACCAACCTCTCATTTTTCTTGCCTCATCTGTGAGTGGACAGAGTTGACAGTTCTCTTATGTCACTATGGTGTTCAGAAAACTAAGAGACAGTTGAAGTCTAGTTCTGTGCTGGAGTATGTGCCTAGTATGCCTGGGGCCTAGATCTTTAACACCAGAGAAAAATAAGAAGAAAAGAGGGTGAAGAAAATGATGAGAAGGAAGAAGAGGAAGGAGTGAAAGAAGGAGTAGACAAGAAAGACTGTCTAAATGTGATTTCCATAGGTTGGTCATTTATTTTGCAATAAAATCCAAAGACTGCTAAAACTATTCCATGTGCCCTTTTATGTTATTAGAATATATTTTTACTGTTTTTAATGGTAGTAAAACCAGGAAGAAAAAAGAGTGTCTAGCACAGAGTGCCTATTCCTGCAGCTACCTAACAAATTCACTATGGATGGCTCAAATGGTCAGAGAAAAGTAAAAGGGGTGTATTTCCCCATAGATTAAAATAATGTAGGTGAGTAGGGTGCCATATACCTGAAATCCTAACACTTGGGGTGCAGAGACTAGCTTGATCTACAAAGAGAAGACTTATCTGAAAACACACACACACACACACACACACAATTGTAAACTGAAGCAGCCTTCAGAGAAATCCAGGGATGAATCCATGCTTGACAATGAGCTACCTGAGAAATGGAGTCTGGATGTGGAACAATGATAAGAAACAGTAGGAAATCAGAACTACATAGTTTCATACAGAATGATGGGGGGGCAGAGTCAAAAACTACAGTACAGCCACAAATAATCAGCCCTTAAATCAGGATGGGTAAATTTGAAAGCCATGTTCAGGTATCTATAGGAAACTTCATTCTACCCCAATGAGATAGGTGCTTCATCCAAGACCAACAATTTGAAATGCTAAAACACAAGAGCTAGGGGTAAAAGATGAACACTGGAACTGTTCTAACTAACCCAGTAGTCCAGCTGACGAAACACACAAAGAACAGTTATGTCTGTGGACAGTGTTAAGGTGCCCCAAACACAACTGCACTGTCCTTTGAAATTCCTGGTAGTTAAATATACTTCTTGGCACACAGCAGTTCTAAGAATCAGAATAATTCAGTGACCATGTTAGTAAGAGAACACCTTCAAATGTTCAGTTGCTTAGTGCAACAAAACACTAGGCTGTTCACAAACCAAAAATTGTAAAACACTGTGTTCTTTCTGGATAAGTGACTGCTGGTAGTACTCCTCCATGTGTTTACCCAGACTTCTAAAACCATTTCACTTTAAATGCTACTGTCTTCAACGTGTCCTCCAGAGGTCATGGGGACTCTTCAGGATACCTAATGACCTAAATGTGTAAGAGACACAAATTATTTCTGCCCATACTTGATGAGTCAGTCTTGTGGCCCCATCTAGAGGCCAGATTACAAAGTCTCCAATAGCTTCCCAGGAACTTTTGTCCTGTGTGGCTGGTGATTAGCAGGGTGTGTGTTCTTGGTGACCTCTCAGCCTCTATATGGCTGTAAGTGAGTGAGAGAATAACCACACCAAGGTGTGAAATGTGAATAGAAGCTGAGTTATGCGGGAAAGCGGAGAGCTCAGCGACAACAGTAAGAATTGGGTCGTGGGGGTCCTGTGAGATCAGATCACCTGCCTCTGAAACACACAGCACTACCAGAAGAGTCTGGGAAAGAAAAGGTTTGTCATGTGTGTTGGCTACATGTCTGAGGTAGCTAAATGAGAACTGGGCAGAAAATATGTGGAAATAATGGGCCACTTTCCAAGAAGCAAACAAAATGTAAATGGTGAGTGTATTGGAGTCTACAGCCAACACAACTAATTCCCACAGACTTAGTGGCTTGAAACAATATGTCTTTATTCTCTTCCAGTTCTACAGGTCAGAAGTCTGAAATGTGTTTCCCAAAGTTAAACAAAGGCATGTGTGTCTTTCTGGAGTTAACTCCACAAGGCCTGGAAGAATCTGTCTCCTCTGCCCCCATTTCTTGGCTTATACTGATTCATCTCCAACACTAGCAAAATCCAGTTGTGCTCTCCCATTCACAACACTAGTATCAACAGCTCTGTGGCTTTTTGTCATTTGTGGGGACCCTTGTGACTAACTTAGATTTCACTCACAAAACCCAGGGTAATATTCTTATTCTAAGGTCTTCTGTTTGGCAATCTTTTTTTTTTTTTTTTTTTTGGTTTTTCAAGACAGGGTTTCTCTGTGTAGCTTTGCGCCTTTCCTGGAACTCGCTCTGTAGACCAGGCTGGCCTTGAACTTACAGACATCCACCTGCCTCTGCCTCCTGAGTGCTGGGATTAAAGGCATGCGCCACCACCGCCCGGCCTGTTTGGCAATCTTAATCGAATGTGTAGCCTTAATTTTCCTTCTACATATAATCCAATTCCCACATTCCACAGATTGGGATACATATATATCAGGGGGAGAAGCACATTGGATTAAAAATAAACTGAACCCTATGGAGATGGAAAAAATGCACTGCTTCTAGGTAAACATCAAACAATAAGAAATGATTTTTTTCAAAGCTTTCCCAACCAAACTTGTCAGTTAAATAAAATGCTTAAGGAAGAAGTTTATGGTATGGGTGTAGTACCCAATAAACACTTCAAATAAAGCAATGAACGGTAATGGTCAGAGTAAAGATAGGCCTTTCCCAATAAAGCATTATTCCCAGATTACCCTCCAGTAAGTTAGAGAAATGAACACAGAGGCTAGCAAGGGGGAAACAGAGAAAAGTTAAGAATTATGTCTCTAGAGGACTTGGGGTGTGCTGGTTGGCACACAGTGAAGTCAAACCATGAGAGGTCTCCTAGGGTTCTAGTAAATGTATCTTTCCAAAGAAACTAACAACTCAACTAAGGAAACATTTGAACTGTTAAAAATTAACATAAGGCCAGGCATAGTAGCTGTGATCCCAGCAAATTTGAGGCCAGCCTAGTCTGCATGGTGAGTTCAAGACCAACACAGGTTACATGGCAAGACACCGACTCCAAGATAGATAGATAGATAGATAGATAGATAGATAGATAGATAGATAGATAGGAGCCAATATAACTCTTAGACCAACATTTTAGCACCAGGAAAGAAGACTGGGTGTTCAAAGGTACATGAGGATGTAGGTGATTTTCACATTTTAACCACAACATCCACTATGTGAAAAATAGCTCCTATTGCCACAAGCAACATTTTAAATGAAATAGCAATATTTCTTTTGCTAATTCCCCAGAAATTTTATGATTTGTTATGTAGGATAGCCTAAGCTATCCTTTCAAATGTAGACATATTTATTTTGAGATGCCTGTGAGATGCAGAAAGGGAGATGGCAAGAAATCGTTCAATGTAACTAAAGACAAGTCAGCTCGTTCCCCAGAATCTCAGCTATCTACACTGCTGAGCCCACCAGGCTCCATGGTAGTTCCAAACCCACAAACATGGGTAGCCCTGGTTAAATTCAGAGGGTCACAAAATAACAACCAAAAAAGGCCTGGATGTGAGGAAAGGACTGGAATGCAGGAGATGGCAGAAGATAATAAGGGCTGGGGTACTGGAGAGATGGCTCAGCAGTTAAGAACACTGACTGTTATTAAAGAGGACACAGGTTTGGTTCCCAACCCATACAATATGTAACTACAGTTCTAGAGGACCTGACACCCTTTTGGTCTCTGCAGGCATCAGGCACGTACATGGTGCACAGACACAAATGCAGGCAAAAACACCCATACACTTATTTTTTTTATTTTTAATTTCACAAAAAAACAGTACCTTTAATCCCAGCACTCAGGAGGCAGAGGCAGGCAGATCTCTCTGAGTTCAAGGCCTGCCTGGTCTACAGAGTGAGATCCAGGACAAGCACCAAAACTACATAGAGAAACCCTGTCTCGAAAAACAAAAAAAGTGAAGCTGAAAGCAATCAAAATGCATTATATGTAATACATGAAATTGTCAAAGATGGAATTTAGTTATGAAGAAGAAAGAGCTGAATATATGAATGTGGATCTCAAAGGAAAGTCTAAAATAGATTATTAATTTGGAAATGTTCATAATTTGTGAGATTTAAAGACAGACAATTGATTAAGGGGAAAAATTATAATGGACTTACAAGTCAGAATTTTTAGATACCATGTCAATTTTATATTGCCAATATGATCTGGTCACTTTTATTCTTTGTTTATGCATTCAGCCCAGATACTTAGTACACTATGGATTGTGCCTAAGCTGCATCACATGACCCACATGCTAAATGAAAAAGCAGAATTTTTGCATATAATAATGATCAAATTCCCTTACATGTAAATACAATCAATTCCAACCTTAACATATTTAAACACTTCGGTGTTTTTTCAAGGAACTCTGTGATATTTTCACCTAATTTTATATTTACTGCAGCTGTGTAGTGTTGACAGCCACGATGCTGGAGAATACAATGCTCATGATGTAGTCTGAACAGGCAAGCATGGGAGGGAAGAGCGGTCTCTGGACACACTGGAAATCTTACAAAAATAAAATTGAAAATATATTTTTCAGTCAAAATACTTCAAGCTAGAAGACAGTTACTGAGAATCCATATAATGCCAGGTATCATATCAAGTAGCTCATATACTCAATTTAATCCTCACAATAAGCTTAGAACATAAGTAGAAGAGGCTTTTATTTTATAGGTTAAGATTAAATTTCAACTCCCCATGGCTCACAATTGGACCATAATAGAACCAGGATTTGTACTCACATGTACTTTATTCTAGAACCCATTTGCTTTCTGCTGCAGATAATACAATACCTGAATGAGGGAACTCACCAGCAAGTTCTCTTTCTCATGTTGGTAAGAGAGCATTGAGAACTGTGACCGCTCTCAAGACTTCCACACAACAGACAACATGTGAATCATGCTGTCCCTAATTTGCTTGGTCTTTGCACCATAGATGATAGGGTTAAGCATGGGAGGGACTAACACATAGAGATTTGCCAGAAGAATGTGTACATGGTGGGGGATGTTCTTGCCAAAGCGGTGGGTAAGGAAAGTGAAAAATGATGGTATGAAGAAGAGGAGAATTACTCCAATGTGAGAGCCACAGGTGTTGAGAGCTTTGTGCCTGGCATCCTGGGAAGGAAGTCTGAACACAGCCTGGAGGATCAAAGTATAAGAAATACCAATGAGTGCAACATCTACCAAAACTGAAGCCATTGGCACTGAGAAGCCATACCAGATATTGACAGTGATGTCAGCACAGGCCAACCTGGCTACACCAATATGCTCACAGTATGAGTGTGGGATGATATTGGTCCTGCAGTATGACAGCCTCTTCAGCAGGAATATGATAGGGAAAATGGTCCCAATGCTCCGTCCCCAGATGGCCAGGGTCATTTTTCCAATTGCCATGGGAGTTAAGATGGCTGAGTATCTCAGAGGAGTACAAATAGCCACATAGCGGTCAAATGCCATGGCCAGCAGGATTCCTGACTCAGCCACAAAAGCAACATGAATGAAAAACATCTGAGTAATGCAGGCATCAAAGAGGATCTCTCCAGCATGGAACCAGAAGATAGCCAAGGCCTTGGGTAGAGTGGTGGTTGACAGGAGAATGTCAGTGCCAGCTAGCATGGATAGAAAAACATACATGGGCTCATGGAGGGTGTGTTCACTCAGAACAACAAGGATCAGGGCTCCATTTCCCAAGACTGCAGTGATGTACATGAGACAAAAAGGGATAGAAAGCCAGATGTGATATTGCTCCAGTCCTGGGATTCCAAGTAGGATGAACACAGTCGGATGGATGATGGTGAGGTTAGCTCCAAGCATGCTTGCTTTTGAAGTCTCCCTGTGAAGACTAAAGGAAAACAGAGAGGCAGGAGGAAGAGCCAGTCATAAGTTCTGGTAGAGGGTGAGCAAACATCATGGTGACTTAAAGTGAGGAGTGTTACCCCTCTACTTCCCACATTAGCACTGCAGATACAAACAAGTGTTCCTCACCATACCTCAGCAGTGTCTAGAACCCATATACACATCTGTGTTTTCACTTTCACATTAACTCTTCCCAGGCTTTGATCACTCCCCTGATCATTACAACTGCATCCCCATGCCAGGCAAGACTCTCCATCTCCTGTTTCCCATCCTCACCCCTTTGCACTGAGCAGCTCTGATAACAGCCTTTGTGACAGGCTCTAAACAACGTTGGTGGTGGTTTGTTTTGTTTTGGGGTGTGTGTGTGTGTGTGTGTGTGTGTGTGTGTGTGTGTGTGTGTGTGTTGTGGATATCACTCTGTATAAATAAAATACTGATTGGCCAGTAGCTAGGCAGGAAGTATAGGTGGGACAAATAGAGAAGAGAATTCTGGGAAGTAGAAGGCTGAGGCGGAGAGATATGCCAGCCGCTGCCATGACAAGGGAGATGTAAGGCACCAGTAAGCCACAAGTTTAATTAATTAATTTATAGATTAATAGAAATGGGTTGATTTAAAATAGAAGTAGATAACAAGAAGCCTGCCACGGCCATACAGTTTATAAGTAATACAAGCATCTGAGTGATTATTTTATACGTGGGTTGTGGGACCGGGGAGGCTTGGTGGCACCTGGAGAGAAGCTCTCCAACTACATGTGTGTGTGCATGAGTGTGCGCGATCTAGCATGCACATGTGTGTGTAAGAGTGTACACATGTGTGTGATGGCTAGAGGAAAAAGACATCAGATATCTTTATTACTCACCACTGGATGTCTCACGGAACCTGAAGCTTGTGGTGTTAGCTAGGTTGGCTGGCCACCAAACTTGCAGGATCCTCCTGTTTCAAACTCCCAACACTGCAATTACAGGTACTTATAACCACATCCAGCTTTTTGTGTGGGTGCTGGAGATTTGAACCCAGGTCCTCCTGCTTTCAGTCACTCGTGCCCACTAGCCATCACCCCAGTTCCTATGTTTTTTTTTAATAACCCTATCAACTTACAAATTAAAGCCAAAACGTTTCAAACATAGAAAACCCTCCACAATCCTGCATTACCCTTTTTTTCCAGCTCTAAACACACTGTCAAAGTTAATTTACAGTGTCACCTGCTCTCCACTCAACCTGAATTTTCCAGTTTTCTTCGCTTTTGACAAGCACTTCTTCACTTAAAACAAATTTCTCTACCTTGAAAGTCTTCCAGTTTCCAGCCAGTCTTCCATATTACCACCCAGAAAACCCTCTTCTGCTCAATTCCTGAACAACTTCTGACCTTTTGTTACTAATATTTTTAAAGGCAAGTGTTTTACATCTTAGGAATTTGGCATAATCTGTAATATTAAATTATTCATACTTTTCAGTGCCTAGCATGGAAATACAAAATCAGTGGTAATTGCTGTTAGTGAACAAATCAGTACAACTTAACAGAAATCCAAGCTACTAATGGAAATGCATTCGAAATTTACAATTTCAATCTAATATGGGAAAATCTATTCAATTAATGTCACTAGGATATAGAATTATTTCCCAACTCATTAGGTACAGATATTTCCACATAAAGCATTATGCCTAAATAGCAAAACTATAAAAATATTTAAAATTAAAACAAGTGTTTTAAGACAAAACATTTTTTGTATTGGAAAGATCTGAGTAAAATAAGAGAACCAAGTTCCATATAAAGCAGCAAGTGACTGACAATTTTATAGAAATAGACTGGACGATTCTAAAAATAAGTGATTCTAGGAGAAATATCTATAGAAAGCTTGCAATAGGAAAAAAAGATTGATGTCCTGAAATAATAAAAGTTAGTGAAAATATATAATATATTTTAAGTATGCAAAGAATTAAAATGGATGATATATACTATAATAAAATCAGTCTGTACATAAGAATAGATGCTCAGTCACATAAAATTTAAAGAAATGAACTATATCATCTTAAAAACATAAGGAAAACAGCTCCTAATGCTGAGACATGTAATTTTCTATGGCTACTTTGGACAGTAACTTGACAATAGCTTTTTAAAGTCTTAACTTTGCAAATGTTTCTGTTCAATAACATCTGTCATCTACTTTCTGAAATTACAACATGAGAATCTACAGACATCTACATTCTTACAATGTGGAGTTAGTTGTCTGACTTCATAACCACCATAGGAGAGTAAGTTAAGGGGCCTCTATTGCTTCTATTTTTAAATGTATGGGAACTGGGAAGATAACTCTCTGGTGTGTGCGCTCTGGAGTACTTGCCACATAAACATGAGGATCCAATTTGAGCCCCAGAACCCACTTAAAAAGCTGTGCATGGCAGCTTGTGCTTGTGACCCCATTGCTGAGTGGTAGAAGCAGAAGGGTCATTGGGGTTTGCTGGAGACCAGCCTCCATACTTGGCAAAGCCTCAGATCTCAGTGGGAAACCCTGTCTCACAAAAGAACACAGATGACTCCTGAGGAAAAACAGCTGAAGTTGAATATCATCTCTACATGGATGCACACACACACACACACACACACACACACACACACACACACACGCATACCCACGTGTACCTTTAGACACATGAAAATACACACACATGTATACACAAAGAAGTGTCAACCATGGCATATAATTAAGTAAACAAAAAGCTAATTGTAGATCCAAATGCATAATCTGATTTGTCTATGAACATACTACATTACATTGTAAGCAACAGAAAACCCAAATCCACTTTGGCTTGAGGAGACAGGAATGTCTTTACTCTGTTTCTGAATAAAAAGCTTTCTAAAAGGAGATAGCTCAGCCTGCAAAAGTGCTTGTTCTGCATTAAACAACAACAACAACAAAAAGACAGGTGTGGTCATTCAAGTCTACAATCCCAGCACTATGAGGTTGGAGGCGAGGAGCACTGGGGCTTGTTGGCCACCCAGCTACCTTCTAGGTTCAGTGAGAGACAGGCTTGGGAATAAGGCAGAGAGTAATAGGACAGGATGTGGAATGTCTTCTGAACTCTGCACACACACAAGGGCATGCTCACCCATCCAATACACACACACACACACACACACACACACACACACACACACACACAATGTTTCTGTCTCAAATTCACATAAGGTTGATATCATAATATCATGATATCATAAGGCTCTTCATTTCTTTATGGCTTGGGGTGCTGAATCTCCTAAAATAAAGTGAGGAATTTATCTTATATACAGAAATGTCACCAATCAAGAGAAATAATGTTTTAGCAAAAAACTAAGTAAGACTCCACAATAAACAAAGTATCAAAGTTTGAAGTACAGTGTCTGACAAGACAATTCTGTGCTATAGCTGATGCATAAAAGGAAAACAGAAACCCATTTGCATACTTTTATGAATTAATAATTACTAAATTGATTCTATTTTATTTTTAAATTCTTTTAAATTTCTTCCATTAAAGCCAGTAAAATTATAATACATCCTAATTCTGTATCAGGGAAATGTTTCAAGCCAACTAAATTGTAATTTTTAATATGCCTGCTTTCAATATTTCCACATTTGAAGTTACTTTAATATTATGGGGAAAAATAACTCTAGTCCTACTCCTGCAGAACACAGAAATTCAAGATGTCAAAATGAGTACTTCTACAATAACCCAGAGGACATAAAAAATCCTATCAAAATCAACAGTCATGCAGGGAAAACCTAAAATCTTTAAGAACCAAAACTTAGCCTAAATTTTACCCCAGCTGAAGAGAGTTCTTCCTCCACCTGTGATGCAGGGTCTGGATTGGCAGGGGATGATATTTGTACCTCATCTTAGGATCCCTTATGTCAGGAGAAAGCTTCTTCTCCAGTGTTCCAAAGAGGGTGTCTTGCTCAGTTAGACAGAAGCAAACCCCAGCAGAGCTAGTCTCCAGAGATCCCAGCTCAGAAACCAGAGAGAATCCTTCCACAGTTTCTACACATACGACATCTGCTGATGACTCTTGATCACTAACATAGGAGCGTATGTGAATGTGATCTGCTGTTACTCAGTGTGTAGATTAGTAAGATCCTACCTATACCCACAAATCTTCAATCTACATAAAAAATTATAGAAAAAGAAGAAACAGCAGATCAGAAAGAATTAAATACGTGTATGTAAGACCATGTAAGAGAGAGGTGGCACTTACCTTTGTACTAATATGCTGAAACAAAAATGGTGAGTAAGACATGGTCTCTACCACATCCCAATAGTTCCACCAAATTATAAATTCATCAGTGGATTCATCCACTGATGAAACCAGAGCCGTCATAATCCAATCACATCTCAAAACTCCCACCTGTAGGAGCTGGAGAGATGGCTCAGAGCACTGGCTCTCTTGCAGAAGAGCTGAGTTTGGCTCCCAGCACCCACATGGTGGCTCACAACCATCTTTAACTCTAATTTCTGTAGATCTGATGATCTCTTCTGGCCTGTGCTGGCACCAGGCAGGCACACATGTGATTCATATGCATGCATGAAGGCAAAATACATACATATAACTCATACATATAAAGTTAAATAAATGAGTCTTTTTAAATTAAAAAAAACAGGAATTCATTTAATTTAACTCAATTTAAAGTTGCCTCATCCAGCCTTGATATGAGGTTTGTGTCCAGGCTTATTGCATCTTGTTAGGCCATGTTCAGTTGATATCCCTGGGAAGCCTGCTCTTTTCTGAAGTGAAACATAGGAGGGGTGGATCTGGGGGAGAGGGGAGTAGGGGGTACTGAGAAGTGGAGTGGAGGGAGGGGAGGCTGCTGTTGGAATGTATTGTATGAGAGAACAATAAATAAAAAGAAAAAAGTTCCACCTAAATATGCCACACGCGGGGGGGGGGGGGGCAAAGTCTTTATCACATGAGCCTTTTGTGGGGACTACCTGATATCCACATCAAGATAGTCATTATTATCATCAATACTATTTATTATGCTATACATTAATATATTATTGTACAGTAACATTTTAAAGTAGAGATGAAAGATTAAGTCAGGACACCATATTATTAAACTAATACTTAGTTTATGATTGATTCAAATTTTCATACTTTGACTAATGGAATACTAGATTATATTATAAATGTAAATTGCTGTGTAATCAATAATAATTTTGTGGAAATGTAAAAAGATATCTATGGTGACAGAAATAAATGATAAACTGTGAATGCTATCTTCTGTTAAATAGTCATGTGCATGACTCAAAAGATGTCAGTATCTTTCAGTCTTATTTGGCCAACGAACATCAAATTATAAAACATGCATTAAGTATTTCATGCCTACATCTACAGACTATTCTATGAAAACATTCTGTAATTAACAAAGGATCCTCTGAGGATTTGCCAGAAAGTAGCACCTAGATGTGTTCATCCCTTTACAATGCTTAACGTAGAGTCACTTATAATTAGGTTAAAGTATAAAAGATTTAAAATGTTAATTCAGTTAAGAAATTAAAACCAGGTGTGGTGGTACACACCTTTAATCCCAACACTTGGTAGGCAGAGGCAGGCAGATCTCTGAGTTCAAGTTCCAGGACAGCCAAGGCTACAAAGAGAAACCCTGTCTTTAAAAAAAAGAAGAAGAAAAAGAAGAAAGGAAGGAAAAAACAGTACAGGTAAAAGTAAAGGTACAAATAAGAAAGATACATACTCTTCTTGTTTCAAGACATTTACAGTCATTACTGGTTACAAAGAAATGAGCAGCTTATTACAACTCACTCTGCACATGTACAGGAAGGTAAAATAAAATAAAATTGTTAGTAATTTGCAGTATTAAAAATAAGACTGTAATTAAACAAATAACTCAGTACTAGCAGATTTTCTGCAGTTTGAGCTAAGGATTATATAAGTGGAATGTGTGTGTGTGTGTGTGTGTGTGTGTGTGTGTGTGTGTGTGTGTATTTATGGGTTATTTCATTTAACCTTCTCAACATGAAAAGTGCTCTATGAAAGTGCCCCACAGTTGCCACAACGTACTCATTTTATATGTGAAAAAGTGAGAATTAAAAAATATTAAGTGAATTTCCAGATCTGCATAGACATAAAATAATGAGGATAAGATTCAAACAAAATTGTATGATTTCAAGTACCACTTATATGACTATGCAGACATTTCATCATTAGTAGTAGAGATAATAACTTATTCAGGAGCCAGCCTGAGAGGAAGAAGTCGAGAAAACTCAAGGGTTCCCCACTTGGTGAAGTTGATAAGATTGCCCTAATTGGCTCCCCCAAGAAAAGGAACACAGAAAACAATCTGGCTTGAAAGGAGGTTCTATATTCCAGAGGTGACAGCCAGTGAACAGGAGGATGTGTGTGTCTAAACACATACGGGGAAGGGACAGAGAGAGGGAGGGAGGGGTAGAAGGTGGAAGACAGTAGAAACACGAATTTAGGGGTCCCAGTGTGGGTGGTAGCAGAAGAAATAAATGGACATGACCTTTCCTAAATAAGTATGAAGGAGCAAGGGTCAAGAACATGAGTCCTTAAGAGATTATTCCAATTCTGCTCAACTGACCTCATGAATACTGTTACATATGCCCAACAGCAAGGTTGTCAGGAGCCAGCTAGAAGAGTCAAGAGTGTCCTGTGACATGGAAGACTGTTGTTTGGCTTGAACTGTTTGGGGACACCCAGGCAGGGGGAATTAGGATCTGTCCCTGGTGCATAGGCAGGCTTCTGGAATCCGGTGCCTGTGGTGTGACACCTGGCACAGCCTTGGTGCAGTGGGAAAGGGCTTGGACCTGCCCAGGCTCAGTGTGCTGGGCTCTGCTGACTCCCCATGGGAGACCTCGATTTGGGGGATATGGGGTGGCTTGGGAAAGAGGGCTGGAGGGTAGGAGGAGGGAGGAGGAGGGGGTCTGTGGATAGCATGTGGAGTGAGTAGAAATTTTCTTAATAAAGAAAAATAGGGGGAAAAAAAGAGTGTCCTGTGTCTCCCTGCCTTGTCTGTTCCTAGTGTCTGAGTTAGAGCCAATGTGTGAGAAGTAGAGCTGTATGCAGCAGCTGACTTGCCTCTGGGAGGATAAACTATCACTGGTTTTATGGACTGATGTCACTGGCCATCTCAATGTAGCTTAGAGATTCATGTTCTAACTTCATGAAGGCCATCATCTTTTCACTTACTTCACAAACATTTATTAAATGCCAGACACTTTTCACATATAAAGGTACAAATAAGAAAGATACATACTCTTCTGGTTTCAAGGCATTTACAGTCATTTCTGGTTACAAAGAAATGAGCAGCTTATTACAACTCACTCTGCACATGTACAGATTTGTATAAGATGAACCAGGCACGCAAAAGTAGGAGCCTTGGCTTGCCCAGAGAAAATGAGAAAGACTTGGCAGAGAAGGTAGCTGTTATCCTTCCCCCAACCCCACTCCCTAACCCCTCCTCCATCCCCCCACTCCCGCCTGCCTCTGCCTCATGAGTGTTGGGATTAAAGGTGTGTGTCACACCACCTGTCTGAGATGGTAGTTCCTGAGTTGAAATTTAAAGAATGAGACAATATTCCAGAAGGCAGAACATATATGCCCTCTAAAAAAGAAAAAAAAAAAAAAACCTGACACCATAGATAGTGGAGAACTTTTATTAGCTTTGGTTTAATGTTTGTGACAGAGTTTTGCTTTATAACTCAGGTTGCTCTTGAATTGACTATGTAAGCCAGGTTATTCTCAAACCCAGATCAATCCTTCCTCAGCTTCCTGAGTGATGGGATTACAGGAATGAACCACCAAGCCCAGCTTACTTGATTCTATGTAAAGAAACAGTATTAGGGACTTTAAAATATCAGAGCCTCTCCATATATTAAATATGTTTAAATATATTTATTTGTTTATAACCTTACTTCTTGTGATATATCCAATTACTGAAAGAGTCAAATCCTCATATTAGAGAAATGTACACTTAGTTTACCATCTCCAGTTTTTAGGATAAATGTATGAAGTGGGTAGCACATATTGAACAAAAGAAAGAGATAAGGAAGACAAATCAGAAAATGGAAAAGTGGGAAGAGGACAAAGATGAAGCAAAAGAAGGACAGTCTTCTCTATCCAGGAGATCTGTGCTCCTTGGCTAACTTCCTTGATGAAGCTGAGTATAAAGATTCGAAAGGACCCATCAACCCAAAGTAGAGGAACAACACTGAGTCTTGATGTCCAAGAACCAGTGGACTACACCCTCCCGGATTTGCTTAGTCTTAACCCCGTAGACAATGGGGTTCAGCATTGGTGGCACCACCACATAAAGATTGGCCAACAAGATATGCACGTGCCGGGGAATGTTCCGCCCAAAGCGGTGGGTCAGTAAAGTAAAGAAGGATGGAACGTAAAACATGAGGATAACACAGAGGTGAGACCCACAAGTGCTCAGGGCCTTGTGCCGAGCATCCTGAGAGGGCAAACGAAACACTGCTCGCAGAATGAGTGAGTAAGACACAGCAATGAGGATCACATCCATGATGACCATGACGATGGGCACTGAGAAGCCATACCAAATGTTAACAGTGATGTCGGCACAGGCTAAGCGGGCCACCCCAATATGCTCACAGTAGGAATGGGGGATGATGTTGGTTCGACAGAATGGCAGCCGCTTCAGCAAGAAAATCACGGGAAAGATGATACAGACGCTTCTGATGGTAATGGCTACAGCAATCCTCCCCACCATTCGCCATGTCAGCACCGTTGTGTATCTCAGTGGGGCACAGATGGCCACAAAGCGGTCAAAGGCCATGGCTAACAGGATGGCTGACTCCCCCACAAACATTGTGTGGACAAAGAAGACTTGAGTGACACAGGCATCGAAGGCAATGTTGTATGCATGGAGCCAAAAGATGGCTAGGGCCTTGGGCACAGTAGTAGTGGACAGTAGGATATCTGTGATAGCCAGCATGGAGAGGAAGAAATACATGGGTTCGTGCAAGTTCCGTTCTGTGATGATGACTACTATCAGGATGCTGTTCCCAAAGACTGCAGTGACATACATGAGGCACAAGGGTACAGACAACCAGGTATGATAAGCCTCCAACCCAGGAATGCCAAGGAGCACAAAAACTGCAGGGTGGAAGATGGTGATGTTGCTGTGAATCATGATGCCCACTATAGCTGATGAGTGGCTGGAAGTGAAGAAACAGAAAGAATTTGAGTGTGTGCAAAGGCACAAAGGCAGATGAAAACTTGTGAATTGCTGAGCTCCCAAGAGAAAGCTCATCTTGAAGATAGTGGCTAGGGTGTAGGAATGGCTTCTGGCCCTGAAGGTTTCATTTGCACAGTTTCTGTGGCAAGGTGCTTTAGAACCAACAGAAGCTGCACCTGCCTCCATTCACCATGGCCCCAGTGTCTTCACCCACCTCCACCTTTTAACATTCGTTCTACCATTCCCATCCATATAAGTACAAATTGCTCTCTACACAGTGTAGCATGAATCTTAACAGGTCTTATTAATAAAATCAAATCTGAAGCTAGGTATTGGGGTGAATGCTGGAAGATCAGAGAAACAGAACAAGCTACCTCACCTTGCCAATTCCTCAGCTGATCCTGTTTCCTTAGACTGGAAGCCTCTGAGTCCTCATCCAGAATGAATCTCAGCTGAACTGTGCTGCTCAAAATCCTAAAAGCTTAACCAGCTAAAAGCTTCTAGTTTCTGGTCTTCACGCCTTATATACCTTTCTGCTTTCTGCTATCACTTCCTGGGATTAAAGACGTGAGTCACCATGCTTGGCTGTATCCTTGAACACACAGAAATCCAGGTAGATCCCTGCCTCTGGAATGCTAGGATTAAAGGTGTGTACTACCACTGCCTATCCTCTATGTTTAATATTGTGGCTGTTCTATTCTTTGACCCCAGATAAGTTTATTAGCATGCACAACATTTTGAGGAACACAATACCACTACAACACAGCTTGTACTTGTTCCTTCCCTGACATTTTATTCTGTATTTACCTAAATTTCCTTCCCTTTCCTCTTCATTTTGCCCAAATCTTAGCCTTAAAATAGCTCCTCAAGACACACCACTCTGTAATGTATTCTTAATATATCTCCTTCCTGAAGATATATTAACTAAACTCGATTATATGTAATCAGGTTGTTTATGTGTCTATTACCTTGAACATTTCTCAGGACAGCTGCCCTCATGACTCCCTGTGATGGACATGGAGAGCCAGGTGGAAATTGGAAGACAACCAGGAGATGTTTGTCCACTGTGACCCAGATTCACAGCCTCCCTGAAGGCAGTGAACAGGGGCAGCCAATGAAACTGAAGGAGCAATATTCATCACCCTCCTCATGAACCTGTGCTTCACAAAGTCTCATAAAAGACCTTTTGATCAAGTCTAAACCTTATCTGTGTAAAACCTGAAGCCCACAGACCCCTCTTCCAGTGAAACTCTCTTGACAAAAGTGAATCAGTCTATTCTGTCCCCCTGGCCTTTGCCAGCTCCAAGACGGCCCTGCCTTCTCCCTATTTGCTCCTTCATTCCAGAAGTAACCAAGCCTCCCTGTTACTAAAACGTGTTCTAAATCCCTCTTGTCTGAGCTCTCCAATGCTCATGGAACATTTGTCTCTGATGCTAATTATCTGTCAGCTGTCTCGTCAGTGGAAAAAGATAGTCATTAGTAATCTAAACAAGACCTTGAAGAAAACTCCATGGGGCTAGGTATAGTGACAAGTACCTAAAATCTCAGCACTCAGGAAGTTGGGGCAGGAGGAAGGACACAAATTTGAGGGTAGCCATGGATATATAGTGAGTTCCAGACAGACCAGAGTTAGAGAATGGGTTCTTATTTCAAATAAATAAATACCATTCAAGAAAGGAGAAAAATTAAAACTACAAAGGCATCACGTAAAAACTAGACAGACATTCTGATAAACATGTTCCAGGAGTCATACAAAGGAATAAAATTCTCAGTTCAAGAGTCCATCCTCCTGCCTCTGAAAATGTATTTGGTAAAAGCACAACCCACTTTAAGGAACAATGGGGCTACAAATGGACACGAGGGAGAAAGCAGAACCAGACCCCAACAGGTAAAGGCCAAGCAGTCTCATCACATGATACCTCTCAAGCGAGATCTCTTAAACATTTGCTCAGAATCTACTCGGGAGAAACTGAGCTTTGTTGGAATAATCACTAAAGTAGGGGTGCTGATGGGACTGCTCTGCTTTTATTTTAAGGAAGGGAGTGTTGGTAGGACTGCTCTGCCTTTATTTTAGAGCACCACATTCAAGTTTACAGAAACAAAAGCCCCACCAGAAAACAAATTCATTTTTCTTAGAAGAAAAAGTATCAGTATTTAAATCTTTATTACTTGTCTTAAACTCTGCTACTTATTAATTTATCCCTCTTTTTAATAACGCAGTATGTGCCAGATACAAGCTCTCAATTAATCCCTTCTCTCTGCTTGCAACTATATGATATAACCACAAGACTGAGATGGCAAGGACCTGGGCAGCTGTTGATGAAGTCCTGTAAAGGATGCTACTGACTGGAAAGGAGAACTGTCACTGAGTACTCTCTGGGGCCACCATCTCAGCCCTGCTGTTACTCTGCCAAACACTGAAGGGTTCTGGGTTCACAAAGGTCAGGAAATAAGGGTCACAAACAGGCACACATAGTCTCACAGAAAACACTTCCTAGGGCTCTAAAGGAATATTAGCATGATTTTACAAAAAAAGACAGAGAGCCAGAATGGTAGAGAAAGGCCAGGAGCCGTGAGAATGAAGGAGATGACATGGTGAGTGGGAACTCTGACTTATGGAGCCAGACCCAGATGAATGATCTCAGCTACGTCACCTTACTTCTGCATGCCTCTGTTTTCTCCTCAGCAATGAGAGAACAACAATCAATGTGGAGGGGCAACTGTGAGGGTTACAGAGTTCACCTGGACAGCACACTGAAAAGTGAGGGCTGTTGCTGTTACCTCACCTTCATTGCTTGTTTGACCACCAACCTACCGTACTGTTTCTGAAAGCAAAAGGCCTGAGCACCATGCTAGAATGAACACTGCTGTACTAAGATCCTATTCTTCACCCAGGTAAGACCAAATGAATGCCTTTCCCAGGAGGAAAGAGGATGTTTTAAACAGAGGAAGCGCCAAAAAGAGAGTCTCCTGCAAGCAGGTCTCTCAGAACCTGGTATCTCAGAACCCAAACCTAGACCCCAGACCAAGACTTAGCCTGGCTCAGAACCACCCAGAAGACTTCCTTCAAATGCTTTGAAAACCACACATCTGTCTCAACAGAAACAAAGAGAAAGTGTCTCTGTCATCTACAGAAGTTCCTGGGACATGGCGGAGTGTCAAGGGTAACTGTAGTGCCAAGAGAGCTGGAGTAGAGGCCCCAGGGAAGATGTCCAGGCTAGGAATCAATGCTTCCTCATGGCTCCTATCCAGGCTCTGTTCTTTTTCTTCTCTGTGCCAAGTCCTACCTATAGATGTTGCCATTGTCCATTCCATCCTTCTGGAGTTACACAAAGGCCTTTTGTATCTCTACAGTCTGAATTTGGAAGATTGTTAACATCATACTATATTAGAATGTACTCACAAATCCCATCCTATATAATTGTTAGATGACTCCATGAACTGCTTTGTGCCTAGCTGATTTACCTAGACATTTATTAATACACATATCAATTTCACTTTGCCATCTCTCTTGCAAATGCATTTCGTAGTTCATGTGTTTTTCACCATTCAGACTCTAGACTGCACACTGAAGCTGATCACCTGCACACTTTATAGCAGGATTACTGCAAGCTGTGCCACAAGAAATGTGTTCCTCTTCAACTTTTCTCATGAACATGCCTCAGTTATACATACTAATGAGGTACAGTTTAACTATCATACGTGCATTTAATAGGGAGATCCCATTTGGAAAACTCTTACCTTTTAATGTGTTGGTAGTCCTCACCCTGCTCACAGGCACTCAGAAAGCATGTCCCATGTTTTCACAATCTAAAACCAGCATTAGCTGTGCTGCAAAGGCACCGAGAGTTCCTTAACTCACTGTCACATCTTTAGAGAATTGGTAAGTCATTTTTAATTAACAAATAAAAATATATGTATTGTATACAGCACTATATACATACACACAAGTACATCTAAAAGCATTGTGACATATCTAATAAAGAGAAGTATTACGTGTATTATTTCGCATCATTTCTAGTGACAACATTTAAAATCTACTTTTTGAGTAATTTTAAATATATAATATGCTCTTATTAACCACAGTCACTATGGTACAAAATAGACCCCTTGAATTTATTTCCCCTGCCTAACAAAAATTTACATGTTCTTACTGATGTCTAAGTCCTGGACCCCACAACCTCTGCTTCTAAGCATGACTCAAGTTTTTTAATGAATTAGCAGTTCAAGAAAAATGCCCACCTACCTATTGGTTTAACCGTCTATAAATATTTTGGGGATTATATTCAAATTTGAGTGACACTATGTGTCATGTGTGATGATCATCTGCCGTGCTCTGGTGATGTAGCAAAACTGCAGCAAGTCCTAACTCCATACGCAACCTCATCTCTCCAAGTGTCTACATCTGCTCTACACAATGCAGGACAGGGAGACAAATTGCGGTGGATTTTTCAGGTTTGAACCTGATACCCAGATTACCAAGAAAAAAATGACTTGAACAATTCTCACGTGGGCCAATGGTGTGGCTCAGCAGGTAAAAGCACTTGACACACAAGGCTGAAGACCTGATTTAGATCTGCAAAACTCACAGGAGAGAAGCAACTCCTAAAAGTAGTCCCCTGATCTCCATGCGGCATCCACGACACATGTGTCTCACACACACACACACACACACACACGTTAGGACAGGAGTTCATGGCGCTAATCAAAAAGCCTGTCACATTACTAGCATCGAAGAACTCTTTGAACAAATGAGCTATGAACTGGTGAACAACATTTATCTAATATTGTCCTTGTTCCACCAGCAGGAGAGAGTGGCCGGGAACAAATGAGCTATGAACTGGCGAACAACATTTATCTAATACTGTCCTCGTTCCACCAGCAGGAGAGAGTGGTCGGGATCGAAGCGATTCCTGTGAGTGGTCCACTGGCACTCCTTTCCTTCTGCAGTGATCCGAGCTGCCTTCACATTTTATCAAGAACTGATTCCTCGCCATATCCTCCTGCTCCCTTCCAGTCCCCTCTCTGGACTCCCATTTCTGTCTCTCCCAGTATCAACCATAAGTCCAATGATGTCTCCCCACCTAAGTTCTGGCATGGTGCGATCTCTCTCTCCTATATTTTGTCCATGTAGCTCCTGTCTTTACTCCCACATACGCATTTCCTCTCCTAACTTCAGTCTTTGTCCTTCTCAGACACACACACACACACACGCACACACACACACACACACACACGCACACGCACACACGCGCACGCACACACACACACACACACACACATACACACACACACGCCTGGCCCTCCTCCTGCCACCACCAATGTTCTTAAACTCACCTATTACATGGCAGTGTTTGCTGAGGAACTGAGAAAGTGGTAGAGAAAGCTAAAGGACCACTCATTCTGAGAAGAGAGACACAATAGGAAAAAGACTACACACTGATTATGTCGGCTTGTGTGCTATCACTGCTCCTTGCCTGTGGGGGACCTTTATAGCTAGATACTGAGAGGCCATGGGTATCCTTCTCAAGAGGCAGGTGTCAGTACCACCCCTGGGATCACCAAGCATGCGTCCAGGGAACCTCAGGAGACATGAAAACCTTTCCACTGGTGCCAGCAGGAACACTAATTCTAAGGATAATGAGTAACCCCAGAAAAAAGAGACAACGTGGAATAGTATCAGAAATCCTAGCAACATAGTGGCATCCAATGTGTTAAGCCTTTAATATATCCCTGTCACTATTTTGAGTTTTTAGCACAAATTGTATCATTTAATTCTCAAAATAACCCAAAAATAAAAGACACTATTATTATATCCATGTTTTAGATTAAAAAATAGAGGCTGAGACACTAAATAGTTCGTATATAATATAAAATTCTGAAACTGAATATATAAAAGTGTTCAGACTCAGCCCTAAACTCAGTCCTTGACTAATTATGAAGCAACCCTGGAGGGCCTATACCTCGAGGTAATCTCAAAGAAAAGGCGACAGAACTAAGGAAAATCTGATTTAAATTCTTGTATCATTAAAAGCAAAATGCACAAGTTCATGATCATTATCGGATAAATGCAAATCAAAACCATAGCGAGATACCACTGTGTACCCATTAGGAGAGCTACCATTAAAAATTAAAATTAAGATTAAAAGAAAAAACTTAAGTTGGCCAGGATATTAGAGACTATGCGTTGTTGATGGCAGTCTCAGATGGCACAACTGCTCTGGAATCAGCATGCCAGTTCCTCAAAAGATAAAATTACTATATGACCCAGTACAGTAGTTCCTCAAAAGATAAAATTATTATATGAATATCTGGCAACTCCATTTCTGAGCATACACCCAAACTGCAAGCTGGATGGCACAAAAACATCTCAAGATCTGACAAATGTGTTACATTACAATTAAAAGACTCTGTGCAACAAAGGAAATCATCCCCAGAGTGAAAAGACAGCCTGGAGAGTGGGGAGGGTTAAATTTTTGCCACACAAGCATGAAGATCTCACTTTCTATCCCCCAAAAACATTACAGTAAGATGAAAAGAAGAATCCATTTATGTGCTGATTTCAAGCAAAGCACTGGGGCTGCTCCTTCAATCTCAAACAGGGTGTTGTCCTAAGGAAAGGAAGTGCAAGCTGAGGAGAAATGAAATTATTTCAGGAACACATGATGAGACTCAAGCTGATTTTGTTTTATTAAGGACACATAACCCTGAAACATGCTGTCATTAAGAGAATCAATTCTGGACTCACATTGACCTGAATTTAAATTCAGATTCATTAGATGTTTGGTGGTCCTAAGTAAGGTACCCACTCAACTATATCACATATAACATAGAAATAATATCATCTAGCTCCACACTGAGATGATACACATACAATGCTTAGCCTACACCTGACTCCTAAGGAGTATTTGGTAACTCATGAGTTGAGAGTTGTTAAGTCAATGCACATCACTGAAGAGTACAGTCTTTACAACCTCAATGAGGAAAAGACATAATAAACCATATATAAAAAGCATATGGCCTAGACATGCTTTTATCAGAATTTAAGTTTCCTACAAGATAAATGACACAATAAAATCAGAAGGCATCAGCCGGGAAGGTTGTATTTCTAATGTAAAACAAAGGGTTTCTCTCTAGAATACTTACAACCATCTACATGCTTATGCAAGAAGGAAAACAGCTGGCTAGAAAAACAGACAAAAGAAGGAACTGGGGAATTTCCAGTTGAGAAATCCCAAATAACCAATAAATGCATGTAAAATCCATATTAAAACAAGATAATATTATTAATTATAGTCATAAAATATCAGTCTGATAATATAAAGTTGTCAATGGTGTTTAAAGAAATAATATTTTGCATGAAGTTGCTAAGTTAAAGAAGTCAAATTAGAACAATTTTACAATACTCTTCTAAAAAAGAAATGTGCATATCTTATAATCCACAATTTCACATGGAAATATGCTCTAGAAAGACATGAAACTTTCATATCTTCATTTATATAGAAGATGTGTACAAAGTTGTCAATACTAGTATACATAGCAAAATAGCCAGAAGCACTTTTAAATATATTTTAAAATACATATTTGGTATAATCATAGGCTATTAAACTATATAGCAATTAAAAAGGGTGATAAAAAATCTGCTAACCTGTATGAGGCAAATTAAAAAAACATAATTTCTGTATATAATAGGGATTATTTCATGTAGGTATATAAAAGCACCAACTAAGAAAAGCATTAAAAATTCATAGTAATTATTTTAACATGAGAGAACAGGACATCATAAGGGATAAAAGAGACTTTAGTATCTGTAATTTTTATTGCCTGTATTAAAAATAGCTGAAAGCAAGTGGGATAAAGCATTACCAACTGACAGTCTTGGGCCTCCTGATTCTTGTGCATATTCTTATTCTTTGTGCTTTTATATGCTGGTCACTTCTAAGATAAAAGTGTGATTTTTTTTTTTTTTTTAGTAAAATACAAAAAATAAAAAATGCTAGCGACAAGAGGCCAGTAATGAGAGTGCCGCAATGTTCCAGAATAAGCTTGAGACATAAAAAAGGACACACTCCAGTGGAGACGGGAATGCCTCGGACACACCAGGTCCTGATGAGAAGGCCGTGACAGCCGCTTGAATGCTGTCTTACTACATTCGAGCTATTGTGGTGATAAAGTGTTGTAGACTGTGTGGCTCAAACAACCAGCATTTCTGTCTCACAGTTCTGGGGGCTGAGAAGTTCAAAATCAAGGAGCCCACTGAGGAGGCTCCCAGGGGGAGTTCTGTTCCTGATTTAGAGTCAGCTAGCTAGCTGCCTTCTCACTAAGACATGAAGACACAGGGAGAGCGGAGGGAGAGAGGATGCTTGCTCTTCCCATTCTTCTAAGAACACTCATCTCATTCAGAGGGTCTCATGGTCTCAGTTAAGCCTAATTATCTCCCGAAGCCTCATCTCCAAATATCACAGTGCGAGTTGGTGCAACATATGAATTGGGGATACAACTATGCATTCCCCAACAAAATGTAATAAGACCATTTATCCATCTACAGCATTGTGCTTGGCATTTAATGAATTCTTAATAACGTTTGCTGAATCCTGTGTGCAGCATCAGTACTTTTCCTGCTTATGCGTCACCCATGCAGTGTGGGTTTAGAGGGAAGGAGATAGTACTGGTGGCAACAATAAAAGCACTGTCTCGTACCTTAGAGAAATTGTGTTGTTTTGAAACAGTCTCATGCTAGGCCGTGGTGGTGCACGCCTTTAATCCCAGCACTCGAGAGGCAGATCTCTGTGAGTTCGAGGCCAGCCTGGGCTACAGAGCAAGTTCCAGGAAAGGTGCAAAGCTACACAGAGAAACCCTGTCTCAGAAAAGAAAAGAAAGGAAAGAAAAAAGAAAGAAAGAAAAGAAGAAAGAAAGGAAGGAAGGAAGGAAGGAAGGAAGGAAGGAAGGAAGGAAGGAAGGAAGGAAGGATCTCACCCTGCAGCCCAGGCCAGCCTTAAACCAATAGAAATCCCTCTGCTTCAGCCTTCTAAGTGTTAGGATTACAGGCATGAGCTACCATGTCTGGATGGGAAGTAATTTCTTGATGACCCCAGCCAAATTCCAATAAAGGGAGTCACTTCAAAAGGCTTCTTCTAAAAGCTGAGAAATCTTTACAAGAACTCAGATCTTCTACAAGGAAAGCTTTTGGAGAAACATCCCAGTACAGGTCCATGTCTTCAGCCAGTATTAGTATTATTAACATTAATAATAATAATAATAATACCTCTTCCATGCCTTTCCTGGAAAGAAACAAAACATTCTGTATGTTGAAGGAGTTCCTCAGTGTCCTAGCCCAGTCTCATAGGTATAGTATTAGGAGACTGTGACATCAGCATACAGGATGGTCTTAGTCACTAGTTAAATATAGGCAAAGATGATGTCAGTCCCAGAACTCTATGGTTAGAAAGGGCAATTCTGTTCCAGGGGAAGAAGAAATATATAGGAAGAGTAGATAATACACACAAGGTTAGCAAAACTAGGCATGGCAGTTATGATTACACACTACTAATCTCAGGTACTGAAGAAGCTGAGGAAGGGGGATCATTAGTTTGAGGCCAGTCTGGGTTATGTAGTGAGTTCCAGTATAAGTTGGATAAATTAGTGAGATCATCATCTTAAGAAAAAAACTAAGTACTAGAGATATAACTCAGTGATAGATCACTTGCCTAGAGCATTATGAGTCCTAGATTCAACCCCCAGTGAGGCAAAAAATGCACACATACATATATACATATGTAAATACCTACTAGATATGACCTATTCTGCAAGATCGTGAGTTCTACAAGATACTACTATCAAGAAGATGGAGAATAAATAGTTCCTTTTTCAACCTGGTGGCCTCATTACAAGCACATCTACTACCCCCAGGAGCAGAGACTGACAGTGTCTAGTGGTTTATAGACTATTAGGGACCTTCACATTTAAGAGGTGGAAGGCCCAATATTGGCCGGAGTGATTGATGCTAGAGGACAGACTGGGTGTGGTGATTCCACAATCTTTCCACATTTCCATATGGTAGTACCACCTGATCTTACAAGGTCTCTCCTCTTCTCTGGATTTAAGGGAAGATGAGGCCTTAACTACTGTGATGCTGCTAGTTCCACAGGGGTCTCATACTGACCTGGTAATTGTGGTTTGGCATGTCAGAGTTACTTAGGATTCTGAAAGAGGATTCAATGTTGAGTGGCACCACTAAGCCCAAGGTTCCCTGATATGTAATCTACTGTTTAAATGGGTAGGTAATATGTGTTAGTGTTCACAGACCATGTAAAGTTTAAAAAGGGGGGGGGGGGCACTGGAAACATGCTGCTATCTGACAAACCTGCTCTATGGAAGATGATGGCAGCAGCTACACTAATCAAAGTAAGAGTCAGATTCCCAAACAGAGCCTCTCTTATCCTATTTTCCTATGCCAGTATCAAAGCAACTGAGAGGTTCGATGTCCTCTTCTCTATAGGGGTCTCTGCAAACATAACGGATGTCAGAGTAACAATCTGTGTCAGGAAAGAAGGAAATCCAGTTCAGGGCAACTCAGTAGTTGATGTTGGTTAAAACTTCTACAATCTGACACCAAGCAGTCTATTGTGGGTATATTAAGTATAGTACAATTTGAAAAGAAGTTTCCTGGTGTAACACAATCCCATGTGCACAAGGAGGCATGGTTACATAGAAACTCTTCTCAAAGTACATGCCATTTCTATGCAGATGGGTTCTGAAAATAGGCTACATGTATTATCTTAAGGGCCTAGAAGCAGATCTGGTGTGGTCTCAGTCATAGAGATAGCACAGAAGTTACCTAGGTTATTAACTATCTCTGGTCCTGCTTGTGGGGGTCTGGAGGAAGTCTCTGGCCATACAGATAGTGCAGAGGTCATCTAAACTATTAACCACATCTGGTCCTGGTTCTGGGAGCTTGGGGGAGCCAGGTATAACCTGGCCCTACAGATAGTGCAGAGATTGCCCAGGCTATTAGTCACCTCCATTCCCAGGCTTCTGGACAGAAAACATGTTATACATCTTTTCCTTTGGAAGGACAGCCCAATGTGTTTAACATTCCTTGTTTCCTTAATGCTATCTATGAGCACAAGGACCTTTTTGTCTTCAACACTTCTCTTCCCATGCTACTACGCACAAACCTGGGAGGTCTCAAATCTTCCTATGGGAAGCAAGCCCTGCCACATTAGTCCTATAAGGTCATAGGTATATTGTCAAATCTTCTTCTTAAGCCAAGTAACCCCAATATGCACTCAGAGAACTTCTATAAATATGATCTAGGATCTAGAATACCAACAAAGTAAAACTTTCTAAAAACAAATCTATAGGTGAATCTTATAAACTCAAAATATAGCAGGTTTCCAAGAAGTCAGTTACTTCAATTTTAGATTTGTTGGATCTAAGAGGTCTATGAAATATCTTATGAGCCATTTCTTATATACAGCCCAAACTCGTTGGATTATCTCTTGAAGCCAAAAGCATTTTTCTCCAACTCTCCCCATAGCTGTCCATCTACAGTTCCTACCTCCTGAGTATTCCCCTCCTTCCTCAAGCAATCATTACATTGAACTGGGACCACCCACCAAAACCAAAGTCTCCTGAATTATTTGTCCCAGGAACAAGTACCTGTCATCCATAACTATACTTTTAATACTTCGACCCATGTGCTAAATTTCAGCTGAAATACTTAGTGGTGACAAAGAGCAAGTACACCAAAGCCAAACTATTTGAGTTTGTGTATTAGCTTTGCTGTTTGTTGGCTATGACTATTGGCAGATTATTTTATCTTGTGCCATAGGGTTTTTTGTTTGGTTGTTTTATTTTATAAAACAAGGGAAAGATTTACACTTACTTTAAAACCTATTTGGAGGTGAGGGCTTGGCTCAGCATATGCATGTGGGAAATAAATGGTACTATTACCACTGATGCTGAGATTTTCAGATTCCTCTGGGGAGAATAAGTGTGGAACATTCCTTTACACTATGTGAATATGTGTCACTGTGATTAGGTTAATAAAGAAGCTGACAAGCCAATAGCTGGATAGAGGTTAGATGGGACTTGCAGGGAAAAAAAAAAAAAGATTGTGAAAGAGAGGAGGAGTCTCTGAGAATCAAGAGAAGTCACCGAGAGTAGATGAACTTGTTGTACTGAAAAAAAGATATCGAGCCACATGGCAGAGCATAAATAAGAAATATGGGTTAATTTAAAATATAAGAGTTAGCTAGTAAAAAGCCTGACCTATTGGTCTAGCATTTATAATTAATAAGTCTCTGAGTGGTTATTTGGGAGCAGCTGCTGGAATAGGAAAATGCCACCTACTTATGACACCCAACATGAGGCAACATAGATCTACATAAAGCCTGAGAAAGCTTTAAAAAAAGAGAGGTTCCAAACACACAGAAACCAGAGTCAAACTCAGCTTCTTCTTGGTCAAGCTCCATTTCCTAGCAGCAAACCGTCACAGCCCCTTTAGGAGGCAGCTTCCTTGGCCCAGTGACTAACATGGGTGCAGCTCTTTGAAGAGGCCCTGCTACCAAACACTTAAATGGGTTTATGATCAGTGGGTGGTATGTTACTTGGTGGCAGCATGGACTCAACAACTTCCCAGAGCTGGGGCGGTAAACATGGCTCCCACCAGTATCTCCACTATGAGGCTAAGCTCTCAGAGAACCAAGTGAGGGTGGGGAGGAATGAGCCAACCATCAGCTGCCATGCAATGGCACCATTCACTAAGCTGAGCATTGCCAGCGACTAACACAGCAGCTTAAGATTCATTTCATGTGATCTAAAAACAATACAGATGCTCAGTAAAGACAGATCCAGATTTAAAAAAACAAAAACAAAAAAAAAAAAACTCTAAATGGGTTACAGTGCCTTTAAAAATATACATGGGATTGGGAGAGAAAAGAGAAAGGGTAGAGACAGTCATAGATTAAAAAATGTTTAAAACTATAAAGTAAATTCCTTAAAAAAGAATAAAGTAAAAAAGCCATGTAAAAGTGAAAAATACACAGAGAGTCTGGATTCTGTATGTTATTGTGTTGTCTTTAGTTTTCTGGTTGCTAATGAAGGAACAACAGCTGCTGAGACACATTGGATATAAAAACTGCTGGATTAAACCAACCTATATGTTTTTAAAATGTCTTCACTAATGAAAATCAAAGATATGGCACTGCGGGGTTATGCTTTTTTCTCCACAGGAACTGATATCATTCCAAGCTGATCTGGATCAGGTTTGATTGGGGAAGACATCCTGAAATCTTGACTACAGACATAAAGAAATATACCTAGAAGAATGACAAGACACATGATGCATATTTGACCTGCTCAAACATAAAACAAAAAAAATCACCTTTGGCTGACTTATGTACAATGCACAATCTATACTTGTATTAATACAGACATGTATGTTACCTTTAAAACTTTATGTATTTTCAGAACAAGGGAATCAGACACCAATGAAAATGAATGGCACACATGATCCAGCATCTCAGAATGCCCCTGTTACAATCTCCCCAGAATCCTACATCCAAAACAGCTTCAAGGTTGCTGGCTGAGATGGTCCAACCTCACAAACTACTCCAGTCAAAAACCTAACAATTATCTTGATTTTCTCAAGGTTCCCCCAAAGAAGTCAGTGCCCACAGACAACAGGAAGTAGTCTAAAGAATAAAGCCCACATTCCCAAGAGATGGGGTATGGGAGGGTTTTGATTATTCAATGAATTATGAATGTTTGTCATTGTTTAGGGGGTTTGGTTATAAGTTATTAGACACAGTCAGAAAAAGAGCTAAACAAAAGAGTTAAATTCACCGGGCGGTGGTGGTGCATGCCTTTAATCCCAGCACTCAGGAGGCAGAAGCAGACAGATCTCTGTGAGTTCAAGGCCAGCCTGGTCTACAGAGCAAGTTCCAGGAAAGGCTCCAAAGCTACACAGTGAAAAATTCAAAGATCTCTTTCTAAAGGAAAAAAAGGATAGGAATAACAGGAAAAAGGGTAGATTATTAAATCTACTTTAACCCAAAAAAGCAACTATTAATCTCAAAATATTTTACATTGGTATGGATTTTGGTTTACTGACACAAATTTAAAGTTAATTTTGTTATACTGTATGTATGTTTCTACTCTTGTTTGGGATATTTTGTTTATGCAGCTCATTTAAAATATAACGTATAATTAAAATACAGATTAATAGTCAACCTTATAGTCAGGTATGTTTTCAAGGTCATATACAGATATATTTAGATAGACAGATGATCTTCAAACAATCTACAAACTATGGCACTTAAGTTGTTTCAATAATATAAAGTTTTTTATGATAATGAGACATGTCTACTCCTGGCAGCACCAATCTACTTCAGAGAAGATGATGGGCATTGAAGAAACTCCATATGGAGTTTGGTTTCTTTATGGCAAAAGTTAGCCACTGGTCAAGAAACTGCCCATGCCTAAACTGTTGACAATATGTTGTCCAAATTGAACAAGCAGGACACAAAAGAAAGCAACTTCTGAACTTTGCCAAGACAAGGTGGGACAGTCCTTTAAAATTCCTGATTCACAGAAAAGTCTGGCAAATATCCTAGGCCTGTAGTCCAAAGATGGATGCCACAACATTGCAGAGGAACCCTGAGTGACTGTCCAAGCAGCCAGCTCTCTTTGTCATTTCTATAGTTTTGGAAGTCATTTGCTCTGCATTTCCTGTTTACTCAGGTAATATTAACATATTTCTCAGGTCTTTGATGGGGTTGAAGACTAGATAGTTATAGTTATAGTTCTCCCTAATCATGATAGAAAGTAAACTAGGTACAAAAACTCTAGACTCTTCAAGAGAAGATAATTGATGGAATATTTCCTCTATTTTGCCAAATACAAATGGATATTGTAACTGTAATTCTTACTTGATAACTGTTTTTATGTATATAATTTTACTATGTTAAAGTTAAAATCTTCCTTTTTAAGTAGACAAAAAGGGGGAAATGTGGAATATTCCTTTATATTGTGTGAATATGTCACTGTGATTAGGTTAATAAAAAAGCTGACTGGCCAATAGCAAGACAGGTAAAGGCTAGACAGGACTTGCAGAAAAAAAAAAAGAGTGCAAAGAAGGAGGAGAGGAATCTACGAGAATCAGGAAGAGACACAGAGAGATGAATTTGTCATACTGAAAAAAGGTATCAAGCCATGTGGCAGAACATAGATAAAATGGGTTAATTTAAAATGTAAGAGTTAGCTAGTAACAAGCCTGAGCTATTGGCCAAGCATTTCTAATTAAGAAGTCTCTGACTTATTTGGGAGTGGTTGCCAGGACAGGAAAGCTCTGCCTACAAATAAGAGGCTTCTTTTTCCATTGTATCAAGTACTGACCTCAGTGTAACTGCCTTAGTAGCTCTCCAACAACTTTGTAAACCACTGAGCACATGAGATTATAAACTACTGGAGGGCATCAGTTTCCATTATAGTAACTGCATCTTCCCCCATGTGGCACAGGACCAGGAACAAAAGAGTTTCAGTCAGTTCTGCTACAGTGCTGGTTTTGAAATGCAAATTTGTTCAAAGACAGTTGACACATTAGGAAACTGAGCACTGAGTTTCATGCTTATAAGTGATTCTGCAATTTCAGAAATGATAAACACAGAAAATTTCCCACAGATGATCCTGGCTGAGCAGGAAAACTCAGGATGTATTCTTCTTCTAATAACCGTCAGCTACCTCAGTTTACCACTGTAATTTCAACCCAATTCTGACAAGCCTTTCTACAAAACTCAAGTTTTTTCTCCAGATGAAGTGCTGTATTTATTGTATTATTTGCATACTTTCTAACCATATTATGCCTAAAACAGTTCTGTCACTTCTTGTGTGTGTGTGTGTGTGTGTGTGTGTGTGTGTGTGTGTGTGTGTGTGTGTAAGCTAGAGGTTGACTTCCTCAATTGCTTCCCATTTATTTATGGAGGCAGGGTCTCTTGCTAAGCCTAGAGCTACTAGGCTAGTTAGCTTGTTCAAGGGACTTCCTGTCCATTACCTAATTGCTGGGATTACAAGTAGGCCACCACATCCACTTGACTTCTATGTAGGTGCTAAGGATCCAAACTCTAGTCTTCATACTTGTGTGGCAAATACTTTATCCCATGAGCGATCTCCCTGTCTTCATTTCTACCATTTTCATGTGTTACTGATATTTTGGGGTGCCACATCCTTACTTCAATTTTTCAATAAATTCATAGTGAAATTGGTTTTCACTATGATTTTTGTATAGTGTGGTCATTTTAAGAATGCCTCTTTATAGCAGAAAGAACTGCATTCAGTAGTCTTCTGGTTGATGGTGAACAACACTTTCTCTTCTCCATGGATATCTAACTCCTAAAACTGTAGTAACAAGTGTATTTATCATTGAGGCTAGCAGATCTGCCCACAGTTGAAGGTAATAAATGTTTATTCATAACCAACTGCATGCTAGACAATGTGAGGCTGTGAAGACAATGTGTCTAATGAGAAGCAATGCCTGTACTAGGCTTCTACTCTAGTGAGAAGAGAGACAACCAGTTATTACAATAGAGTTGGGTAGATGCCATTATAGAATTATACAAGTTTTTTCCAACTACAAAAACCTCCCAGAGGAAGCGTTCCTCCTTCCCAGATATTTCAAAGGCTTTCCTTGCTTATCCCCTTTCCTGTTACCTTAATGAGCATGCTGAGTCTGTGAGCACTGAGCAAGGATACAGTACTGGGAAAGAGTTAATATGGCACAGGTGGGAGGGATAAGGGCCCTGAGGGATGCAGGTAGAACAGTCCCATAAAAGGCCCCAAGAGGCACCAGTCAAGATAAAGAGAGGCTGCCAGCACACAGTGCTCAGTGTAGCTCCTTAGTCAAGTCTTCTGCTTGTGGCTTTGTCTTCACTCAACTTTGAAGCTTCTGCTGGGGGACTAGATGCTTGCAAGGGACTCCATCTCTTCATCCTGCCTCCTCCATCAGAGGTGTTTCTTCACATATTTAGTTCTCTGGGATTCTGCCTCTGAGGCATTCCAGAAGTAAGACTCTCGTGGAACCCCCTTCTGGATCCAGAAGATGAAAGGATACCAAGAAGAAAAGCTTCTTTTCTGCTGTCATCTCTTTCTCTCCCTCTCCATTGCTCCCTACTCCCAACTTAACTCTTTACCTGATGTTCAAGATTACAACTTCAGCACCAAATCCAGAGTGATGTAAGTACCCCTTAGGCCCACCAAATCTCCTCTGTCATTCCAGGCTCCAGATCTTACCTATGACCCCATTATAGTTTCTCCCTGTCTTCCTATTCTGCCTAGTGTATTGGTACCCCAAATATTAATTATAGGATAGTTAAGATCACTGTGTCTACCTCTATTATAGAATCAAAATCACGAGGCTCAAAGTTCCTCCCAAAAATATAGTCAAGAGATAACCTGATCACTCCACACCAGTTTTCTCCCCAAATACAGAGACCAAGACTGACAGTCCTTGGACTCTGAGAAAGCAGTCATCTCAGCTGTCTCCCCAGATGGCCTCACAGTGAAGGATTCTGCCTATACCAGCGGCACCCCATCAGTCACACACTTCCTTAACCCTTCCTTTCTACCCCTGCCTCTGCTCTCTCTATAGCACTCATGGATTACTAGGAGAAAAGGATTCTCCCATTCTAGCTTGTGTCATTATCCATCCAACTTGTCCTAAGCAAAAATTATGTTCCTGAAACATTCCAGGCCCTTTACCAGTCCATGTATGGGTTTGTGCCACTGTGACATCCCCAGAATCTCTCCTCCTGTCCTTCCTCCATCAGGAACAATACCCCTATGAGACCCAAACCTCATTCTTACAAGATGGCACACAGTCCAACTCCACAGTCCAACTCCACCTTCAAATGCCCAGCTTTCTTCATATTGACTGGCATCCCAGGGTTGGGAGATGGCCAGGCCTGGCTGACACTGGTGTTTGGGCCCATGTATCTGCTGGCCCTGCTGGGCAATGCAACACTTCTGACAGTGATCCGGACAGACTCTACACTGCACCAGCCCATGTTTCTACTCCTGGCTACACTAGCAGCTACTGACCTGGGTTTAGCCACATCTATAGCCCCAGGGCTACTAGCTGTGCTGTGGCTTGGGCCCCAGCCTGTGCAATATGCTGTCTGCCTCATCCAGATGTTCTTTGTACATGCACTGACTGCTGTGGAATCTGGTGTGCTTTTGGCCATGGCCTGTGATCGTGCTGTGGCAGTGGGACGTCCACTACACTACCCTATTGTGGTTACTAAAGCGCGGGTGAGCTATGCAGTCTTGGCATTGACACTGAAAGCTGTGGCTATTGTGGTGCCTTTCCCTCTGCTAGTGGCACGATTTGAGCACTTCCATGCCAAGATCATACACCATGCCTATTGTGCACACATGGCAGTCGTAGAGCTGGTGGTAGGTAACACACGGGTCAACAACTTATATGGGCTGGCACTTTCATTGGCTGTGTCTGGTGTAGATATTCTGGGCATTGCTGGATCTTATGGGCTCATTGCTCATGCTGTGCTTCGGCTACCTACCCGGGAGGCCCGGACAAAGGCCTTTGGTACATGTAGTTCTCACATCTGTGTCATCTTGGCCTTCTATGTGCCTGGTCTCTTCTCCTACCTCACACACCGCTTTGGTCGTCACACTGTCCCAAAGCCAGTGCATATCCTTTTGTCCAACATCTATTTGCTGCTGCCACCTGCCCTCAACCCCCTCATTTATGGCGTCCGCACCAAGCAAATCAGGGACCGATTCTTAGAAATGCTCAAGTTCAGAAAAAAGCCATTTTAATGGACAGTGGGACCTTGAGGTAAACAGGGTAAGGAAACTCCCTTGGAGCAAAACCTAGAGTCTAGAAGTGTGGGTTATGTTGTCTTTGTCCTATATATGCAGAGAACTGTGATGACCCAAACGGTATTTACTGTGAAATCCTTGGTGTGTATACCACTGGCACCTGTAGACTTTGGCCTAGCCAGCCATGTCTTGCTTGAAAGGAGGCAAAGGCAGGTGCTGCACATTACCATGCAGGGAATACAAAAAAAAAGATAAAGGAACTAGTTGAGATTCTAAGATCTAATCTATTTGAGAATCTCCCTTTCCTCTCCCCACCCCATCATTTGAACCCAAGTCTCACTATGCTTAAATGTGTCGCTGTCTGTCTGGAGTTACAACGCTCTCTGTACCTGCAGTCAGACTCTATTTTCAGCCTGTTCTTGAGGAGTTACTCCACATTTTAAGAAACTGGAAAGTGTACCCTATAGTGCCAATCTACCCAGAATATGGGACTTTAAGACACTCCCAAAGAATTCTCTTGGTCTTGTGTGTAACCACTACTTTCCTCTTCCTTCAATTCCAATGAACATCCCCCAAAGCAATACCTACTACTTCTTTCTCTGAGGCTGGGACTTTGGGAGTCAAGTATCCAACTAAAGGATCAAGACATTGTAATCACTTATCAACCTGCCATTTTGTGTACCCTCAGCCAAGAATGGAAAATCCCCCCAATAAAATCCCCATCAGAACCCCTATGTATCCTGTTCATTGTCACTAGCAGCACGTGATTCTGGTGCAATATGATGAAATGGGAGTATTTCATGCTGCTGCCACTGCCCGGAGATAGTAAACAGGAAGTGGCACGGTGTTGCCCAATGGGGGAACTCATTTTCAGTTAAGGCTGAATAATGGAAGGAATAATATATAAGAGGCAGGGAGTCACAGCTGTAAAGTGAGAGAAAACTGCAGTCATCAAGTCTTGGTGTTAGTCAGAGACCTGAAGCAAGAACCACTCAGCACAGTAGCTCAGAGAGCTGGACCAAGCATCATGCGACATCACACAGATGGGATAGCTCCTGTGTAGAACACTTGTCATTTCTAGGGCTAAATGCGGTCTCACTAGAGCCCTTACAAACAAGAAAGAGGTACCTCAAAATGCCTGCACACTGAATCTGAATGACTGAAGAAGGCATCTAGTCCAGTATTTCTCAATCTTCCTAATGCTGCAACCCCTTAAAACAGTTCATGTTGTGGTGACCATTAACCATAAAACTATTTTCATTGCTACTTCATAACTGTAATTTTGCTGCTATGAATAATAATGTAAATACCTTTGGAGATAGTGGCTTGTCACAGGTTAAGAACCACTGGTCTAGTCAACCATGTATGAGTTTAGTTATTCCCAAAATTTATCTTTTTCATGAAGTTCTAAGTTTAAAAGATCTCCACAAAATGACTTTATAGAAAACTAACAAAATACTAGTCCTAGAGCTGGAAGAGATGGCTCATTGGGAAAAAGCCTTGCCTGAAAGCATGACAACCTCTGTTCAGATAGATTCCCAGCACCCACATAAAAGCTAGGTGCAAGTCTGTAACCCCAGTACTGAAGAGGAAGACAGAGAAGAGATAGGCAGATCCCTGGAACTCCCAGCCCATTCAGTGAACTCCAGGTTAAGAGAGAGATTGACCCAAAAGATAAAGAAAATGACAGAGGAAGACACCCAACTTCAACTCTGGTTCCTCCATACACATGTGTGTGCACACAAAGACATACTGAACCTGAGGATCACAAGCTAAGATACCCAAATCTTTCTCTTAAGAAATTTCCCTTTGATAAATCTATTCTGAGAAAATAACTGAGATGTGAACAAACATGTATGGCAGTAGAATATTTATTACATTATTATTAAGAAATATAAAGAAATTCCTGTGTGATAATCCCATATCACACATACTTATACACACACACACACCATTTTCCCTCTGATACATGGGAAATCATGTGCAATCAATGCTCATGAGCAATGAGTCTGCCACCATCCCACTGTGAGAGACTGCTCTAAGGCACCTTCAGCTCCTAGCTGTGCAGATCTCCCAAGGTCGCTTGTTCCAAAGCTGTGTGCTCAGAATGTTTTTCCTTCAAGCCATAAATCTAACACATTTGTGTTTTGTTGACAATGGATACATACCTACCATGTGATATGTTCAGAAAGCTTTACCAGCACATTCTCATTCTTCACAATTACCTGAGAATTAACAATATGCCCACAGCCCACCACCTATATTGTCAAAATAAATAATCTCTGTAGGAACTTTTTTTCTATAGCTTTGGCCCAAACCCTAGTCCCATCCATTATGATCTTATTTATAGTCTTTATTTCACTTAGTGTAAATATTCACATATTTTAAAAAATGTTGATATGTTTGACTATAGGGCACCTTCAATCTCAACTGGGATATTCCTTAACATTTGAAATATTATTCCCTTTCATAAACTGAAAAATTCTCAGCTCTAGTACATATTTATCCCAAAAAGCTTAAAATAAAGCATCAGGAGTTTACATAATTATCCCTGCAGCCTGAAACAAAGGAGTATTAAGGATCTTTATCACTTCAAAGTCCTTACTGTCAGTGCTATTCTATGCTGCCATGAGATTCAGGCAGATAATCTCATGTTCTGTGCATAAACCATCCTATTTATTTACTCCCAGTCTCCATCCAGATCACTCTGATATCCTCAAGGTGACCAGTGCCTCTTTCCAAAGATACCACAGAATGATGCCACATGGGAAGCAAATCCCAGGAAAATACAGACCAACAGCCCAACCCTTGGGCTCACCAACTCATCCAGACTCAATTGCCATCTGTTTTTCTTCAGTATCTTTCAGTCTCAGACTCTGAGCAAAAAGGAAAGAGATTTACTCAACATTAAGGTAGAGCAGCATAGAATTTAGGGAGTCTAGAGATTCACAGGAATCAGAAAGCAAGAAAAGGGCAGAAGGTGTGGGCTTCCAACTGAGTAGTTTATCAGAACCCAATCTGCCCTTTGAACCCATGTCCATGAACAAAAATTCTAAAATCTTCTGCTTCCTAATTTGACCAATAAGCACCAATAAGACGCACTGATCTCATCCATCTCTTCTCATTCTGGATTCCCCTTGTCATCTGCACAAGAATCACTCTCTGCCTGTCAGTCAGCTCTTCTACACTGCACAGGTGCAGAGGTACATGGTTCTGTCCCTTCTACTGGTCTCTATCTGCCTCTTACTCCACTTCAGTGTTCCTTATAATTTCTCTCAGGAGGGAACAGAGTTGCCAATTACACTACACTATATCTTTTCCTTGTCGAACAAAATGAAAGGATGTGCTAAACTAGGTGTGATGGTATACCCCTGCAATTGTAGCACTTAAGACAGAAAAGACAGAAGCACCACAAGTAGGAGGCCAGCTTCAGGGACACAAAGATATGCTGGCTCAGGGAATGGAGAGAATGTCTCAGGGGTTAAAAGCACTGGCTGCTCTTCCAGAGGACAAGGGTTCAATTCCCAGCACCCACCTGGCAGCTTACAATTGTCTCTAATTCCAGTCCAAGGAACCTGATGTCCTCTTCTGGACCCCACTGGCACCAGGCACATACATGATGCACAGACATACACGTAGGCAAAAACATCTAAAAACGTTAAAAATTAGAGCCCTAATATCAAAGATGGTATTTTGTGAGGGCCTTGTTAAACATATAAAGAAGAAATTTGGTTTTGGTTCTCTTAAGAAACCCAAGGTTTCCCATTTGGATGGATGTGGCTTCTCTTGTATCCTGCTCACTTCCTTCTCACTAAGCCGCATGTATTTCTCTCATCACACACTGAAATGAGCCATGCAACAGCACCCAGAGGAGCTACTGTTCAATAGTAAGAGCTAGAACCCCCGATCTGTTACTAACTATTCACTGTATTGTTGGCTAATTAATTTTTCTGAACCTACTCCAGAAAAGAAGCTGGGCACAGTGCTATATACCTGTAAACACAGCATTCAGGAATCTTGAGGCAGGAGGACTGCTGTGAGTTCTGGCAGTTTGTAGCAACATAATGAGTTCAGAGCCATTCTGGATTACATAGTGGGGCTCTGTCAAAAAAAAAAAAAAAAAAACAAAAAACAAAAAAAAACAAAAAACAAAACAACAACAACAACAAAAACAAAAAACAAAAAAACCACACAAGAGATTCCTAAAGGAATCTTCTAAGATACCACATTCAGTGTCTCGCACAGACCCTAGCACAGACGAGTTCAATAAATATCTGACATTAATTTCTTGGCAGATCTGTCTACTGCCACTCACTTGCTAAGAGACCTGGCACCCATCCATTTAGTTCTGAGGAGATGTGCCTTCCCTTGAGTTCAACTGTATCTCCTTTTGGAAAGTTTTCTTGATAACACTTTCCCGTCACCGCAGTATCCTTCTGTGTGGTACGACACCTATCACTTCAGCTGGCTCAGATGATAGCCACCTTTGCAAGACAGCATTTTCCTCTAGGTCAGGCTGCAACAGGACACCCCCTAGACAGGAGACCTCCAAGGGGCCTGAGAAAGGACTATGGGACAGACAAGGTAAGGAGTGGGAAAACAATTACTAAAAAGTTCTAATGTAATTTCTTTTGAAGTTATTCTTCTCCAGCAAAACATTAGGTAGTTGAGCTCTCCGGACAAAGACACAAGGAAGATGACGAGTAATAACTAGAGTGGGAGAGGAAACTACTACATACAAATCAGCCAGGGACAGGAGTGGAGCATTAAGAAAACCTTCATGTTTACCTGGGTAATTCTGGCTTCCTGAAAAGTCTTACCAGTTACTAAGGGAACAAAATCCCATTTAGATCTTACTCTTCATGTTACCATTACTCAGCCTAACACCCACCTACACACCCCTGCTTTCTACTGCTTTTATAACCCACTCATAAATAACTGGTTTCAACCGAGGAGCTTTTAGAAGTTAGGATTCCCAGGTATACACCAGACAAATTAAATCAGAATCTCTGAGCATAGGAGACAAGTATCAGTAATTTTTAAATCTCCCAGGTAATTTATAGGTTGAGAATTATTGGGGTTCTTATTGTTGCTATTGTTGTTTAGATGTTTGTTTTCAGTATAAGTCTTGATCTATACTTCCATATCTTTCAGGACCCCAATGCAACTTCAAAACGAAGTAATCTACAACTAACTAGATGGCAGTTACTTTAGTAAAGCAGTTCAAGTGTTCCTCTCTCCAAAGCAAGAGAATGACCACTCCATGCTAAGGCAGAAGACCTTGAGACCATGAAACAGGACTGTGTAAGATGAGAAAGAGTAGAGGAGAGGAGGAGAGAAGAGAGTGAGCATCTTTGTGCTGTTCAAAGGGCAGGGCAGGAACAGAAAGGAAAAATGAAATGGCAAAGGAAAGAAAGAAAAGGGCGAAGTAAAAGTTTGTAAACATTATGGCCCACAGGCAGCAAGAAGGTTAGTAGAGTTACTGTCCTCTCTGTATCCAAGGCTCCATCACCTAGCAGGACCTCTATGACCTCATGCTGGAATAGGTCACAGCCCAAGGTGGGGGGAGGGGTGCCTTACCTTCCTGGGCACATTGGGGGTTCCTGCAGCAGTCACTACCTTGCCCAACCCCTCCCCACCATGTTGGTCAGTAACCCCCACCTGCTAACACTGGATGAAGCAGATGCCACTTGGGCCCTCATCAAGGATAAGGTAGGTAAAGCAAGGAGATTAAGGAGGAAGTGGCAAAGTGTAACCAGGCTGATTCTGAACAAAGTCTCATTCTTTCATGTATCCAAGTATCTGCCATAATCTGGCATAAGATATTCAAGGTTTTGCTATGGGAGGAGACTAGGATAATAAGTGTTGATCTGTGCATACCACAGAAATGTATTTAAACAGCAAACAATGGTGGGAAGGTCACTTTAGATAATACAAGTTAACCTCTGACCTTAACTCATCCCCTGACTTATAAACTGGCCACCTGCAGGTCATCGAGGAGCGTTTTGGGTCCAATGTAGTGGCAGTACCTTTCCTGTCGGATGCAGCCTACTATGATCTACTGGGCGTGCTAGTGAAACAGTCCCGTCGAGCCCACACCCGCCTAACTTTGCCAGGCCGGCAGGGCCGAAGGGCACTGCAATCAGTAGGGCTGCTACCAAATCTTCTAGAACAGGCAGGGTCTGAGGGTGTCTTTGCCCACTGCACTCGGGAATACTCACCAAATGGCCGAGCCGAGATAGCCTACGAAGAAATGCGAATGTTGGATGGGCAGCCCTGCCGGATCCGCCTACATATGGGAGGCCTGCGCAAGAAGGTTGCCTTCCTTCTGCTACCGCCAGGGCAGGTGAGCCTACAGCAGAATCTTCCCTGGATCCGAAGCACCCACAGCATCTACGTCATCTACCAGGTCTTCTCCTGCACCTGGCTGCAGCTAGGGCTGTTACCAACAGCCCGTGAGCCCCAGCTGCTCCGGTTACAGCGGTCACTACCTATTGCTTTCTCCTGCCTCAAGTTTTCACTGCTGCCCAAGGGTGTGCTGGGACCACAGAAGTCTCTGACCAAAGACCCCTTGCCCCAAGGAGCCACCTGGGTTAGACCTAGCCTTAGCATCTTATCAACTCTGGCCCCCACATCAGTACCTGCTGATACCCTTGAAGTTGCTGATGCACCTCCACCTGTCCCAGCCCCACCTACACCACCTCCCCAAGAAGGGCCAGAAGGCAGACCCACCAGATTCTCCTATAAGGGTCGAAACCCCTTCCGGAGGGGCCCCTATATGCTTTCAGGTACTGCTAGGGGAAATGAAGATGAAGCATGGGAAAGACCATTGGAGGGAGAGGGTACAGGGATTCTAGCCCAGGAATGGGTTCAGCAGCCCACAGTGTATACAGGACCCTTATGAAGGGACAGACTTGAGGGAGCCCAGGGAGGGTGAGATGAAAGCATGGCCCTGGTAAGGGTGTGTGGTGGGGGATGCAGCACAGAGTCAGGGTGGGGGGGACTAGGGCGGAAGACCAGGGCATGAGTCAAGCTGTGACTATCCCCAACTCTAGCAGAGAACTGGCTCTTCAGCCCCCGCAACCCCCCACCAGGAGGCCAGGGTGGGGGCCCCGGGGACCCCGACCGGCACTCCATGTCCCTGCCCCTGCTGCAGGGTCTGTCCTCAGAGTTCGACAGCGACGAATGAAGCTGAGGCAAGAGACGCAGGGGGCAAGGCCCCTAAGATCTGACATAGGGATGATGGTCCCCAATAAACATCAGCTGCTGCACCCCCAACCACCCTGGACCTGTGTGCTTCTTCTTTCTTGGGTCCCTAAGCATTAAGTCCTCTCACCTTCTAAGAGCAAAGGGGCTATCCTGAAACCCTATCATCAGTGTTATCTCTGCTGATGATTCCCCCACCTATATACAACCTTCACAGGGCCACAGCCCCATAGATAAAGGGTGGCAAAGAAGAATGAGCACAGAATAGAGATTTCCCTTTTATACATATTGCAACAAGTTCTCATAAAACATTCATCTGAAATAAATTAAAAAGTCCATTTGTCACTGCCTCCAAACATAAAAAGGAGCCCGTGTCCTGGAAATCAGCCCAGGCCACAGAAGGCCCTGATTGTCCATGGAAGAAAATTAAGGATTGAGGGGCCCAAAGCCTGAGATGGGAGGGTCAGATACCTCCTCTAAAGTATCCAACAAGAAAGGCGAGGTGACAGCATGGGCCTGGGAGATGGCAGCCAACTCCTTGAGAAACTCAGGGAAAATGACTGCACAGTAGACAGCATTCTTGACTCGCAGAGCCTCACCTTGGCGTTCAGAAGCTCCGCCCCGGGGGAGCAGAACTGGAGTTGAAGCCCCTGGAGAGCCCCCACCTAGTCCAAGTCCTGTTCCTTCTCGCCCAGGTTGAAGAACCTGTGCCGCCTGCCGGGCCCTGGTTGGACTGTGTGCATGCCGCAGGAGTAACTCCCCCAAGGATGGCCTCCGGCTCCTCACTGAGAATAAACAGAAGTATCAAGAAGGTGCTGGGATCAGGGAACCTGCCCTAGTTTGGGGAGATTTCCCAACCCCCTTAGGTTCTTGAACTTCTCGCCCGGGGTTCTGGAAGAATGGAAGGACAAGATGGACAAGAACTGAAGTTCATTTCTTATCTCTATATATGACTAAAGATTTGATTCAGGTGCTTTTCCTCATTCAACAAAATCCTGCTTGCTCAGCCTTTCTCCTCTATCCTGCCTCCTTAGCAGCCAATATTTGAATTACTTTATTCCCAGCTACAACTCCTTCCTTCTCCATGACCACCTTGGTCTGATTCATTCTAACCACTAGTGTACCACCACCAAGATCACTCTCATACATAATGTACCCTAACTTTTGTGTTTCCTATCACCCCCTAAAGCAGTAGTTCCCAACCTTCCTAATGTTGGGACCCTTTAAATATAGTTGCTCAGGTTGTGGTGACCCCTCAACCATAAAACTATTTCATTACTACTTCATAATTGTAATTCTGTTACTGTTATGAATCGTAATGTAAATATCTGAAATGTAGGATATCTAATATGTGCATCCCCAAAGGGGTCACGACCCACAGGTTAATAACCACTGCTCTAGCACTACATACAGTCAACTACTTCTACTTTGCTCTGACCACCTAAAGCTGACCTATATATATATCCTCTGCTCCTTCAATATCTGTAGTACAAATGTAGTTCAGGGATTGCTTCATTTCTTTACACTCCACTGCCTGTCTAGGATCAATCTCCTTACACCACACCACTACATCATCAGTCCCTGTCCTATACTCAACAAGACCTCCCTCCCACTGGGTATGCCCAGACAACTTCAAATTTGCTTAGATTCAATGGAGCTATCTAAAATACTGTCCTCTGTCTAACTTTCTGGACTTCACCACTTATGTAGCCTCAATTCTTCTAGCCACTAGATCATGAAAAATGTGTATTGGTTACAGAGACACCATACAGACTTATTGTTAATAAGAGCATTCAGAGCCCTTCACAAACAGGGTCTCATTGAGCAATCTACCTTCACTGAATCCAATAGGCACCTTACATCCATCTGTAGCTTCCTTTGACTACAATTTGTCATTCTTGCTTTTTCATCCTGTCTAGCTTAATTATCTCCAACTGGGAGAACCCTGAGACTACTTATTGTGATCTTCCCTACACTGACTTCCTGTTCCACTACCATTAACAACATCAGTAATTTCTTCCCAAGGCTTCTATTTCATGCACTAAACTATTAACTCAAGAAGTTAAGAATGTTGCTTTTAATGCTTTCTTATCTCCTCAATCACTACCAAATTCTGCCATATTTAAAACTACCTTGTCTCCTCAACCACTGACCAAATTCTGCAGAAACTTCCTTCCCATCTCTGCCCTATCAGGTGCTTCCTTTCTTTTCCATTATTCAAATTAAATCCTGCCTGGTCCTGATTGTTCTTCCTGAATCCCTTCTCTTAACTCCAATTCACCTGCAATTATTCATCACATCCAGATTTTAAAAACCTCTCCTAGTTTCTTAGTGTCTGAAAGAAAAATCACAACTTCTGTCCAGCCTAACTTCCACTCAAAAACCTTTTAGTCTAGCCAAATCTTTCTAGCCATATCACCAATTGTTCTGCAGCCTTGTAAACCCCCTACTCTCATTACTCAAAGGCACATGCTATAGCCAAGTTCTCACAATATCTCAACCCAAGAACTTCTTCCTCCTTCTGATCTCTAGATCATCATCAACTTTTTGTTGATACTGCCAATTAGGCTCTTAATTAATAAAACAACTCTATCCTCTGACCCAAACCCAACATGAAGACTCAATTTTCAACAGCTTCTTCAGTTTCTGGATCTTAACTAACTTGGGCTAATGAGGTATCTAGGGAGAATAAAGGAGGGTGGTCAGTTAGTCCTCACCTAGAGAATCAGAGCGGCGGGGAGCAGGTCCTGCTGCAGGACCCTCAGCCCAGTCCAGCTTGCCACGAGCAATGAGGTACTTCTTGGCTTTGGATAGCAGAGCAGGGAAGTCCTCCTGGGAGGCTGCAAAGCTCTCAATCTTATTCTTCACAGAGCCCAGCACCTATGAAGCACAATTGTATAATGTTTCTGATGGTTTCACATTGATACAGGCCTTTCTAGTCCCACTGCATCTGCTCCCAGCCCACCGAAGGTCACTCTAGCTGTGGGCCTGGCCCACCACTGAGCCTGGACGCACCCATGCATGCATGCATCGCACACCTGCAGCAAGGACTTGACACTGGGCTGGAAGACCATGTTGGTGTTGAGCAGGAAAGAGCGGAGCAGGGGCTGGGGGTGACAGGCCAGCTGGGCCACCAGCCCCGTCAGCAGGAAGTTCACATAGACGGAGTTCTGCAGCATGTTCTCGAGTTTGGCAAAGAGCACAGCCATGAAGGGGCCTGGGAAGTGGGTGGGCACAAGGATACAAGGCCTGAACACAATGCACATCGCACACATTCCTCCCCCAAAAAAGACCCCCACTAGATGAAAATTATATAAGTATCTAAGGGTGTTAAATGACCTGTGACCACTTTCTCTAGACTATTAAGGTAATCCAGATGCCAGCATTATAGACATTATGACTGAAGAGTCAGATCTTAGGCTCTAGAGTCAGAGATTTCATCTCAGATTTCAGATGTGACTGGGTAAGTTGAAAGCTCGCCAACATTTAGTTTCCTATATATAGTAAAATAAATATACCTACCTCATAAGATAATTAAGAGGACCAATGAGATATCAATGTCATATATCAAGTATAAGATCTGGCAAATTTTTTCATTTGATTATAACCATATCCTACACTGTATTTCTCAGTTTTTAAGAAGCTTCATTTAAGAACACAACAGAAGGAATAAACAGAGAGCCAAAACATCAAATCAGGTTCCATGAAGACAGAGTAACACAAAACTGGTCATAAAGAAAGCAAAAAAGATGTAACAATGACAAAGAAAGAGACTACGAACTTCAAAGCAAGTAGTAAGTCTTTAGGGGAACAGAAACCATGTCAGCTCTGTCTTTCAGGAACAGGGAATCAAGGAGGCAGACTAGACTCTACAAGAAAATAGCAACTTAGTTCGGGGGCACAGGAAACTGATTCAGGATGACAAAAAGGGATTAGCATTGCACTCTGGGAGAAATGCCTTAAGACATGACACTGGACCACCAGAGCCACTGAATCAGTATTTCTGATGAAAGATTTTTAGTGAAAGAGATTATTATTTAAAGTGTACTATCAAATGTGATAGAAGAATGATGAACAAGAGGTGGTGAATCTTGAAACATTTTATACCACCATCTACTTGATGCGTCCATATGACTAGCCTTAGCTCAAAAGTAATACTAGCTTAAGAGTCCAAACAAAATCCTTAACTTATCCATTTGTTCATTCCCTGGGGGTATCTTGTAAGGGTTAATGCAAAGAGCACAAATAACTTTACAAAGAAAAGGGGAAAGAAGTATCAGTTAATACTACAAGATGGTGGTAAAACCACACCACCTAGAAGTACTGAATAGGAAAGGAGTAGAGCAGAGGCTAAATGAATAGGAAGATAGTTTTCTATAGTCTGCAAAAGAAGGACTATGGCTCCAGACAGAAGCCCCAGTGCTATACCAAGACAGTCAATCCCAGGATTACCAAGACATAAAGTATACAACTTGACTATTGACAACTGGGATAGGTGGTTCCTTATTCAACTTAAAATTTTCCATGACCCATTGATGGTAATCCCAGTGTAAAGCTACTGTCTGCTGTATTCACAATGTGCCAATATTATATTAAATGACTTTCATGCACCAATGGTAGGCAGAATGCCAACTTAAGGGGTGCCTAATCCAAAGTCTATGGTCTTAACCCTAGCCATTGCACTGCTTCCCAGAAATTTTTTGTTTGTTTTCCCATGATAAGATGTAGATAACAACTTGATAAAGGCTTGTCTTGCTCATAAACAAAACAAAGAAGAGCCGGTCCAAAATCTCAGGTTGGATCTAGCTCCAGGGGCATCAACCCAAAAGGGCCTATCAGGTACACTCAGAACCATGCTGTCAGTTGCCCTCAAAGAAGAATATCACTCACCCTCCAATCCTTATTATCTTAAGTCCTTAAAATAACTGTATTGGACAGTCATGGCAACCAAGAAGGTACAAGACAGTGGATGGGAGAAATTAAATCTGAGAAAACACCGAAAGAGCTGACTCCAGTGCCATCAAAGACCTAGCAGCAGACTCGAAACCCAAATACACAGACTGGTGGGAATGGCACAAAACAGAGGTGCACCTGTGTCTTTCGCACAGAACAGTACAGATATCATTCATTTGGTTCAGATATATTTACCAAGCACAGAGCATCCTATTTATAAATCCCAGGAAATGGCCAAACTAAGGGAAAAGAAGGAACATGCATATAAGGACATACAAGGCTCAGACGTGAGTCAATATCCAAACCAGCACAAGCATGGAAAAACATATCAACAAACATGAGGGCATGGTACATGGTATATATGCAGAAGGGACTCAAGCAAAATGGATGAGGGCTAGGCAAATACACAGAAATGACATAGCCAAAAAGTCTTAGAAATCTGCACAAACACATTGAGAACATGCAAGAGTACACAGAAGAGAAGGCTTAAGTTAAATAGCTTACCAGTGAAGGGCTGGCTTGGTAGCTGGTGGAGGGTCCGCAGAGGGCTGCTGAGGAAGGGGCCAGGGGGCTCAGGAGGACAGGTGAAGCTCTCGTAGGCCTCCTCCTCCTCAGGAGGTAGTGGAGGCTCTAGGGGAGGCTCTGAGCCAGCTCCACCATTGCTCAATGCCACCTCCAGCTCCCGGAGCTCTTGCCCAAAGCTCTCTAGTCCTGCCATGCCTTCAGAGGTACCCTCTAATAATTCCCTAACTCCTTCCTGTGGCACCAATCGTGGTACCAAACGAACCTTCTTGGCTCCCTCTGGCCATGGCCCCGGTACCCCATTGAGCTGGGGTAGGGGTAGGTGGCCATGGGTATCCCCTACACCCACAGCTAGCCCCCGACTCCCTAGATTTTCCTCCTCCCCTTCCCCAACATTGTCCTTGATCTCCTCAGGCAGTAGGCTGCGTTTCTTAGTCCGAGAGGCAAGAGGGTTAGACTCAGGAGGGGGCCGCTCGCCATCATAAGGGGCAGACCAGGTTCGGCAGGCTCGGACACAGCGGTCTACACCACGGCGTGCCTCACGAAGATACTCCAGATAATTGTCTTCTAGCTCACCAGGCTCCTCTGCAGGGCTAGGCCGTCGGCCAGGGCTGGAAGTTGGGGATGCAGTAAGCCCTGGTGAGCGAGGAGCTGGACCTGGGGACTCAGAGCCACCTAGGCTCTGTTGCCGAAGAAACAGAGCCAAACGGGACGGTGTGGAGGGACGAGGCACTGTTACCACTGAAGAAGAATCAACACTTGGGCTTCCAGGGCCTTCAGAGGGAAGAAAGCATAAGCATAAATCAAGGAGATAGCTCAAGAGGAGAAAACAAAGATCTAGAGGCTAAAGGAGGAGACAGTAAGGAAGTAGAAATGGAACTATTTTGATAGCTAATTCTCATCACCCCCCACACCTCACTACCTCCATCGAATTTAAAAAAATGTAAATAAAGCCAGGAGGTAGTGGAGCATGCCTTTTATCTCATCACTCCTGGGAGGCAGAGAGGCAGACAGATCTCTATAGTTCAAGGCCAGCCTGGTCTACAGAGTATTATTACACAGAGAAACCTTGTCTCAAAACAAAACAAAACAAAAAACATGCAAACAGAACACATGATTGAAATAAGGAGTTCTAGCTCTTCCCAGAAATAATTTCTCTGGGAAAGTTAAAGATCCTCTCTGCAAGACCACTTATCAATTTCCCCAGAGAGGAAATTCCACTCATTGTCACCTTCCTCCCCTCACCCAAGCCTTGCTTTCTCCCTAGGCTCCCCCAGAACCCAGGCCATACCCGTAATGTCCTCCCTTCTCCCTTCCTCTCTGCTAGGCCCACCTCGTGCCCATGAGGCATGCTCTGGACGAGGTGGGCTCGGGGCATGGTGCCGACAGCAGCGAGGGATTAGGGAGAGAAACTTGTCAGCTGCTCGTCCATAAAGATCCACATCACGCACAGCTGGCTTCTGGCTCAGCATCACATGGTTACATGGGACAAGATACCTGGGAAATAGCAAAAAGAGAATATAGGGTGATCAGGAAAGAAAGCACCTGAAAGCAGGCCAAGTAAACTAAATTGCTAAACTAGGCTCCAAGAGGACACTCGTGAGCAATCCCAATACAGCCCATCACCCTGACAAAACACTAGGCCCTGAGGGTCAGCCATCCCTCAGCCCTGCCCCCACAGGTACCTGAGAACCAGCTGAAGCAGAACATCTTCACAGCTGAGGTTCAGAAGGGTCCTGAAGAGACTCAGAGAAACCATGCAAAGCTGAGGGGGAAGGGGAGGGAGGGAGTCACCATAAGAGCTCTCTACCCTCCAAACTATTCACCAATGGAAACTCCCATTCCCCCAACCCCAGGCCCAACAACCACTCTAAGAATAACCTATGCACCAAGGTCTAGCACATAAACAGTATACTATGCATTAACTAGATAAACACATAATCTTTGTGAACAAAACTTCACTAGTCACAGAAAATAATCATGTGTCAGATCCACTGCAATTCTACAGACCATATACATAACTGTACTATCTGTCAACATATTGATTCCATGAATGCTCCAATGAAAACCCAAGAAGACAGACACGAAGAAAGACTATAACAAAGTAAATGATTCACAGGAAACTATTGCAATATGACAGCCAAGTAAACACCTGTCAGAAGGGACTGTAGTCACACAGTAATTGAATGGCTACCAATAAGAGGGAACCTGGAAGAATCCCAACTGGGAAGTAGGTGGAGTCATTAAGTATGGAGTCTGAGTCATGTCTCCAACCCCAGTGTATCTCAGGAGATGGGATAAAGAGAAGCTCAGGGCAACTGACAGGAAAAGGAAAAAGTAAGTGAGTAGGTCAAGAGCAGGAAAACCTTTTGTTTTAGAAACAGAAGAAGCTTTATTCATTTCTAGCTAGACAAAAATAACATGTGCAGAGTAAGCTAACCTCACTGCTCTGAATCCCTACAGCATTTTATACTTTCCTTATGGTAAGTATGTCAAATATCTTGGTCTTGTATAGTCTTGGCATTGCTTGCTAAATGGCTGTGAGAGAATTAAGTGGATCAATAGTAGGAAAAAGTTCACATTTGGGGTAACATGGATATCCTAAATGACCATTTCAATCAGCAGTGAGAATTCAGACTCACTCAAGAATGGTAGGGTAAGCAGGAAAGTAGTCCTTCAAAGATCTGACCACCAGAATCTATAAACATTTTACTTTACAGACCAGAAGAGACTTTACAGATGTGATTAAAATTATGGACCTTATGGGGCTTACAGTGTAGCTCAGTGATAGAAGTACTTATTTAGTATGCATGAGGTACTAGGTATGACATACAGCATCATGTCTAGAATACACAGTGAGACTGGCTCAAAGAAAAAAGAAAAAGGCCTGGGAATGTAGCTCAGTGGTAGACTGCTTGTCTTAGCACACACAAGGCCCTGTGTTTGGCCCCCAGCACTGTTTATAAGAAAAATTGTAAAGAAAAGAAAAATTGGTAAAGAGGCTCAAAATATAGCAGGGCTGTGACCCATCATTGTTGGCTCTAATAGGGGAAGAAGGCAGTCAAATTGGGAATAGTCTTCAACAGACAGCAACAACAGTCCAAATATGTACTCCAGAACTAAAAGATAAATCACTGAGTTTGTGGTAATCTGTTTTGATAGCAATTAGAAACTAACACATATAATCAGGTTCACAGACAAGTTAGCCAAAGGGGTCTCACTTAAAGGCACAAAAACCAAGGCAAATACCTTAAAAGGAGTAGAAAGTAGAAATGAAAGCATCTACAAGCTTAACATGGGTACCCATTAATCAGAAGAGACCTGGTTCCTCCGAGAACCAGAAACTAAGAAGTAACAACCCAAGAACATGAGAAGCTTATAAAAAAATAAATAAAAATAATAAAAAAACAATGTTGGAAATTAATAGAAGTGCGTGCTAGAGACTAAAAACAATGCAAGAAAACCAGTAAGATCAAGATTAGGATGAAAGAATGGGAGATAAACACAAGAAGGATGAGAATGAATCTCGAGGAAATTAACTGTCAAGGCAACCCACTGAAGTCAGACAGACCTAATACCATAGCCTGCTCTACCTTTAAAATAAGGATAAAAGTTTATAAAATTAAGCATTTGATATCAGAAACATATCCACCTTCTTCTTTCTCTCTCCTCTCTAGAATGCATGAGAATCTTCTAAACTCTCATTACTTTCTCTCTCTTGCTCAGTCCATTTCTAGTCACAATGATCTTTCATTCCTAGAACATGTTATACTCATTCCCTATTGCATGCCCTTTTGTATGCTGTTCCCTCTGCCTAAACTGTTCTTAATATTCAACAGCTATAACTCCATTGACTTGGGTATAACATAACATCCTCTGAGATGTCTTCACCAGCTATTCCATTCTTTACCTAACTTTTTTTGTTTTACACAAACAGTAATCTCAATTTTCAACTATTTTAATAACTTAATTTGCTATTTATACTCTCCATAAAAATAAGCTCTAAGACATCAGCAGCAATGACTACCACTGTGTTCCCAACACCTAGTGACCCAACAGGATGTCACTAACAATACACATGTACAGGTAGAAGGAATCTAAGTGGGCAGGTGGGTGGATGTGTCCCCTGACTACAGTTCAAATGTAGCCAATCCAAAGAGGAGAGAAGGCAAGCCTACAAGGAAAAGCTTGACCATTTATTAGTACAGACACAAAACCCAAAGCACTCATATCACCCACAGCAACTGAGAGAGTGATAAACAGCTTAAGGGAACTGTGGGGCAATATATTACAATCATTGCACCATGGCAAAGTCTACAGCCCTGATGGATAACTATGCTGCAGATGCACATAGTATAAAAACAGGGAAGTAAATCAAAATGGCTAAAAGTTTAGTGCTACAAACTGCCACCTTGAAGTGTCTATGAGTCAAAACCCAAAAAAGAGCAGAAATACTCTCTGACAACAGAAATCAGAGAAAGATGGCTCACCTAGGTACAGTAAGCCAGGACAGAGTTTAAGAGCCATACCCGGGAGTTGCTGCCAATGCGGGCAACGAGAGTGTCAAGGATGGTGTGGGTGTCGTGCCGGTGTAACAACAGGAATCGCAGGAAGGTACGGAGCAAAGCAGGCTCTGAGATGCTCCGCAAGAAAAGTTCCAGATAGGCGGTACTGGCAATCATCTCCTCCACAGAGGTCTAGATGAAGGGGAGACAAAGTTTGGAGACTTAGGGTTTCCCTGCACATAAGATTCATATTCCCTGGGTTCTATAGAACAAGTATCAGAAAGGAAAAAGAGGAGAATGCTACCTACTGCCTCCCATGTAAGTCCTTTCACTGGTCAATCATACCCCAGTCCAGGTCTTCCTCACCACCTATAATCCTTACCTTGTGCAGGGCAGGGCCCATGACAGGCACCAGGAAACCATTATGGATATAATCAACCAGCTGCTTCTGTACCAGGGGGTGAGCTACCTACATGGAACAGGAGAGAAGAAAGGGATTATGAAGAGTCCACTGCCTGGAAGGGAGCAGAGTAATATAATAAAGATAGGTAGCCTAATCCCAAGTTCTATAGTAGAACTCCAGGAAATGGACCTGTTTACCCCAACTTCCCTGAAGCACCAAGTGTCATACCCCTTAGGAGCCCTATTCCTACCTGAATGACTGCATTGCAGAACTCTAGGGAACTCATGAAGAGTGCAAGCGCTGGCACTCCAGTCCAGTCTTCCCGTCGCAAGCAGTGCCAATCATCCCCTGGAACCTCAATCTTTCGGGGCAGTGAGGAGTACAGGGCACTCAGCCCTGTGGCCAGCACCTAAGGAAGGTTACCAAAGAGTCAGATAATATAACGAGGGCTTTGGGAGCTAACTAATCATAAGATTTGATGGGAATACAGGTAAAAGATATTACCCAAGGCTGTTATTAAGTTGCCATGTGCCAGGCCCTCACCTGCAACTATCTAGTTATGCTCATGTTTCAACCCCATTCCAACTCCAAGGAGTTGCTTTTGAATCTGAAGCAAAGGGCTCTCCCTGACACCTAGCTTTTCCACATCTCCTGGATAGGAAGATGCTGTCCAATATTCATATGCCACACCACCCTAACCCCCGATCCTAGGGCTTGCTAACCGGGCAGAAGTAAGAGTGATCAGCGATGTAGCGGCCCACAGTGGGGCTCCCATCTGAGAGAGCCATGAGCAGAAGTAGAGCATCACGGGCCTGCTGGCCCAGGGCGCCTTCTCGATGGACAAAAGGAACAAGGCGAGAAAAGAGGAGAAGACGTGGAGCAGCTCCAGGCTCAGGAGGTGGCTGCAAGAAGAACTCGAGCAATGAAGGCTCCCGGGCAACACACACACACAGTTGGCTGAGAAGTAGCACCAGGCCTTCATCCAGTGCTGGGCTACTGGGCACAGGGCGGCCACAGGCATCCAGCAGGGCAAGCAGAGCCTCACGAACTGGCCCATGCCGCAACAGAGGCTGGCGAGCTTCGCTCACTAGCATCTCAAATAGTTTCAGCTGCTCAGCCCGCCGTTCCTCTACCCCATCCCCAAACTCATCCCATTGCAGCTGCCATGTTAACACTCGGCTCAGCAGATCTTCATGCAGAGCAAACTCTAACAGGGGCCCAGGGCCTGAGGGGGCCGAAGGAACAGCTCGATCCTCTGCCAGCAATGTTAGCATTTGGTAGGTGTGGTTTCGAACAGCACTGAGATCATCTGCCCCTCCAGCAGCTGCCCGTGGGCCTTGCCGTTCCAGGATTCGAACCACCTGATGCAAAGGACAGAAAAGAGGAAAAATCTAAGATGATAAGGTAACTAAATGGGGTGATAAGAACATAGAACTCTGAAAGTTAGGACCACTAGGGTGAGTAACAGACTGGGTATCTTGCCATGGAGTCTCCTACCTGAGACCAGTGATTCTTGAAGACCATGAGGCATGTCTCAGGGTCAGCCATGACAGGGGTCTGCAGACTGGCCCCTTGAGGTACTCGGTGCCCAGGAACCCGGGAGGCCAGCCTGCTCAGCCAGTTCATCTTCTCCATGAGGCAGGCTGGACAGGGCCAGCAGCCAGAGGACTATACTTTGAGATTGTACCAGCTGGAGGTTTTCTCCACTTCTGTCTCCAATCTGCTTCATCCGGTCTGTAGAAGCCAGTAGCTGGCCATAGAGCCACAGAGTACACCAAACTGGAATTACAAGCCCAGAGTTCACTGTCCAGTCCAGAGTTGCAAATCTAATTCAAAGGAAGAAGATGAAAAGGATAACAAAGCCCACCTCTCTCAACTTCCCTAAAAGAATAACTCAGAAGCATTCCACTGAAAATTCCACATAGCCAGCAAAGGGTGGTGCATGCCTTTAATCCCAGCACATGGGAAAGCAGAGGCAGGTGGATCTCTGTGAGTTCAAGGCCAGCCTGGTCTACAGAGCAAGTCCCAGGACAGCAAGGGCTACACAGAGAAACCCTGTCTCAAAACAAACAACAAAGAACTCAGCTCCACATGGTCAACACATGAAACTTACATACCCAAAATAAAAAGCATAATTTCTACCACCAAACCTGTAGCTTCCTCAACCTTTTTTATCTCAGTAAATGTCACCAACATTCACCTCCATTCTTAGATCAAAACCTGGGCATGGCCCTTGCTTATCTTTTTCCTTCCAATATCTAATTCATCAGCAAATCTTGTCATTTCAGAGGACTATGAGTTCAAAGCCAGCTTGGGCTACATAAAGTTCAAGACAATCTAAGGCTACACAGTTTTAAGACTTTGTCTCAAAAAAAAAAAAACAAAAAAAAAAAAAAAAAAAAAACAAGAATGAAAAAAAAAGTACAAAAATAAAATCATGTCTCATTATTACAATAGTTTCTAATTTAGCTTTAAGGCAGGCTCTCATACACTGAACAGGCTAACTTTGAACTGTTGTTTGTTTTCTGATCTTTTTAGGGGGCTCGCTACCCACCTCCCAAATAAATCACACACGGAGGCTTATTCTTAATTATAAATTCCCAGCCTTAGGTTGGTTTGTTTCTTGCCAGTTTTCCCTAACTTTAAATTATCCCATCTAGTGTTTGCCTCTGGGCTTTTCCCATTCTCTTACTTCTGTAAATCTTACTCCATAGCTTGCTGTGTAGCTGGATGGTTGGCCCCTGGGCCCTCTTCCTTCTCTGGCTACTTCTTTCTTCTCCCAGATTTCTCCTTCTAAATAGTCTCTCTGCCTGCCAGCCCCGCCTATCCTTTCTCCTGCCTTGCTATTGGCCATTCAGTTCTTTATTAGACCATCAGGTGTTATAGACAGGCACAGTAACACAGCTTCACAGAGTTAAACAAATGCAACATAAATAAAAGTAACACACCTTAGAGTAATATTCTATAACACTATGTAACCCAGGCTGGCCTCAAACTCATCATCCTTCTGCCTTACTACCTCACCTTTGCCAGTGCTGTGATTAGAAATGCATGCCACTATACCTGGCCTACTCCTGAGAGTTTATTCTCCATTTAGCAACCATATTACTTTCTCTCCTCTGTTGGCAGCCCCCAGTGACTTCCTATCACACTACAAATAATCCTAATTCTTTACCTTAACCTACAGAACCCTGGACAATGTAATCGCTATAAGCTCTGTCAGTCTCCTCCTCACACATACTTTAGTCACAGGTCTTATTTTCTATTCCCTGAGCTTAGAATCTTCTCCAGCTCTTCCCATTGCTCTTACAATTCTATTTAAATGTCATCTTCTCAGAGAAGCCCACCCTACTTAACAAGTTTATCTAAATATTTTATCTTTCCACCTTCATTTTCTAGTTTCTTAGTCCCTTAATAGAGTCTATGATCTAAAATCTATCTTATCTACCTGTCTTCTCCGTGAAGAGCTTAGCTCTTTGAGGACAGGATCTGCCTATCTTAATGACTTTTTTATCCTCAGTGGCTAGAATAGTATCTATCTATTGAATGCTTGAATAAATACTTGCTCAATTAATGGACAAATGAACAACATGTACCAAACGAGCTACTGACCCACAGCTCCTTCTCCATAGCACCAAACACCTCATCAGTATTGTCTCTAACAAGCAAAAACTCTTCACAGGAACCATGTGGTTCAGCCTTGTTTCCTCTTTACACTCAAAAGGAGCTTAAAGAACCCAGACATCTGATAGCAGTCCCACACTCTGACCTAAGATTATATTAACCAACACCTCCTTTCATCCATTTCTCTCACAATCACCTCATCATAACTAAAGGAAGGTAGCAACTGTGCTGAAGGACACTTTTTGTAGATGTGATCTTACAAAGGGAAAGCCAATCCGAAAGATCAGGGAGGGTATACTCAACTGATTAACTCAAGGTACAATGAATGGTACTGGTAAAGTTCTGGGCACTACGCTAAGAAACCACTGGAAATACAGGTAAGACAAAAATAGGGTGGGGTGGGAAAAATACACAGAAATATTTGCAAAACTGTAATAGAAGAGTGAAGAAAAGCAACTAACTGTTCTGGGGTGCTGTAAGAGGGGTCCACAGAGATAGTATCTGACTTAGGTCTTTAATGATGACACAGTTACATGAAGAGCTTTCTTCATAGCAAAAACAATAAAGCCAGGCTCACACCTATAATCCCAGCACTTAAGAGGCTGAGGCAAGATCATTAGTTCTAGTACAGTCTCAACTATACGTTAAAAAACAAATCTCAAAATAATAATAATAATAATAATAATAAAGCCTAACCAAAAGTACAACACTGGGGGGAACAAAGCATGTCATCTGAAAGGAGACTCCAGGTTTAGTGTGGCTTAATCACTACTTCAAGAGCAGAGGCATGGTACTGAGTTGAAAAGTTAAGAGTGAAAGTTACAAACACCACTGAAGTTCATGCTATAGGAATTTGAGTTTTACCCACTGACCTCCTGGAGACAAAAGTCTTAACAGAGACATGATAAGATCAGATTTATCTTTAAGAGTACCTCAGATATCCAGGAAAGGCGCAAAGCTACACAGAGAAACCCTGTCTCAAAAAAAAAAAAAAAAAAAAAAAAAAAAACCTCAGATAACATTACAAGGTAGAGCAGAGAGGGACAGATGTCAGTAGACAAGTTATAAAAAGTTGTTTCAATGGTCTCTTTTTAAAAAGTAATGGCATAAACTAAGGTAGCAAAAATACCAATAAAAAGCTAAATCTTAGATTCACCTCTATCTCAACATGTCCTGTGCAGTAAGTATTCATATCAGTAATGTCTTTGCACATTACTTATACTGTGTTTCTTCTATTTCTGCAGGGAGCCATATCATTCATTCTTTGAAATCCCACCAACAAACCATTCAAAATGTTTGTGAAACTAAATGTTGGCTCAATGTAATTAATAATAACCAATGTATATACTGAACACTTACTACATACCAAGCTCTGCTCTAAGCACTACTTATTAGTTTCCTCATTTTACAAATGAGGAAATCAAAACCCTGAGAGGCTACAAAAACTGCCCCAAATTAGCCAGCTGGTAAGCAGCTAGACTAGGATGTAAGTGAAAATAATGTTTCTCTGGATTTAAATCAAAAGGTGAAAATAAGACCTGGCACATATAGGAGCAAGTGAGGTGATTAAATCAACTAACACAGGAGACTTGGGAATGACACTGTTAACTATCTTGTAACACAAAAGGAGAACTGTGCTTCACAGAAGGTGATGAGATCAGGTATAGTACACACCTGAAATCCCAGCACTCAGGCTAAAGCAGGGAAGATTGAGCCTCCCTAAGTTGCAAACAGGTCCCAGCAACCCAAGCTACAATAGCAAGAAACTATCTTAGAGGGAAAAGAATAAGATGGAAGAAGAGAAGGAGACAAAGAAGAGGACAAACAACAGTTTTAAGCATATTAATTTTTGAGATGCTTAAAGAATTATAATATTTCTAAAAAATGGGATAGGAATGTAGTCCCATTGGTAGAATGCTTGTCGAACTCTCATAAAGCCCTGAGTTCAATCCCCAGCACCACATAAACCAGGAATGATGGTACACTGGGAAGGTGGAGAAAAAACTGGGCAGAAATCCTAGATCATTTTCAAATACAAAATGAATTTAAAGCTGACAGGGCTATGTGAGGCTGGCAAAATAAAATAAAATAAAATAAAATAAAATAAAATAAAATAAAATCAGATATAAATTCTGAAGTTGCCAGTCTATAGGCATTCAAGGAAGCTGTGAATATTACTATAAAGAAAAAAAAAAAAAAAAAAAAAAAAAACACCTAAGGGCTAAATCTTAAGGAACACCAGAACTTAGGAAAGCAAAGTGTGGTGGACTGAATAAAAATGGCCCTCATAGGCTCATAGGGAGTGGCACTATTATGAGGTGTGGACTTGTTGGAGGAAGTGTGTCACTGGGAGTGGGCTTTGAGGTTTCAAATGCTCAAAGTCCAGTGTCTCACTCTCTTCCTGCTGCCTGCTGATCCAGATGTAGAACTCTCAGCTCCTTCTCCAGCACGATGTCTGCCTGCAAGCCATGCCTCTGAACCTGTAAGCCAGCCCCAATTAAATGTTTTCTTTTATAAGAGTTGCCATGGTCATGGTGTCTCTTCACAGCAACAGAAACCCTAAGATACAAAGAGAATTGTTAACAAAGATTTAGCCAGATGCAATGGTGCATACCTATAATTCTAGCACTAGAGAAGCTGAGGCAGGAAGATTTTCAGTTCAAGACCAGCCTGAGTTCTATAACAAGAGAATTTCTCAAAAACAGAAACGAGAAAAACAAAACTGTGGGAGCCCACAGAGGTTTCCTAGTGAGATCTGAGTTTGCTCTACCCAGCAGGGCTGCATAAGGGGATGGATTGACTACATGTATGGTTACCAGGTGTTTGGAAGGGTCTGCACTTGGGCTGTGCGGTGTGCTTTGATCTAGCAAGGGGAACTTTAGCCCAGCACCCTTGGCATTGTTATAAAAAGCCTTTTTGAAGAGCCAGAAGGGGATAGTGGATTTTGATACAGGTCCTCCCGAAGCTATCCTATGTTTCTTTCTGTTTCTCTCCCTACTATATTTCTATCTACAAATTCCTCATGCCCCTCTCTTCCTCATAGGAACCCTGTAAAAGGCGGGTGCTGGCCTCCCACACAAGACAAAAATACCAGGCCCTGGTGTATGCCTTTAATCCCAGCACTCAGGAGGCAGAGGTATTTGAGATCAAAGCCAGCCTGGACTTACATGGAGAGCTCCAAACTAGCTAGGGTGCATAGAGAAACACTTGGCACCCTCCCCAAAGCACGCACGCGCACACACACACACACACACACACACACACACACACACACACACACTAAATAAAGACAGTAAAAGTAGCCGAGCAGTGGTGGCACAAGCCTTTAATCCCAGCACTTGGGAGGCAGAGAAAATGGATCTCTCTGAGTTCAAGGCCAACCTGGTCTACAAAGTGAGTTCTAGGACAGCCTTCAAAGCTACAGAGAAACCCTGTCTTGAAAAAACCAAAAAAGAAAAATAATAAAAAAGACAGTAAAAGTAGTCAGAAATTAAAGGAGAAATCCAAAATATAATGATATAGAAACCAAGATGGTTGTTTCAAAAGACTGGAGAGAGACTGTCTAAAGTCCCATAGAAAACAAGCAGAATGAAGGTGGAAAACAGTCCACTGGTTTTATTGAGTTTTTAATATAACCATAGAAAAATAAAGAATGATTAAAAACAAGAGAAATATAAAATGCACTTTAACAAGTTTCAGTGACATAGAGAACAAGAATAGGGCAATTTGTATTTAAAAAAAAAAAAAAGAGGAGGTGGGAGTCAAGAGTTCTGACTGGTTCTGAACTGAATGTTGGCCCAGGCCTGTACTCCAGCACCTGGGAGGCTGAAGCAGGAAGATCACACACAGTTCCAGGACAGCCTATGCACAAAATAAGAGTTTGTGTCAAAGGGGGGGGGGTGCTTTTATTTGGGTTTGGGTTGGGAAGCCTCAAGGCTTTTTTTGTTTGTCAACTGAGAAAGTAAGTCTGAAGAAAGGAAAAGTTGATATAATGGATAAATAAGTTAGGGATAATAAGGAATAAGGTATCTGAGAAAGAAAGGCATATACCACCTTTCTGAGAAGGAAGGAAAACAGTAGTACAGGATGAGTGCCACCTCAGGTAACTATAAAAGCAAAAATCAGAGGGAAGTATCTACCACGTCTTCCCCCAGCCTGTCCCTCACTCAGGAAACTAACAGTAAGGGAAAAAGGAGAAGTGAGAAAGTAGAAAGCCACAGAATATATGCTCACTCTTTCATAGATAGTCTCCTATAAACCACCAAACAAGCACATGCACTAGTGGCTATCACCAGAAAGGATGCACTGGAAAAAGTACTTACCCATAGTCCCAAGGATTTGAGGTTTCAGGAAGATACAAGCTAAGCAATTCAAAGCCCACAGGTAACAATAAAAATTCTCCCCTCTTATTGCTATTAACCTTTCAATACTATACCATATACCCACCTGTGTTGGTTTCTTTAATCACTGCCTATACCTTTGTAAATATAGTCCCATTATTAATTAAACTCTTGTGAAACCCAGCCTGAGCCATCTGCCACCTGCCACCTGCCAAGAAGCTTGACTGATACAAGAATATCACTGTTTACAGAGAACTCTCTACAACATATCTCATTTGAAGACTGAAAACAAATACAGCCTTATGCTCAGGAAAGAATAACACAAATAGTAGGTAAGGCATGAGCTCTGAAATTCCTCAAACAAAAGTCTAAATCTCAATGCACCATCTTCCAGTTATGTCATCTTAAATAAATCACAAATTTGAGCCTGTTTCCATGTCAAAAAATTTCTAATAAATAAGTATTCTTTTTAAGAATTAGTAAGAGAACAGCATTCTGGGCATAAAGCAAATACCCTGTAAACTGTTTCTTTTCTCTTTTCCTTCCTGATCCTGTTTGGCCAGGGTGCTCACATCTCTGAGATGGGAGCTCTAATCTGCTCTAATGTGTGTCTCATGCACGAGCCTCAGTAAGTTCAGCAAATAAGCTCTTAATGTATCCAAAACAAAACCCCCTCCAGGTTCTGAAAGACGAAAACCTCCTCCTATCTTGCAATGTATCTGGGGTACCCACTCTTGCTCCCCTGCTTAACTACCACAAAGCACCTACAGATATAAAACTGACTCTCTCCCTGCCCCAAGGCCTTTTCTCACTATTTCCTGCGGCCCCTGAAAAATAACCACTTGGAATCTGCACCTCAGAAATCAAAACTGAACACTCTTATCTAGGCCTTGTTCAAATATTGAAAAAATATGAAAGGTCATTCCTTGGTATTCCTGCCACCTACTCACTCCAAGCAAAATTCAAGACAAGATAAAGAGGACAGAATTGCCATATAGTTACATGCCTTTTGTCCCACAGCAAAGTCAGAAGAAAAAGATTCCTCTCTGTCTCTCTCTGTCTCTCTCCCCTCACTCTGTCTCTCTCTCTCTCCTGATTTATCTACAAGCTCAACCACAAGGTGAACAGAGAAAAAGCAGTTGATTTCTCCAATCCACACATGGCCAGAGTTGGCTACTCACCTCAGGGTACAAAACACAATACAACTTTATAGGCCTACACAGCAAAAGGTGTCAAGCAACCTCAAAACAGCAGGGACAGGAAGTGGATCAGCCTCAGCCTCCATTAAGAACCTTTGCCCTGGGTGAGGTAAAGAGAAAGAAGCAGGAAGAGACTTTACCAGGTAAGGAGAGACCAAATGACCTTCTAAGAACAGACCTCTTCCTAAGCAAGATTGATTATTGGCATAAGGCTGTTACCCCAAACACTGAAAGTGGACAGACCTGATTAAACCTGTAGAAATACAGTGAGGTGGGGACACTAATAGCCTATTCAGCTGGAGCCCAACTCACACATACCCTCCCTGCTTTTCCATGTCTTGGACAAATGGACTACCACCAGATATGGCCCACCTCCCCCATACCACCTCGGCCTCTTGCAGGCATCTCTTCATCTGAGTGGATCCTCCTAAGGCACAAAGTAAACTTCTAGTACACAGTAACTGCCTTTACAACAGTGACTCCTCAATGTCACACACAGTTATCTCTACCCCTGTTGTTTGAGGGTGACAAAGAGGATGTCAAAGACTGGGTGAAATTAATCCTAAAGGCTAAGAAAAGTTCAATGGGCAGAGAAGAAAAGATGTTCCTAGAAGAGGAAGCAGCTTTTACAAAGATTTCAAGTCTGAAAAAGCAACATGTTTGTTAGAGAACTGTGAGCAATTTATTCAAGCTAGAACATGAGGAAGGAGTGGCAGCAGACAAGGCATGAAGAGGTGAGCTGAGGCCACATTAAGAAATTTGGATGTTGTCCTACATGCTACAAAGAGCCAAAGTTTTTAAGCAGTGTAGTACCATGCTTGCATTTGTATTTTTAGAAAGATCATTCTAGGAATGGACAAGAAAAGGTCAACTTTTAAAGCAATAGGCTTAAAAAATATAATTAGATAAGTGCTAAAGAGCTAAGGAACCAGGCTAAAGTTGGTGAAGGTGTGGTAATATAGGTAACGGAGGGGAAAGTATATTACCATCTTAGTGACTAATTAAATTTAGGAGCTGAAGGAACAGAAAGAATAGAAGATGACACATGGGTGAAAAAAAAACGGGTCAGGGCCAAACACTAAGTTCTGTTCCAGGCATATTAATTAAAAGATACCTGTGGAGATATATGCATACCTGGACATGTATATTTAGAACACAGGGAGAGATTGGGACAGATACAGAGAAATAATCACATCACTATGATGTACTTTTTATATTTCACATTCTCCCTCTAAACTAAAACTGTCTTTTTTTCTCCTAGCCAGAATAAGAACTCTATGCAACTCTATGCCAGTTCTATGCAACTTCAGCAACTTATTTCTATTGTTACCTTATGGGACTGCATTCTCAATAAGAATTTATGAATAAATGAATGAGTTTGTTTTCCTAGCTCTTAGTAAGAATGCCTGACACATGAATGATACGGAAAAAATGATTACATACACCACCACAAAAATATTTCTACCACTACAGCATCCTCATCCACGTTTCACTCTCTCAGACCTACCATTCCTCTATATATCAGAAATCAAAATCCATGTTAATTGATGCGTTACTGTGGCAACAAAGAGTTTAGTATAGCAAACAAAAGGTTTTCCAGATCCTATGCCTTCTCTAGTACAAACAAGAATTTAGACATATCCTAAGAATACTCCAATATGCTAGCCATGGTAGTGAACACCTTTTATCCCAGCACTTGGAATGTAGATGCAGGCAGATCTCTGAGTTTTAGGCTACATGAGACCTATCTCCAAAAAGAAAAAAGAAAGAAGGAAGGAATCCTCTAACAAGTTATTATGAATATGCACCAGATACTATACATACCTATTCCATGTCACTGGCACAGTATTAAAGCCCTCATTCCTATGACACTCTCAGTCCCCTTAATCTCTTTTTGCAAATAGAACAATTACAAATCATAAAGACGTACTTCTTGCCAGTATGAGGTTCATGACAACTTTCCAATACATCATGTGTCTTTTGCCCACATCATCTTTACTTTCTATTTCAAATCTACCAATGAAGATGCCACATTTTGAGTTGTTTTGTATCCCTGTGTGACCTCTAGCTTTTAAATATGACTCCTCATCTCTAAATTAAAATACCTTCCTTTACCTATTTCATAAGCTATCAATATAATTTCAGCAAATTTTGAGGTTGCTATGTAAAGCCTGAAACTTTGATTTTATACTGAATTGTTAAATATAAAAGCATGAATGCTATTCAGCTATCTGAAGTTCCATAAAATAACTATATAAGTACATGTTTCTTCAACCTAAAACAACACACACACACCACTATCATTCCAAGCATCAGGATTTCATGAACCAGTAAAATATTTTTTAATTAAAAATAGGGTAGTCACTTTTTATTTTCATGACTTTCTTTAAATTTAACATCTACTTTACCATTGCTTATTTCTTCAGTGAAAGAGCAAAGAGTACCTTAACACCAAAAGATTTAGAACAATAATCTTGGAATAAGTTAGCCCCACCCCCCCTTTAGCAGTGTTGGGGATCAAACTCAGGGCCTTGAACACCACAGGGCACTCTTTCACTGAGCCACACCCCTCAGGCTATAACTTTATCTTTAGTTCTTCCTTCCTATCTTATATGAATGAACACTACCATGGACCGGATCCATGGCCCAGTGTTAAGGAACCACAGCCTGTTACACTTGTAGGTCCTGTAAAGTTCTGATTATCAAGGCTGCCAAAGGTTTTATCATTATGAAGAAGGCCTCTTTGACCTCCAGAGAAAAGAAAATATCTCTATCACAGGATGAAGTAACTAGCTCTGAAGCTGATATTCTGGAACAGAATGTGTACTGAAGCTGCCTCTAATTCTCAAGGGATGATCTTCATAGGAAAGACCTAAACCATGGCGATGGCTAAGGAGGCTCAAGATGCCTCAGCTACCTAATGGACTGTTGTTAGTAGAGAAGATCCAATGATGCGGAAATGGCCATTATCACTGAGTGAGTCCAACTTTCCAAAATTCATGTCTCTGTGGATTGGTAAGGAGATGGGCTTGTTAAAATACAAATAAAATGAACTCAATTATAGGGTATAGAGGTAGGGGTAGACTGTAAAAGAATAGAGGAAAACTTTCTGGGTGGTAAAAGTGTTTGGCATCTTGGTTTCAAAAATTTGCACATATATTGAAACATGTCAATTTAAAGTATGAGCAGTTTACTGTTCAAAAATTTACCTCCACAAGGCAATGTTTTGTTTTTTGCTTTTCAACTCTTGTGGAAAGTAAACCTAAATTCAGTGCTGCCTTTGACAAGCCGATGTGACTCCCATGAAAGTACAATTAGCAAATGATAGTGCAATACAGATGACAACCATAGGTAAGGAGGAATGGAGGAAGGATGTCCAGAAGCAGGCAGAAGAAAAACACAAAACAAAAAACAAAATACAAGCAGTTCTACCTCGCCACACCTCCCAAAAAACCTTCATGAGGGTCCCATCTTAAAGTCTGCCTTACAAAAGTGGAACCTGAGGAAACTGTGGTTCAGTTACTATTCTGTGAATGACTAAACCTCAAACATTTTTATTATCATAGTTATTATTGCTCATGATGCTGTTTGTGTTTTAATTTTTTTTTTTCCTCTCTAAAATGTCCATGGGTGCAGGGTAGCCATGTGCACAACACATGCACCTGTACTGTCTGTCCTTCCTTGCTCTAAAACTACTGCTCTCCCTGGACAGGACAGGGACAACCAAGAAGGCCCCACAACCAACCTCATCTCTTATCCAAGTCTTACAACCCTCAGTCTCTCTTCCCTCCTCTGCTCTGTCTTCAACTCCTTCATCAAGGCTCAGCCATCCCCCGCAAGTTCCCGCCTTGGCCTGCAATGCTCCTCATCCTCGCGCAGGCCTTACCCCCTCAACTCTTGTCCCAGGACGTCCCTCACCTTCCCAAGCTCGGCGACCCCACATCCTTCGCAAACGGTGTTCATGGGTCCCTTTAACTTGGCCCTTCAGCAAGCATCCCAGGATCTCCTCTAGCTGGCTTCTCCTGATCCGCAGCACCCAGGCTGTCCCCTGCCCCGCTACCTCGGACGCTCGCAGCCCCTCACCACCTGCCAACCCCTCACCCTGTCCCCTCACGCCAGCAATTCCCAAACCCGGTGCGGTCACCCCGAACCCCCTCGGCACCTTGCGCCTCTGCGCGCGCCGCAACCCACGCGTCGCTTTCGCTTGCACCACGCCGCCCTGCCCGGGCCTGTCGGCGGCCGGGCTAGGTGAGTTCAGGCCGCCGCCATCGCTCCTCAGGCGCACCAGCCGCGCCCCGCCCCGCGCCACACGCAGCCCGCGCCCCCGCGCACCTCACGCAACCGCCCAGCGACGCACGGGCTGGGCAGCGGCGTGCCAGCTCATTGGCCCGGCCAGGCCCTAGCTAGAGCGTCGACGCTTGTTTCCCGGCAACGGCCGAGCGCAGAGGCGGGGTCGCAGTCCGCATTCCCGGGAAGGAGCGCGTCCACACCCCCAGGCTCCGCCCCCGCCCGCCTCAGACTCCGCCCTTCTGAGGATTCCGGCGTTTTATAGGGGCCGACCTGAGAAGAGGCGGAGGCCTGCGGGCAGGGGCGGGGCCTGGGGAGAAGAATTCGAACTAGACGGGAGAAGGTGGCTCCTTGGGAGGGACAAGCCTCTGAGGCCAGGAACCGCCTAGCCTGGGAAGGCACCCGGCTGGAGGGCGAGGACGAGGACGAGGGGGCGGGACCACAAGTCCTGGGCGGTGCTTTAGCGCCCAGTGGGCGGGGCTTCCTCCAAGGGCCAGTCTGTGGGCAGGGCCTGTGGGAGAGCGATCCTAGACTTAGGCTGACGGCCACTAAGGTGGATTATTTTCGCCAGACTTGTGCAAGCAGCTTGGACTCTACCTTCCTACCCGCGGAGACTGCCTCTTCCTGGCTCTCCCAAAGCTTCCATGACCCCGCAGAACGCGGAATAAGTTCCTACATGACAGTCTGAATTCCTGGTCCATTAGAACCAGTTACAACATAGTATTAGGGCTATAAAAGGAGAAGCATCTACGAGCAGCACTTACCATGATTTCTGTGCATAGAGGTTGAAAGAGCTGAGGGTCGATTTTCCAGGAGGAGATGCTGGCTAAAACAAGAATGAGAAACACTAAGATAGAGAAATCGTTTCCAATAAAGTCTGTTGAAAGTATTGTATCAGTGTTACCCGATTGTGATCATTGTTCTATAGTTACATAAAATGATGGATGACAGGGAAACATGGGAAAGGAATTTACAATTTAACTTTCTGTAAGCCTAAAATTGGTTCAAAGTTAAAAGTATTCAAAAGGAAGAAAAATGGAAATTTCAGCCTAAAGGATTAGCTATACTAAGGCTATACAATGGACAAGATGCTGTGGGATATAAGAACTAGATAACAAGAAGCCTGAGCCATTAGGCCAAACAGTTTAAATAATATAAGTGTCTGAGTGATTATTTTATAAGTGGGCTGTCGGACTGCCGGGCTTGGTGGGACTTGGAGAGAAAACTCTAGCTATAACAAGACACTGAGAACTGCAACCAGTACAATGTGAAACATGCAAAGCAAAGATCAGATGAGGATGAAAAAGGAATATAAAGTACTGCAGGACTGGTAGGCCATGTTAGTTTATATTGTATTCTTGGAACAATAGCGAGATACAGTTTTGTACATGGTCAAGTTGACAGGGTACCTTTGCAAATGTCATTCAAGAGCAAGGCCCAAAATAGGATGGTAAGAATGTAGGGAAGGCAGTATGTGGACATTGGAAGGGTTTGATAATTGGATGACTGTAAACGGGAAGAGGAAGGATTGAATATCAATATTCTATATTAATGCAAAAACAATCAAAGGGGACTGGCGAGACACCGCCATGGGCTGAGCGAGTGTGAAGAACGGAGTTCCGATTCCCCAGTACCTACATAAATAACAGATAGGTGTGGTCACCCACCTATATCCAGCTTTGAAAGGTAACTCTAAGTTTGTGTGAAAGAGCCTGTCTCATTGAATAAAGTGGAAGAGCAATCAATTATGATTCCTTCCATCAAGTTACAGCCTCCACATGCATATACACCCGTGTGCATGCACACCCACACACATACAAACACACAGACACACACATACACACAAAGAATGGAAAAAGAAAATAATTTAAGAAACTTGTAAAATAGCATTGCTATTAGAAACCAAGGTATGATTGCCATTGGAATAGCATTGACTGAAAGAAGAAGAATGATTCCTAAGGCCTATAATACTTCTGCTTCTTCATCCAAGTGCTGAGATGGATAAGTTCTATTTGTGAAAATGTATCAAGCTATATATTTCTCTGTTGTTGCTATGATAGTGGTAGTTACTATACTGGTCAGCTATCCATCGCTGTGACAAGTACTTAAGATTAATAAGTTAAAAAAAAAGTTTATCTTCACTCAGAAATTTCTGCCCCTGGTTGCCTTTGGGCCTGTAGTGAGGAAGTACGTCATAGCACAAAGTATGTGGTAAAGGAGGCTGCTCACCTTGTGGCATCCTGGAAGTAAAGGGTTGGATGGAAAATGTCAGAATCCCAATATCCTCTTCAAGGATATTGGCATACCTGCATTGGCATGCTACCTGGATCCCCTTCCTAAAAGTTCTACCCCCCCAATAGCTACATTAGCTACTGACCAACACATAGCCTATAAGTGAACATTCAAGATCCAACCCATAATATTAAGTAACAAACCATTCCTAATTACTGGCATAACAGAAGGCCTGTTATGCCTCCACATTCTGTGAAACCAGTAAGGTGCAGCAGAAATGGCTTATTTCTGTCCCATGATTTCTGGAGCTTTATATAGGAAACTCATATGTGGGAGTGACTTGAGCTTAGTCACTAGAATATCTAAAGCAGTAGTTCTCAACCTTCCTAACGCTGTGTTAATTAATGACCCTTGAATACAGTTCCTCATGGTGTGGTGACACCCAACCATAAATTTTTTCTGTTGCTACTTCATAACTGTAATTTTGCCACTGTTAGGAATCATGAAGTAAATATCTGATAGCAGGATATCTGATACATGGCCTCCAAAGGGGTCTAGACCCACAGGTTGAGAACTGCTGATCTAAAGGCTTCTTCAGTCATATGTGAAAACTGAAAGGCTGAACTCAGCTCAGACTTCCAGAGTTTCTCACAATGTGGTGGCCAGGATCTAAAAGAGCAAGGATCCTGAGAGGGAGTTGTCACACAAGATATATTCCAAGAGACCCAGAAAGAAGCAGCACAGTCTTGGATGATCTAGCCTCAGATCATTATACAGCATCACTCTTTCTATACTCTATCAGATGACAGTCACAAGTGACAAACATCAAAGAATTTGTGCTCATTTTTTAAAATATCCACCATGTTACATAATAGTGAATATCGGTCCCATGTTTTTTGCTGGAAGGACAGAAATGGATGTTGAAGAAAAAGAGTAGGTGGAGGAAGATAAGGGTACAGATGCAGTAAGTTGAAAGTGACTGTAGTGGCCGGAATAAGAATGACCCCCATGGGCTCATATATTTGAATGTTCAGTTACCAGGGAGTGGAACTATTTGAAAGGATTAAAAAGATTAGTAAGTGTTGCCCTGTTGGAAAAAGTGTGTCACTAGGGGTGGCCTTTGAGGTTTCAAAAGCCCATGCCACTCTCCTCCCTTTGCCTATAGATCAGGATGTAGCTCTCAACTACTTCTCCAGCACCATGCCTACCATGCTCTCTGCCATGATGATAAACGGACCAAGCCTCTGAAAGTGTAAGCAAGCCCTAATTAAATGCTTTCAGTTATAAGAGTTGCCATGGCCATGGTGTCTCTTCACAGCATTAGATCAGTGACTAAGACAGTGTGATTGAGGGTTAGCAAAGCAGAATCTAGTATGCAGCTAGTTGAGTGGATGATTGATGCTCAGGGGAGTTCATGAGAGTTACTGGATATCAAAGCAATTCTTTGGGTGACTAAGATCATCCATGACTAAGATAGTGTATGGAAGATGGAAAGAGTAAGATCTAAGAGTTCTAGGAAACACTAACCTAGAAGGGATGGGCAAAGCAGCTTATAAAAAGAGACTGGGAAAGAAACAGAAAACCAAGAAATGGTGGTATTACAAAAGCTATGGATAAGAGCATCTTGAAAACAATTACTTAGGGATGTAGATATTTCTTTCAAGAAACTCCAAAAATATAAATCTGACACTACCCTATTGTCTATTAAAAAAATCAAAGTTAATTTCATGGCTGATAAAAGTCTCCTGACCTGGCCTCTGCCTACCATTCAGCCTCATTTTCAGCACTACCTTCCCTTTCCTGTCCCCTCTCTCTTTTTTAAAATTTGGGGGTCAACAAGAGGGTTGAGCAGGTAAAAGCACTTGCTACACAAGCCAGTTTGATCCCTAGATGCATCAACTGACTCTAAAAGTTGTACTCTGACCTCCATAGTTACCGTGGTACATGCACACTCTCTCTTTTTATTCTTCTTTATTTTGTTTTGTCTTTTTGAGACAGAGTTTCTTTGTCTAGCCCTTGGCTGTCCTGGAACTCACTCTATAGACCAGGCTGGCCTTGAACTCACAGAGATCCACCTGCCTCTTCAAGTGCTAGGATAAAAGGCATGTGCTACCACCGTCTGCTCCCACACATACATACTGCACACTAATTATATTAAATAAAACTTTTAAATATTTTTAAACTATTGATATTCTCCCAGTCACCACCATTTCCCATGCCTTTATTCTGTTGCACACTTCAAACATCCTACGTTGGTGCTGTCCATTCTCCCATCTGCATACTTAACTCAGCTCAGTTGGGACTCTTCCTACCACCATAATGCCCTCTACATATTCATCTAACAGAATGCTCACCAGACTCTTTGTAAGCACTATCCTTGTGTATTTACCTAAATGCGTCCTACCCTACTGAACATTCTTCCTACAAGACTGAGGATCTAGGGGATTGTCCCACTCAGCACAGTATTGGCCTGGCATACAGCTGGAATTTTAATGATGACATCTTGACTAAACAAGATGGCAATAGCAACGGGGATATCAACTAGAGGGGGAAAATATAGGAGATCTGTTTATTTTGTTATGAAAAGAAATGTTTCAACAGGAAAAGTTAAAGAAGTTGAGGGTCCATGAAATACGTGCAATAGGTGGTGGTCCTGGGCATGAGAGATAATAGGAAAAGAATGAGGGTAAAGTAACACAAGATGACACACAGGTACCCCAGAACATTAGGTGATGTGTATGTAGATAATTAAGATGTAGCTAATGAGAACACCTCTGATGCGAGAGGCACCTTTTTGTCCCTAGAGACTAGTTTACCACCTGACACGAATGAGCCACTTGGCACAAAATTGTTAAATAAATAACTAGGCCCAAACGGAGAACATACATAAGGTAAAAACAGAATTCAAACCTACATTGAAGGCAGGCTGGATCTCCTGACCTTGATACCATAGGCTTAAGGGGAAGGCAAAAAAGAAAAGACAGTAATGAAAACGAAGCTTCCTTCCCAAGCATCCACCTCCCACCATCCCCGGGGACCTCATTAAAGGTGTTTAGCTGGGCAGGTGTAAAGCAGGCTCAGCCCTGGGAGACAGGGAAGGAAGGGTGTTGGAGCTGTGTTGCCTCCACCCACTCCAGACCCGCCAACCCTAGTTGTGTTGCTAAGAGCTTCAAAGACAGAGAATACACAGCTGGAGCCTGGGGCAGCTTCTTCCAGGAAGCTAGGCACTAGCCCCCATTTTCCCAAACCACTATAGTCAGAGAAGCACTGGATATTCTACAGGCTTAGGACTAAGCCACAGAACCATGAGCCAGGACAGCAAAGTGAAGACAACAGAGTCCAGCCCCCCAGCCCCATCCAAAGCCAGGTGAGCAGGCTGGGCCTCTGTGTGGGGTCTAATCACCTGTCCCTGGGGCCTCCTCCTTCTTGGTGTCCTGGTCACAACCCAAGCATTGAATGTCTGGTGGATAAATGAAAAGAGTCTCTTCTTCCCTACAGGAAGAGGCTGCCTGTCCTAGACCCATCTGGGGATTATTACTACTGGTGGCTGAACACGATGGTCTTCCCAGTCATGTATAACCTCATCATTGTTGTGTGCAGGTTTGGCAGGGGTGCTAAGTGAAAGGGGGGGTGCTTAAGCTGTACTAAAGAGTGACGCCAAGGTGAAGGGCAGGCCAGGAGGGCAGGGCCTAAGGGAGGGGCATCTTCCCTGGAAGGGCTCAAGGCAGAGTACTGAGGGATCTGTCCTAGCAGCCACCTTACACACGGTTGGTTCCTTTAAGCCAATCCCTTCTGCCCCTGCCCTGCAGAGCCTGCTTTCCTGACTTGCAACATAGTTACCTGGTGGCCTGGTTTGTGCTGGACTATACAAGTGACCTGCTATACCTACTAGACATCGGGGTGCGCTTCCACACAGGTCAGTGAATTTCTGGGGCTAACCTTTTCCTCATATTTCCTTAAAGAATGTGTTAAGAAAGCAGCTACCTCAGCTGGGCGTTGGTGGCTCACGCCTTTAATCCCAGCACTTGGGAGGCAGAGGCAAGCGGATCTCTGTGAGTTCGAGGCCAACCTGGTCTACAAAGCGAGTTCCAGGAAAGGTGCAAAGCTACACAGAGAAACCTTGTCTGGAAAAAAAAAAAAAAAAAAAAAAAAAAAAAAGAAGAAGAAGAATAGAAAGAAAGAAAGCAGCTACCTCTAGGACTGCACTGTCACGTGTTTCTGTGCTTGACAACGCCACAATGCTCACTCCAGAAACCGTGGAGAGGGCTATGCCTGCCTCCATCTTGCCCTCATGTGTGGCCTGGCATATCTGGCCTGTCCCCACCCTGCCCACAGTTGACCCTAGCCCATCTTCTCCTTTCTTCCTAGGATTCCTAGAGCAGGGCATCCTTGTGGTGGACAAAGGCATGATCGCCAGTCGCTATGTCCGCACCTGGAGCTTCCTGTTGGACCTGGCTTCCCTGGTCCCCACAGACGCAGCCTACCTGCGTCTGGGCCCCCACATTCCCACGCTCAGGCTAAACCGCTTTCTCCGGGTGCCCCGCCTCTTTGAGGCCTTTGACCGTACGGAGACCCGCACAGCTTACCCAAATGCCTTCCGCATCGCCAAGCTGATGCTCTACATCTTCGTTGTCATCCATTGGAACAGCTGCTTATACTTTGCCCTGTCCAGGTACCTGGGCTTCGGACGGGATGCATGGGTGTACCCAGATCCCGCACAGCCTGGCTTTGAGCGCTTGCGGCGCCAGTATCTCTACAGCTTCTATTTCTCCACTCTGATTCTGACCACTGTGGGCGACACGCCACTCCCAGCCCGGGAGGAAGAGTACCTCTTCATGGTGGGTGACTTCCTGCTGGCCGTCATGGGTTTCGCCACCATCATGGGTAGCATGAGCTCTGTCATTTACAACATGAACACGGCTGACGCCGCGTTCTACCCAGACCACGCTCTGGTAAAGAAGTACATGAAGCTGCAGCACGTCAACCGGAGGTTGGAGCGGCGAGTTATTGACTGGTGAGAGGGCCAGTTGCAGACCCAGCCAGGGGGAGGTCCGCCTTAGGGCCTGAGCCCAGTGACTGTTCTTATTATCTACTGGCTAGACCAGGTAGCTGGAAGACAGCCGTCATTGGTAGGTCTGCCGGATAGGGCTTAGAAAGTGGTGTCTTCCACTGAGGGAATCTGGACTAGAGGAAAAGGGTGGGCAAGAGACGGACGAAAAGAGGAATTTGTGTACAAGAGTGACATAGGGACCAGAGAATGGGAGCTGCCACTGCCTGGGAGGACTCTGAAAGGAGTGGGTGGAGAGGGGAACTATCCAGCCAGGAGATGGCCAACAGATGGTTGATTATATCATAATAATGCAAACTATGTTCCGAATAAAAGGAAATGTCTCCAAGTCAGAGAGTCACCACAAAGCCTGTCTGAGAGGGTGGAAGCTTGCTGACGAAAACAGCTCAATGTAGAAGTGGTATCAGACACTGAGGCTGGGGGGTGGAGGTGTGGGGGGCCTGACAGGAGGTAAAGGAGTGGTATCAGACACTGAGGCTGGGGTGTCGGGGTGTGGGAGGCCTGACAGGAGGTAAAGGAGTGGTATCAGACACTGAGGCTGGGGTGTCGGGGTGTGGGGGGCCTGACAGGAGGTAAAGGAGTGGTATCAGACACTGGGCTGGGGGTGGGGGTGTGGGAAGGCTGGGGTGTCGGGGTGTGGGGGCCTGACAGGAGGTAAAGGAGTGGTATCAGACACTGAGGCTGGGGTGTCGGGGTGTGGGGGGCCTGACAGGAGGTAAAGGAGTGGTATCAGACACTGAGGCTGGGGTGGTCGGGGTGTGGGGGGCCTGACAGGAGGTAAAGGAGTGGTATCAGACACTGAGACTGGGGTGTCGGGGTGTGGGGGGCCTGACAGGAGGTAAAGGAGTGGTATCAGACACTGAGGCTGGGGGGTGGGGGTGTGGGGGGCCTGACAGGAGGTAAAGGAGTGGTATCAGACACTGAGGCTGGGGGGTGGGGGTGTGGGGGGCCTGACAGGAGGTAAAGGAGTGGTAAGTGCCTCCACACCTTGGAGGAAGTAGAAAAGATCATGTCTGTAACCAAAAAAGGGGACCAGAAACCATGTGGTACTCCCATTGATCTTATGAGAACTCGGTGTGGCTGGGTTCTTGGTAGAGCTGAGTCCTGATGGAGTGGGCGGAGGCAGACACACGGGACAAATGGTACTCCCTTTCTCCCAGGTACCAGCACCTGCAGATCAACAAGAAGATGACCAACGAGGTAGCCATCTTGCAGCACTTGCCTGAGCGGCTGCGGGCAGAGGTTGCTGTGTCTGTGCACCTGTCTACCCTGAGCCGAGTCCAGATCTTCCAGAACTGTGAAGCCAGCCTGCTGGAAGAGCTGGTGCTGAAGCTCCAGCCCCAGACCTACTCACCAGGAGAATATGTATGCCGCAAAGGGGACATTGGCCGAGAGATGTACATCATCCGGGAGGGCCAGCTGGCTGTGGTGGCAGATGATGGTGTCACACAGTACGCTGTGCTTGGTGCGGGGCTCTACTTTGGGGAGATCAGTATCATCAACATCAAAGGTGCGTCCTCAAGAGGAAGTGCTAGGGACAGTGCTGGGCAGGGGAATGAGAGTGGCAGAACCCTAAGACAAGACGTATTTTGGAGTACGTAGATTACAAAGATCTGGCCGTTGTCTGAGTCCTCCTCCAGGACTCAGGAGAGAAGTAGGATAGCGATTATGTGTTCCCTGAGGAAGAGCTGAGCCAGGGTCAGTGGGTAGGATGGATTCTTAGAAAACAAAGCATTCTGTTCCATGGGCACGAGTTAACGATAAGCACAGGGCTTGGTCACCAGCACGTTACTAAATGAAAAAATGAAACAGAAAAAGAGGTTCGGAAGCACCAATGTGGAGGTTATATGTTGGTTTAGGAGTGAAATGTCACCTTCCTGTCCCCACTAACTACTCTCCCCACATCTGTCTGCCCTTGAACCACAGGGAACATGTCTGGAAACCGACGAACAGCCAACATCAAGAGCCTAGGTTATTCGGACCTGTTTTGCCTCAGCAAGGAGGATCTGCGGGAGGTGCTGAGTGAGTATCCACAGGCCCAGGCCGTCATGGAGGAGAAGGGCCGTGAGATCCTGCTCAAAATGAATAAGTTGGATGTGAATGCTGAGGCAGCTGAGATCGCCCTCCAGGAGGCCACAGAGTCTCGGCTCAAAGGCCTCGACCAGCAGCTGGATGATCTACAGACCAAGTTTGCTCGCCTCCTAGCTGAGCTGGAGTCCAGTGCACTGAAGATCGCTTACCGCATCGAAAGGCTGGAGTGGCAGACTAGAGAGTGGCCAATGCCAGAGGACCTGGCTGAGGCTGATGATGAGGCTGAGCCTGGGGAAGGAACTTCCAAGGATGCAGAGGGAAAGGCTAGACAGGAGGGACCCTCAGGCATAGAATGACCCCATCCTGACCCCCTGACTCCCAGTTCTAAGTGAATCCAGAATGGTAGGAAAGCTTGCCTGCAGAAACTGTCAACCTATTTGCTAGGTCACAGAGACTTAGGTAAATTGGTCTATAGATGCCTAGCTAGAGATGTGGGTTATAGCATTCATTTGGCCTGTACTCACCAGAGCGTGCGCGCACGCACACACACACACACACACACACACACCACACCACACCACACCACACCACACACTCGCATGCACTGGCTCAAGACTGTGAGTTCCACATAAAATGTTCCTGTCTTCAGTGCACATGTACATTCTCACAAGCAAGGCTATGACTTATACCCACTTAACCCACAATCACAGAGAAAGATGAATGCACTGGGGGTGTTGGAGTAACCCTGCTACATTTAAAGGAGGCTTCGATATAGGACAAGGACAGTGTTGGAGCTACAGGGAAAGAAGTCTGATACAATGTCTGAACTATGGTCACTCTAGGTCACCACTTCAGCTGCGTCAGGGCATGGCCAGACTTCAGGTCTGAGCTGTGCCAGATGGTGTTGTAAAATGAACCTGATGTGTAATTTAGGGATATAACTGAATGATAAGTGTCATTATCTGGAGAGATTAAGAGGGTTATTGCACTTTAAAACATTTTAAAATATGTAATTATTTTGTGCTTTATTAATAAAATGTAAGGTTCATAGATTGGCACTGGTTTTATCTCATTCCTCTCTATGTTGCCAGAGCCCAAACTGCCTGGTACATAGTAGGTGCACACATATATATTTGATGACCAAAGTGAGGATACCCTAAACATAGAAGCCCAGTGATTGAAGAAGATAAGAACCAGTTCCTCAAGAGCCTTTTCTACCATCTCTGCCTCAAGTCATCTAAACTAGAGTGGGTAGGTATGATGTAAATGATTTCATCACATACCTGATGGACTTAGGGAGAGGAAAATAAGCTTATGGTTGGTACAGTGTGATGCACACACTTGACCCCATCAGGGTCTCTGTCAGAATGGGTGACTCTTGCCACTCATAGAATCCTCATCTATAGCAACACAAGCACAGTGATAATGGACCAGCTTCAACTCTCTGGATGCAGGACAGTATAGTTTCAAGGCCAGATGTGCATCTTCTTCTGCCTCTGTTCTTCTAGGATGAAGGGTGCGATGTCACCATATGGGGTCCTCTAGAGGTGGAGCAGTTCCCATCACTGTGTTGAAAACAGTGCTTTCACAGTTTGGGATGTGCTGGATAGAGGTATCTTAGAACACAAATTTAAGTTCCTTTAATAACACAAAAATAAAAGTCGGTTGTTTTAGTCTAAAAACCTTAGTATGTAACAAGAATCAAATGAGATACTTCTGTGTATAGCAAAGCACGTTCTTGAGATAGTCATTGGGGGTGCTGCACGTTTCATCTCTCATTTCCATCTTAGTATATTACTGAAATGTTTGCCCCCCCCCGAATATAAAGCTCTTTGAATTGCAGCATCCAAACCAGGAATCAACAGAAACCTCTGCTCCATTTATGAAAGCTTAGGACCTCACCAACAATTCATTCAGAAGCAAATGTTCCCATCTGTCTACACAGGCTTAGAGTAGAGAGAACCAAAACTTCTGGACCTGAGGGTAGAATATTTCTTAAGACTAATTAAAGGAACAGGAATTGAAAGTCTGTTAGTTTTTGTTTTTTGTTTTTTTTTTTAAACTTGCTGTAACATCTTACCACAAACTTCACAGCCTGAAACAGCACCACTTATTACCTCACAGCTGACTCAGATGTCAGCAGGACTGGGCTTTTAGCTGCAGGCTTCAGGGAAGAATCTGCTTCCAGATTCATTCCAGCTGTTGACAGAATTTGTCCCTCTTGACTGTAGGTAGGACTCAGCTCTCTAGTTTTCTGGTGCATGCCTCCTTTAAGCACTGCTCCCCACTCCACCTTTCCCCCGAAAACATCCCACTTCTAGGACAAGCAAAGGAAAGGCTATTGTAGCAGGCTTTTTCTTTTGAACCACCAGACAGTTCCCAAATCATGACACGGAGACTTATTATTAATTATGAATGCTTGGCTTTATCTTAGCTCTTATTTTAATCTGTTTCTCTTTATGTTTTGCCTTGGGCTTTTTATTTTTCCTTCTGTCTATGTATGTATTCCGTGTCTGGCTGGCTGGCAGCTACCTGGCTTCTGGCCCCAGGAGTGTCTCTCTTTTTCTCCCTCATTCTCTTCTTCTTCTCAAGCCTAGATTTCTCCTCCTACTTATTCTCTTTGCCCACCAGCCCCACCTATCCCTCTCCTACCTAGCTATTGGCCATTCAGCTTTATTAGACTCATCAGGTGCTTTAGGCAGGCAAGGTGAAACAGCAACATATCTTTACACAATTAAACTAATGCAACACATCTTTGCATAATTAAACAAATGCATCACAAACAAATGTAACACATCTTTATATAGTTAAATATTCCACAACAGGCTCTTCTTCATGGGCCCCCCTCAGATTAGGCCAAGTCAGCCTGAATAATGCAGAATAATTTCTCTGTTTCAAGGTTAGCCAACTATTAATTTTAATTACATCTGCAAAGCTCCCTTTGCTATATTCTGAAGACAAAAGTAATAACAGCCAAATTTCTGCCTATTATAATCTTTTGGGAGGAAGCAACTTGGATCCCACTTTCACAGAGGGCACAGAATAGGAAGAACTCAGAGTTGAGTCTTGGAAACTAGAGAATGATCAGTCTCATGAAGCACAGGAGCCTCAGAGTGCACCCCCTAAACATGTATAAGCTTGACCCAAGCACATCCCAGTCAGCCCTGTCAGAAGATGACAAACTCTGCCCAGACGGCCAGAGACATTTGCAATGCCCTGACTTGGGGAAGAGAAAATAGCCAAGAATCCATAAAATACAGCTGAGATCAAATCCTCTGAAAGTTAGATGGTTAGAAACTTTAATGAAGCTTGTCAAACTCACAATATATACAGTATTTTTCACGCTGGTAGAGGCATTGGTGACTGCTATACATATATTTTACTCTTTAGTTCTTATAACAGTATTAGGAAGCTTATTTTTATTATGCTCATTCTTTCCAGATCAGGAAACCGGAGCCCATAGAACAACTGAAAATACTAGCTTTGATTTTTTGAGGAGTTACTTTATGACATGTTCTGGGCCACACGCATTGTCTCAATTCATCATTTTTATCTCCATGTTTAAAAGAAGAGACTGAGGCTATGGGATTAAATAGCCCTAACCACTGGGCTTCTAACTCACGTGAAAGGAAACAGATTTATAATTTATTTTATTTTATTTATTTGTAAAGGAAAGAGATAACCTCAGCTTGGGGCTAAAGCCATTCAAGCTCCCTCCTTTGCAGAGAGCAGTGCTTTTGATCAGTCACTATGGTAACCAGGGGAGACCATTCCTGTGAAGCAAAGCTGTGACCAGACCCCACCGACAAGGCTGCCCATTGTGATGAAATCGGATCTCAAGGATGCAGCCACAAAGGCGGGAACCACCTGCTATGCTGGAGAAGCGGGGGAGAGGGCAAACATCTACACACCTACATCATGTGTGCTGCTAGATGGCACCAAAGTGTCAAAATATGTCAAGGGCTTTCCTGCTGAGATCATGGCTGCCTTGAGGGTTAGCTCTCCTCTCTTCTTGCAGACCTAGGGCCTCATCAGCTTCTCTTCAAGAGTCATGACTTCAGGATACTGCTGGCTGAAATTCAAGGTGTTCACCGCCTCCTATTTTTCCAGTTAGCTACTCTCCTGCAGAAAAATTATCAGCCCATGACCCCCCTTTCTGTTTTCTTTATTTCTTTGTGTTTGACTGCTAACCCTGAAAGACATGAAAATAACTTCTCAAGCTTGGAAAGGAATCAGACTCGTAGGGAGATTGGCTATCCACTCTGAGGTAAGAGCTACTGCAAGCGCTAACAACAGGAGACAAAGTGGGTGGATTCTTGCTTGGGGCTCAGGGAGTTTTGCTTGAGTCTGGAATCAGGGATGGATTGTCCAGCCGGGATCAAACACAGGGCTCAAGTCAGGGAACCTGTTAAGCCAGACTGAAACACAGCTGGTGGGACAGAGCATGTAATTGTAGCCAATCAGACTTGAGGTTTGCTTCTGAAGTAACACTTGCTAGCTGGGAACCCCTCACCCTGTTCTACAAAATCTTTCCGAGCTTTGGAGAGCAAATGCTAGAGAATTAAAATGTGAATTGATTTATGAATGTAAAATTTCCCACCAGCACCTAGAAGATAGTGATTTCTCCATAATAAAAAATCATCTATCACTATTACTCATGTCCCTCTACCTGTGATTTTGCTTTTAAGCTTTCTAGCTCCTGTGAGCCCAAGAGTCTGTGGCCTCTGGGCTCTTCAGCTAGTACCAGATCTGGCCAGCAGAGGGTGCCAGGTTCTTCCTCACCTTACAACCCTCTTCCAGGTTCAGAATTACATTATTTTGAAAAACTAGGGGAAATTCCCAGGAAGAAATGAAATTTGAGGGGCAAGGATAATATTGGAGGGAACTGCGGTCCTGACTAATCAGTGGAAACACTTGTTAAGACTTTTTTTAAAAAAAATTAGATTTATTATTTTGTTGTATGTGTATGTACATGCATGTATGTGTGTGCCTGGTCCCTTAGAGCTGAGAAGAGGACTTCAGATGCCCTGGAAATGGAGTTGCAGGGGGCAATGAGGCACCATGTGAGAGCTGGGAGCTAAGCCCAGATTCTCTACAAGATTAACAAATTAACAAGTTCCCTCCGTATCTCAGTCTGTTGCTCTCAGCCTTCTCCCTTCACCAGCAGGTTCCACAGGAGTGCCAGAAGCTAATAATTGGGGACATTCTTGGAAGCTCTTTCTGAGTGGCTTTCCTTTGGTTCTATCAGCTCTCAAGTGAGGCCTTGACCTGGTAGATCTCTGGCCTTCATTGACCAGCTTTGAGCATCTAGTCTGACACCAAGTGTGATCAGTCAGCCAAAGACACCTTGGCACATGGCTCTGCTCTCCCTCAGCATAAGTTCGGGGACCTGGAAGGCCAGTGCTGCCCCTGATTTCTTCCCTCTGCCCAACATTACTGCCTGCTCTGACTCCAGCTGGCTGCCTTCCCAGTCATTTTCCTCTTTGTTTAATTATGCCAAGAGAAGAGCCTCCTGTGTGGGCAGGGATTGCGTAAGCAGGAGCTCAACACGGAAGCATATCCATGTATCATAGAAATGCAGAGAAAGCCTTGAAAGGCGCAGACTAGAGAGAAGGCAACCTAATCATTCCCAGAGAAAAGGACTTAGGAGTTGGGGAAGAGGAAAGCTAGAACGCCCCAGAACCAAGATGCATTTATCTCCTGTGTGGACCTCAACTCGTGTGTGTGTGTGTGTGTGTGTGTGTGTGTGTGTGTGTGTGTGTGTGTGTGTGTGTTAGAGCTTATTTCATCTCCTGTGTGGACCTCAACTCGTGTGTGTGTGTGTGTGTGTGTGTGTGTGTGTGTGTGTGTGTGTGTGTGTGTGTTAGAGCTTATTTCATGACCCTGACTCCTCTACTCTGTGTGTGTGTGAATGGTAGGCTTCTCAAATAAACTACTAGTATTTGAGGACCTGTCAACTGCTTAGAACTGTAAGTATCTTGCCCCACAGCTTATCTGGCTGGGTATTAGGTATCCTTCTCTCTTTGGATGCTTTTTCTGAGTATTTACTAAAGCTCACCTACCTCAGTTGTGATATTGAGTATTAAAAGAAGGATCATACCTGTGTTACTGGGTCAGAGCATGCCTGGAAAATGTAAATTGTTCTAACCACAAGACTCAAGTTTAGTGGCCCAGAAGCCCCAAGGCCCAAAATAAAAGCCAAATACAATCTTGGCAGGTCAAGACTTAAGTTACAACAGCTTCTCTCAGCTGGAATCTGGCTCTGCTCAGGACATCATGTGGTTTGACATGCTTCTTGAGCACGTGGGTTTCTGACCGGCTCTAGCATGAAGATCCAAGTCTTTCCTCTTAATGTTCATACTGACTTTGCAGTTCCTTTCTTGTTCTTATCTAAACCCTCCCTGTTTCCTGGCCCTGTACAACCTTCTCTCCAAACCCTGGAAGGTGCTTGGCCTGGATATAATCTCCTCATTTGGAGTAATGAACATCTATCCCCTTAACACATTTTCACCCCATTCCTCTCTCACCCAGGGAAATCCCTCTTCTCCACAGTAGCTATTAGTTTTACTTTCTTTTTATAAAGCACTTCATTGGCTGAGAATGTAGCTCAGTAGTAGAGTGTTTGTCCAGCCATGAGCAAAGGCCCTAAGTTTAATCTTTAACACTGCTGAACTAATTAACTGAACAACTTTTACCAGATCAGAGTTTTCACAGGATTTCCTGGCCATCACCTCCCATTATCCAGCAGTAGTCAGATAGAGGAAAAGAGGTTAGCATGGTGCAGAGGTGAGACCAACATGCTATGCAAAAGAAATCATCGACTATGACAAGCTATGCTTCAGTGTCTTTATCACCATTCTTAACTGTCTTCAATGGCTTCCTGTCTGGACTGTTTCTTTGGTGAGGGAGTGTCACAGAGTTTGACCATGCTCCAATGTGTATATGGTGAACCCCAAATAAACTTGGTGTATTTTTTCTTTTGCGGGGAGCGGGAGAAGGTGGGAGGAATGGGAATTAAGTGTCATCAGGTTTCGTTGTATAAAATTCCCAAATAATCAATAAATGGCTTGTCATACAAGCATAGGGGCCTGGCTTGGGATCCCCAGATCTTTGACACAGCAGTGTGTCTGTAATCACAGCACACCCACAGTGAGATTCCACTCAGAGACACACGATTCCCAGAAATGTGTGGACCAGCTAGCCTATGCAGTGACAAACAAGAGAAACCCAGTCTCCAACAAAATGAAAGGTGAGGACTAACACCCAAGGTGTCCTCTGACCTCCATACCCATGCCAAGGCACACGAATGCCAGAACCCACAGGAATGCATTTGCTCACACATATACACAAATCTCTCTCTCTCTCTCTCTCTCTCTCTCTCTCTCTCTCTCTCTCTCTCTCTCTCACACACACACACACACACACACACACACACACACACACGATTTCCAAAAAAGATGAATGGGGAAAGGTATGAGAAACCATTAGAGAATGGGCATGCCCTAACAAAATACCACAGACTGGGTAACTTAAATAATAGGAATAAATTTGTTTACAGTTCTTAAGCTACAAGTCTTAGGTCTAAGTACCAGCAGATTCTGCTTTTCTTTCTTTCTTTCTTTCTTTCTTTCTTTTTTTTTTTTTTTTTAATGGTCATTTCTGGTCTGAAAACACTTGCCTTCTCATTGTGCCCCCATGTAACTGATCATACCTGTGTATGCAGGGAGACAGGGAAAAGGAAAGGGAGAAAGGGAGACAGATATCTGGATATCTGACCTCCTTCTCTTATGAAGAGCTCTCCAGATCCTTTATGACCATATTTAATCTTCCTTACCCACTTAAAAGCTTCTCTTCCTCTTATAACCCGTGTTTGGCAGGTTGGGGCCCACAGTCACCAATGCGGTTTCCTCTCTCTCAATAGACTCTCCACTCCTTGAAGTTACAAATTTCATTATGCTTTCTGTGGTGATACTATATTTATAAAATGTAATTTTATTTGTATATTAATAAAGTTGCCTTGGGGTCAGAGCAAGCCATAGCAGAAGCTGGATGGTGGTGGTGGTGGTGGTGGTGGTGGTGGTGGTGGTGCACACCTTTAATCCCAGCACTTGGGAGGCAGAGCTAGGTGGATCTCTGTGTGTTCCAGGACACAGCCAGCATGGCGACACACACCTTTAATCTCAATACCAACTATAGAAGACCTGGAGGTCTGTACAGACAGGCAGTGACGAGGAGGTCATATGGCTGGGTTTACAACCAATGAGAAAGCAGAACAGAAAGTCTATATAAAAAACAGGACACACAGAAGCAGGTCTCCGGCAGAGAGGAAAGACAGCAGAAGCAGTGAAGGGTAAGGTTTTCAGCTCTTGCTCTGACCTCTTGGCTTTTAACTCTGCAGTTGGCTGTGTTTCTTATTTAACAAGACAGTTACATCTACAGCTTTCCACTTCCCTTCATTGCTGAGGATAGCCAAGGTCTCTGGAGCCCCTCTCTGCTCTCTTTAGGTATGTCACACCCCTCATAGTTCCTTCCCTGTACCTAGCTTAGATTTCATGTCCCAGTATTTTGCTCTTGTCCCTGGGTCTGTCCTACCCATCCAGTAAATTCCTACCTCTGATGAACTGAGCCATCAACATCGCCAGCTAAACTGCAGAAGAAAATGAAACTCTACTGCTGAAAAAAAAAAAAGTTCTACTCTCCAGGGGGCCTTCCCTACTGTCCTACAGACTTACTGCATCCCTCTGCTCTCTACTTCCCACCCCCTATTACATTGAGGTTTTGTTGGTTTTGGTTTTGTGTTTTCTTCCTTTCCTTTTTAACTCTTTTGGGTAGGGTGATAGCTGTGTAGGTATGAGGACCTGAGTTCAAATCCTAAGACCTAACACAAAGCCAAGTTTAACAGCACATGTCTGCAATTCCAGTGTTTCTACTCCAGATGGAAGACAGGGAAAATCCTCAGAAACTTGGGGGCCAGATGCCCTGATATACACACTGGAGAACAAGAAGAGACCTTGTCTCCGATGAGGTGGAAGACAAGGACAGACATCTGAAATTGTTCTGTGACCTCCACACAGGAGCTGTGGCATGTGTGCACACATCTTCAACAGAGAGAGAGAGAGAGAGAGAGAGAGAGAGAGAGAGAGAGAGAGAGAGAGAGAACAGTCTATATATCTCTGGAGCACACCAAAGTCACAAATCTACTCTATTAGTTAAGATTCCAATTATGTTGCTATGGCAATAATGAAAAAATTAAAGAGACTTGAGAGTGTGGAGGGTTGTTTTTATGCAGAAGAACCGAAGATGGCAAAAATCATTTCAGAGTAAAGAACATCCAGGCTTCTTTCTCTCTGTCACCCTCACACCTCTCCCACATTGCTTCCACACATCATCAGAGGTGGCGTGTCCTCCCAGCTAAAGTCAGCCTGCAAGAAGGGAGGGGTCTGCTTCTCCCCTCCAACACCTACATCTAAAAGCCTTGCATTGTCTTCCAGGCATAACTACTATCCTAGCCATAAAGCCACATTTTACTGCAGAAAAACAAAGAAAATATAGTTGTTAGCTAGCTGCTCACAACTTTGTTACAACCTTCCACTTCTGGTCTCCTTTTACACTTGACATTGAGATTGAGTCTCTACTCCTATCACAAGCTAAGGACTTCTACTCTTCTCTAGTGTCCATTCTCCTTGTCTTCTCAAAATCTGACATCATGGACTAACCCTCTCCATTCTTTCAGCCACATCTTGGGTCTTCTTTGTACTGGAATTATTCCATCTGAAAACAAAGTTTGAAAGTTCAGACTAAAACTAAACTCTTTCTTTCCACATTCTTCTCTAGTTCTTTCCATTCCTTGATGATCACATTTCTAATAGAACTTCCTGAAATCAGTCACTCCACTTCCTCCAGGCACATTCAGGTTTAGTATGCCTACCTATTTTCTGCCTCAAAGACCAACAAAATGCCTCTTCCTGAGGTTGCCAAGGGTCTGCAGGTCACTAAGTTCTAAACAATTTCTCAGCCATTCAGTTTCTTACCCAGGAACAGCATATGAATGATTCAGTACACTCCTTTGATGAGGATGTGGGACGAATAACCCTATCCACTGCTGGTAGGAATGTAAACTAGTACAGCCATTATTGAAATCGGTATGGAGACATCTCAAATACAAAAATTACTGGGGCTGGGGAGATGGTTAAAGTGATTGCTGGCAATCAAAAGGACCAAAGTTCAGATCCCTAGAGCCACATGAATGCCAGGTACCAGGTGTGGCAGCTGACTGCAATTCCACCCTATGAAGGGGATTCCACAGAAACCTAGCCAGTGAAACTAGATGTATCTGTGAGTTTGGGGTTTGACTGGGAGACCGTGCCTCAAAGAACAATGTTGAAGAGCAAGCAAAAATAATTTCCAACATTAACTTGCTCCCCCCACCCCATCCCCCCACACAAGCCTGACAATCTGGCATTCTATCCCTGGAACCCACAAAAAGGTGGAAAGGAGAAAGCCTAATCTACAAAATTCTCCTCTGATCTCTACGTTTGTGCCATGCCATAAGCACCCCACACACACACACACACACCATAAACACACAGGCACACACAATAATAATGATTAATAAAATATGGTTTAAAAGAAAAACAATAGAACTGCCATATGACCCAGCTATACTACTCCAGGGCATGTACCAAAGTGACTCCCTGTCCGACCCCAGAGATTCTTACACATTCATGTTTACTGCTGTATTAGTCACAACTGTGCAAAAATGGATTCTTTCTATATGTCCATCACAGATGAATGGATAATGAAACTGTAGTGCCTATACACAATGGAATGCTAGAGGTAGACACAAATGAAATTTTCGGGAAAGCAAATGATGTTGAAAAATACTACATTAAGCCAGGTAACTCAGAAAGACTATATATATATTCTCTCCTAGCCAGATCCTAGCATACATACAATGTTGATATGTAGATACGTGTGTACAGGAGCCCATGAGAGGAGAAGAGTTGAGGAAGTGGGGAAGGGCAATAGGGCACTACGACATGAAATTGGAAAGGAGGCTACAAAAGGATTGGAAAGGGAGAGGAGGGCCAGGGGATATAGGAGAAGAGACTGGTAGGGGAATTAACAAAGATAATTTTTAAATGTCAAAATGAAACCTGATACTATGTATGCTCATTTAAAATTCCTAAAGCAAAATAATTACCAATTTAAAAATAATATGAGGCCTAAATTTATAATTCTCTGTGACAGGAAAAAAATTCATCAAAAGTAACGTGCCTGGAACCCAGTTTCTGTTACCAGTTTTTATTCAGTGACTAGACATCTTGGGGACTTTTTTCTAATTCCCTCTCTCTCCCTCTACCTGCAAACACTCTAAATTCTGCCTCCCTACTTGATGGGCAGTTTTTAGATCCATCTTTACACCATCTCTATGACTTTAATTTAAGTCATTATTATGTCCCGTCTGAATTGGTTTCACACAAGGCATCGCGGCAATCTTTCTAAAACCCCTGTATCTTCCTGGTATGGCTTACAAGGGTCTCTGCTTACCACGTCCTTACCTGGGAGGTGTGTCGTTTTCTACAGCAGCTGCAAGAGATTACAATGAATTCAGTGGCTTAAAGCCATTCATTTATTAGCTCACAGAGCTATTGGCCAGAAGTCTGCCCACTGTGGCTGAATTCTCTACTCAGGGTGTCACAAGCCGTCATTTACACTGAATTCTCTTCCAGAGATTCCAGGAAGGACTGAAAGTCCCTGGTGTTTCCCTGGCTGCCATAGGGTAACTTCTCTCAGCTACAAGTAACTTTCCAGTCCTTGCTGCATGTCCTCCTCCCCTCCAGCTTGTAACAGTGGTTGTCATTTCTTCACAGGGTTCCCTCTCTTCATGCCATCAATAGTATGTTCAGGGGTTGGAGAGACAGCCTAGCAGTTAAGAGTGCTTATTGTTCCTCCAGAGGACCAGAGTTCAGTTCTTGGCAGCTACACTCACAACTGCCTGTAACTCCAGCTCAGGGACCCAACCCACCTTCTTCTAGCCTCCATAGGCATCCACATACATGTGACATACACACATAAAGGCACACAATGCACACAAGTAAAAAGTTCAAAAATCAGTCTTTAAGCCGGGCGGTGGTGGTACACGCCTGTAATCCCAGCACTCAGGAGGCAGAGGCAGGTGGATCTCTGTGAGTTTGAGGACAGCCTGGTCTACAAAGCGAGTTCCAGGATAGCCTCCAAAGCTACAGAGAAACCCTGTCTTGAAAAAAAACAAAAACAAAAACAAAAACAAAATCAGTCTTTAGAATCATTAGTGTACTGAGTTGGACATGGTAACTATCTTAGTCAGAGTTTCTATTGCTGTGCTAAAATACCATGGCCAAAAGCAACTTGGGGAGGAAAGGGTTTATTTGGCTTACACTTCCACATCACAGTCCATCATCAAAGGAAGTTAGGACAGGAACTCAAGGCAGGAACCTGGAGACAGAACTGAAATGGAGACCCCGGAAGAATGCTACTTACTGGCTTGCTCCAACATGGTTTGCTTAACCTACTTTCTTATGCTTCCCAGGACCACCTTCCCAGGGGTGGTAACACTCACAGTAGGCTGAGTTCTCCCATATTAATCATGAAGCAAGAAATACTTGATAGTCTTGCCTACAGGCAATCTGATGGGAGCACTTTCTCATTGGAGTTCCTCTTTCCAGATAACTCTAGCTTATGGTAAAGTTAACAAAACACACACACACACACACACACACAATAGTACAGGCCTATAATTCCAGCACTGGGGAAGTGAAGGCAGGAAGATCAGGAGTTCAAAGTCATCCTCATCTACTTATTGAGTTCCAGAAAACTCAGGGCTACATGAGACCCTATTTCTTTTGTTGTTGTTGTTGTTTGTTTTGTGTTTTTTGTTTGTTTGTTCTTTCGAGACAGGGTTTCTCTGTGTAGTTTTGCGCCTTTCCTGGAACTCACTCTGTAGACCAGGCTAGCTTTGAACTCACAGAGATCAGCCTGCCTCTGCCTCCCAAGTGCTGGGATTAAAGGCGTACACCACCACTGCCTGGCTACGAGACCCTATTTCAACATGCACTTTCTTCTTCAAGTATCTGATTTCTGTTGTTCTCTGTCCAGCTAGGGAAAACCCGTGGCTGTTTAAAGGACATATATGACTTAACTAGGACTACCTGGATAATTTCTATATTTTTTTAGATTAACTGACTAGTGACATTGATTCCACCTGCAAAAATCTCTGTTCTCATGTAGTCATGTAGCTAATACCTCATTGTACTCATTGGTCCAACTAGACTCTAGAGATGATTACATAAGGATGAACATGATTAGAGATCACCCTCCAAGAGAGCCAGGAAAACATGAGATCAGATAGATAGGTGTTGACGGAAAAGAGAACCTTCCAGAAAATATATGCAAAATCCATATGACTAGGAAATGTATAGCAAAAGGTGGGAGGGGGCACTTAAGAAAGGCCATAGTGTTCAGCAGAGGGAACAAAAACTACTGAGCCACAGCAGAAACCAGGCCATGTGGGCTTCATAGATCTGATTTCCTCTCTCCTAAAAGCAAAGATTGGGAAGTTGGTATAATGTAAATGGTATTCTGAACATAGAACTCTGGCCATAAGATAGAGGATTGGATGGAAAGAGGTACCAGCAAAGTGTGATAGCCATTATAGGAGCCTAGAATTGTAGTATGAGAGACTGTTTAATACAAGCAGAGTTGTTCGGTAGCTAAAATCAACAGGACTTTGTGATTGATTGAATGTGCAAGCAATGTAGCTCTATTCCCCAGGAAGCAGACTCTAAAACAGAGATTACTGTGAAGGATGTTTACTAAGGAGTACTCTCGAAGTCAACACCTGTGCAAGAGGGAATGAAAATAGGATTGGGCAAAGGGAGGAGCTGAGCAGTAATCTAGACCCAACAGAATCGTCAGCCAGCCTCAAAGGAGGAGCTGGGGTGTTGTGAACAGATTGTCCTTTAGTGGGATAAGGAAACTGAGGCAATTTCCTCTGTGCTGATCAGTCAGTGGATGCATGATTCCCCAGGAAGGGTTTGTGATTTTGAAGGAGTTGGTACTCTGCTCTGACAACTTCTGGAGGGACTGAATCTTGAGCACTGCCTTCTAGGCAACAATGAATCCTTTATTTTTGCGGGAGTCTGGACTTTGTGTCACAATGTCCATTACAGGGGTGGAGGAGCAAAGAGGAGTAAGGATGATTCTTAGGCTTCCTTTTATTTTTTTTTTATGTGTGTGAGTGTTTTGTCTACACATATTTATGGCTATCACATAAGTGCCTGGTGCCCACAAAGTCCCGAAGATAGCAATGGATGTGTTGGAACTGGAGTTGAGAATCACTTTACCTGTGCTGGGAACCAAGGCCAGTTCCAGTAGCAAGTGCTTTTTTTTTTTTTTTTGGAGCTGAGGATCGAACCCAGGGCCTTGTGCTTGCTAGGCAAGCACTCTACCACTGAGCTAAATCCCCAACCCCGCAAGTGCTCTTAATAGCTGAACCATCTCTCCAACCCTAATTCCTAAATTTTCAATTTGTGCATCTTAATGTTTGTATGTAGGACTGTGCATTGCAATCTTTGGCGTATTTGGTAAAATCCCCACTATAGTGGGAGCTCCTCGGGGACAGACTGGCTGCATGGGAAAATGGTGCACAGTCCCATAACTGATACCTAGATACCTAGTTTGCTGGATAAGTGAATGCAATCTACATTTATTTCCATCTTTCTCTCCCCCTGCATTTCCCCTGCCCCCTTGTTTCTCAACGCTATCGTCAACCAATGTGGGAAAAGTTCATCTGATTATCAGAGATACCACCTGTGCTGGAGCTGAACAAACAGACATCAAGTTCCTCTGATCCCAGGCTCTCTCTCGGAAGAGCAAGGGAGACAGTGGAGCAGGAGGGAGTGGGTGGTCCTAGGTTTAACCCTTCCTCCGCTGCTTCAGCCCTTGTGAACTCAGTGCTGCCTGGTCAGGTCCTTTCCAAAACATACCCTCCCAGCTCTAATCCCCTCTCCCACAGATGCTCTACACACCCACCCCCCATACTTCTGACAGCCACTTTGGGAGCCTAAAAAGTGCTACTTCATCTCATACTGGACTGTCTGGAATGGAAGAGATTGAAAGAAACAAGGATGAAAAAATAGAGGAGGCCGGTCCTGCCTCGGGAAGCTGAGTCCACTTCAGTCTTGCTTCACATGCACCTTCTGCTTTGTTCCCTCCGGCTGCACCCCAGTGACCCAGTCCTTTTCCGGCCCCCTCTCGTGGGAACCCAGCACCCTACACCAGTGCAGCACCTGGCCTGAGGGTAAACAGCGTTTTGGGTGGGGGTGGACGCTACCTAGAGACGAGGGAGATGACCAAGCTGCCTGCTCCCCATCTCTCGCCTGGGTCAGGACCAGGACTAGAACCCTACTACATCTCAACCCAGTTCCTTTCGTGTAGTACTCACATCCATCCCCAGCTGCCACCAATGCTCTAGTCCACTCTAACTCGAGGCAGCCTTTGTCCGCGTACAGGCTCGGGTGTGAGCAATTGCGGTCCTCCAGACCCTCCTGGAGACCCTGGAGCAGAAGCCCAGGTTTTGGATTCCAGATAGGAGACGGGGTGGACTGAGGCAGAAACTAGGGCTACCTCAGCCCTCACAGAAGGGCTGCAGAGAGCTAGGGTAGTGAGGCGATACCATGGTGGTTACTGCGGCCACTGCAGCAGGGTAGCTGCGGCTCCAGGCGGTCTATGGCACCTGCTCTGCAGTGGGGGATCCTGGGACAGAAACCATATCACCGCCGCCACGTCCGCATCTTCTAAACCACTGAAGAAAGATACTGGACCCCACAGCAGCAGCAACTCACTCCTCCCATCTTGCGGTCCCCTTCGTTGGCGCGCGCGCAGGCGTCTACACACACACACACACACACACACACATACACACACACACACACACACACACACACACACGAATTGCCAGAACTAAGGGGCAGTGGTACGAGAGGTGGGCAGGAAAGACATCTCTAAGAGAAGACGGGAGAACCTAGCGCGGGGGCGAGCCTGGAGAGCAGTCACCCAGGAGCGCGCGCGGAACTCTGGAGCGGGGGAGGCGCGCCAAGTGTCACCTGGTGGGACAAAGCCGTCCAGAGCCTGGGACCGGCTGGAACCAAGGCGAGGCTGGTGGAGGAGTGGAAGGGTAGGAGACAGGGCAGGGGGCGGGAACCAAGAGAGGCGGGCGATGTGGTGGGCGGGAGCCTGAGCCACCAGCGCTCCGGGAGCAGGTGGAACCCGGGCTGTAGCCCAGTCGGCGGATCTGAGCGGGACTTCACTGGGACCATGGAGCTGCTCAAGCTGAACCGCAGTACGCAGGGACCCGGACCCGGGCCGGGGTCCTCCTCATTATGCCGCCCGGGTGTCCCCCTCCTCAACAGCAGCAGCTCTGGCAACCTCAGCTGCGAGCCCCCTCGCCTCCGCGGAACCGGGACCAGAGGTGGGTGCCTCCCTAACCCCTTCTCACTGCACCCCATAACACTAATGAATAACCCTCACGACCTCTACACTGTCAACTGACCGTTGCTTTTCCTCATAGTACTTCCTCGGCTTCCACACAGATCCCTCCCCTACAAACACACACACTGCGCCTCCAAGCTCTAATAATCCATCACACCTTCACACCACCTGGTTTAGAGGCCTGGTCTCACTTTCCTTGTGCTATTCCTAACGACTTTTGATCATTCCCAAGCTCAGCACCACACAGCTCGGAAGCAAAGACCTCTTCTTGCCAGCAGGTCTAGCTCTTTCTTTTAACATCCAGTTCAGAGAGCCAGCCCTGGAGAGAGAGACAGGAGCCGGCAAAAAGAAGGAGGCTGAGCTGGGTGAGGGCAGGAGCTCTCTGGACTGCCTGAATGGGAGACTGGAGTTGCAATCTGTCTCCCACCCCAGCCTTCCCAAGAAAAGATTCTCAAATCTGAATTTAGCCAGCACTAGAGGATGCTGCCTTTCTTGTTTTTATTTGTACCCAAATTCCTCTGCTCCCAGAGTCAAGTCCTTCACCAATCTCTATGCTTCTGTTTTTCTGAAGGTTTTGGAGTCCCTTCCAAAGCCCCCAAGTATCTCTTTTCTTATGGCTCACTTTCCTAGAGCCAACCTCCCCTTGCATCAGTCACCCCCCCTGTGTCACCACCGCCTTCTCTTCCCACGGCCTTCACTCATCCCGTCTTCAAAGTGACTCTCCCTCCTCCCATTAGCTAACATCTTCATTGCTTCACTGAACATTTTAAAATGCATCTCCCCCTTCCCATACCAGTATTTGCTTGCAATGTTTAATGAGCACTTGCTAGGCTAAGTGCTGGGACACTGGAATGAACTAGACACAGTCTACCGTCTCATTCGTCTGCAGTCAAGTACACAGGGACAGAGACCACTGGGAAAGTGACAGCCTGGAAGTCCCACAAAAGGGGCTGATTGGAATATGGACACCCAAAGGAGATGGGGGGGGGGTCTGCCAACCTCACGAAGGGTGCAACCTGGGAGCTTGGGTTCTATAAACAGAAAAGGAAAGAGACAGGTTCGGTGTTCAAGAAGTAAACATTGGAATAAATTATAATCTACATATCTACTTACCCCATAAAACAGTCCACGCTTTCCCAGTTTGGTTGCTACCCACTGTCACCTAGATTCTTCCATTCAGGAAATATTTATTGAACCAGAAACTGTGCTAGGCAACAAGGATATGAGTTTAACAAAACTGACACAATCCTGCTTCATAGAGCTCTGAGTTTATAGGGGAAACAGACAAGTAAGCAAGAAACAGCAGCACAAAGAGGGGAAAGATAGTGGATATACAAGAGGAACACTCCAGCCTGCCCTGCCCTCGGGAATTAAGACTGCTTTCCTGAGGTGGTGGAATATACGTTGAAGCAGAAAAATATGACAGACAGCTAAATAAAGGAGCAGAAGAGGCATAAAGTGTCTTAGGCAAAGATAGGTTCTCTAAAAAACTCAAAGTTTAAGCCCATGGCACATTTGTTCAGCACTACACACTTTTTGAATGGCTGGAACACGTGCCATTAAAGGTACATAATCAACATTCAGGCTAGACCAGCCTGGAGTGTTCATGGCAGGCTTTTATAGCCCTTGCAAAGGAGTGTAGATTTTATCCTAAGCACTGGGATCCACTGAAGGATTCAGCAGTCCTGCCAGGGTTAGTGGTGTTGTGTTGAGAATGGATGGGTGGATGAGATGGAATGCAGAAGGATACTTTAGAAAGCTATTACATTACACAGATCTGGCTGAAAGATGATGCTAGCATAGACAGAGGTACTGGCAGAGGGGATGAAGAGAAGTGGATGGATTTGAGAGCCACTTCTGGAAATGGAATCAACAGAATCTGATGATTGATTAGACTAGTAGGGAGGGTGGATGAGGTCAAGGGATGAAATCCAGTTTCTGGTTTGGGAAATTCAAAGGACGTAGATGGCATATCATGAGAAAGATAATCAAGGAGGGGCTAGATCTGCCTTCATATTAGAGCACTTGACTAGCAACTGCAAGGCCCTGGATTCAGTTCCCAGCAGCAAGGGAACAGAAGCAGTTTTGGAAGAGGGGATTACTATAAGCTCAGTTTGGAATACACTGAGTTCAAATGCTGATGGCTAACTCCCCAGAGCTGTTGAATCCTGAGATCTAGAACTTACTTAGAGGGCTGAGGTGGAAATAAAGGCTTGAAACGTCTTCACCTGGAGGGAATATGGGAAACCATAGGAACAAGGAAAATCTTTTTTAAAAAGCATTGTATAAAATGAGAACAGCGAGGCTGAGACAGGCTCCTACAGGAAGCTGGTATTTAAAAGCAAAGTGGAGGGAAAAAATCCATGAAGAGACTGAAATGAAACAGAAACAGTAGCTGTGTCTTTGAAGAAAAAGAGAGGAGAGTCTTGGCTAAGGTGGAGTAAGTGATGCCAAATATTGCCATGACGAGTTAGAGATGAACAAAACAGCCACACTGGTGTTGTTTAGACACTGTAACTAGTTCTTAGGAGGGTATGTAGATACCAAAACCTGACTCAGAAGATGGAAGACTGGGCTCCAGGGAAGAGGTTGCCAGAAGTGAACAAGGGTAGTTAGGCAAAATGTCCAAGAAGTAGGGGTGTTGGGAGAAAGAGAAATAGGCCCCCGCCTTTGGAAACAGGGTCTTATTTGTTGCCCAGGCTGATCTCAAAATGGTGGTTTCAAACACTTTTTATGCATTAGCCTCTAGAGCAGCAAGGACTAAGATTCGCTACACCCTGGGTATTTAAAAGTAGGGAAGTATCAAAAGAGAGAGATTTAAAGGTTCTGATGCAAAGGAGGGCAGCCAGTAGAGGAAGGCTCCCTGAAGAAGCAAGATGTTCAGTGATTCAGAGTCCACGTGCAAGGACAGGCCTCACTTATCTGAATGCTTTTGCTTGCACACATCAAGTTGTTATCCAGGTGCCGAGACACCACGTGCAAAGAGTGTTGGCCAGTCTCACTGGAATAGATGTGTGTGTCTATGGGCTCTTAGTACCCCACAGGTGCATATGTCACCTGGGCTCTTAGTACCCCACAGGTGCATATGTCACCTGGGCTCACTACAAGGTTACCAAGAGAAATTTGGATGCTGTGCGCTTTATTTTTAGACAAACCTGTGACTTTACCATTAGCTCAGATGATATGAAATGGGCAACACCCACACTCACATTAGTATTGTCCACAGTCATTTAGACATTGTCTGTCACATACTACTTTTATTTTATAATTACCTACAAAATACCACATCTTCCCCATGACTGCTTAAGTAAACCTTCTCCAGATATTTCCCAGAAAATCATGCAGTATCATTCTTAAGCCTTCAGATAATTTCAGCAAAGACTCAGATAGTCTCTGTGTTCATTCGTGTTCTCAGCTATTTCACACAATCAAGATTAACATGTCAACCAAGCTAAAAGTGCTAACATCTGACATTTATACTCAATTAAATGGTGCCCACACATCTTGGATGTTACTACCACCCCCTCAGTTAGAACCACCATCACTGGATTATTCCCTGGTTCACATTCAGAGCTCTGCATATAACCCATGCTTCCTGATGATGTCACCTACAAATTCTAATGTCATTTAGTCTGGGTTATTGTCCTTGTTTACTCTAATGTCATCAGAGTTACTCAGGTATTCTTTAAACTTAAACACAGCCTATATTCAATCTGATATTACCTTTAGACATGTAGATGTTACCTTGTTCCTGCTATCTCCCAAAGAAATAAAGGCTACCTTCACCTACCTCTATATCACTCTTAAACTCTAAAGCATTACTGTGCTCTGCTCTTGCCAACTCACCATTGCATATCACCTCTGCTTCCTTGCTCAGTGCCACTGACACTCAGATGTCTCCCATGTACCATCTATTTCCCTCAGTTAGTTGAACACTACCCACACTCACCACAGAGAGATATACATGAGTATTACACTGATGTCTCTGTTCATGAGTAACCAGACATTGGCTGCTTAAGTTCCTGTGAAGTTTTTCTTAGAAAACCCTGTTTATTTTTGTTTTCTTTTGTTTGTTGATATGGTATCTTGTCCCTTAGGTTAGTCTTGAATTTGTGATCTCCTGCCTCCAATCCTTAGAATTACAAGCATGTGCCACCACATCTGGTTTAAAGGGTCCCAGGGACCAAACCCTGGGCTTTGTACATATTAGGTAAGCACTCTACCAACCAGGCCACATCCTAAGCTCAAGTCTATCATTTGTTTCAGATGTTGACTGGATCCTTGATCTCATGCTTCTCTGCCATCATCTGGATGAACACACACACACACACACACACACACACACACACACACACTCACATGCTCACACACTAATAAACACACACATTTACAGTCTCACAGACTCTTTCACAATACTCTCACACTCCACATGTTCACACACATTTACTATACAATAGCTTGTCATACTGTGACTTTATCCTCTTGTTTCCAGAAAACTTCAAGTATATTAAGAATTTTGTAAAGGGGAAGCCTAGTTTCAGCTTTTTGGGACACCAATAGCCAAGCTCAAGGGCACACATATAGTGTGTATCAATTGCATGATTGAGTGAGACACAAGTTTTTTAGTACTTGTGTAGTTCAAAGTGCTATACCAGTCAGAAGTGTAGTAATTACAGTAATAATTAGTTGAAGAGAGATCCAGAGGATGATGTGAGAAAGATGGGAGAATTAAAGAGGTTAAGGTGGGTAGAGACAGAAGAAAGTGAACTTGGAGAAAATAAAGAGTACAAAAAAGGCCACCTGTTCCTTCCCTCACCAAGTGCAAGGGCCTCTTTGACGAAGATCTCCATTCTGGAGTTTTTTATTGTCCCTGCACACACACACACACACACACACACACACACACACACACACACACACACACACATACACACCCCTCATGCACTTCAAATTTATCACACATAAGCCTTCCATAATCTGTCCCTGTGAAAGGAACATAGTTTGAGCCAGGTATGGTGGCACACACCCATACTCCTAGCACTTAGGAGGTAGAGGCAATAGGATCTCTGTTAGTTCACAGCCAGCCTAGTCTACATAGAGAGTTCCTTGATAGCCAGGACTACATAAGGAGACCCTGTCCAAAAAAAGAGGAGGAATGAGGAGGAGGAGGAGGAGGAGGAGGAGGAGGAGGAGAAAGCTTGAAAAAAAAGACATAGAAAGGCAAGAGTACTGTATCAAAATCAGCCTGTCATCTGCTATTGGTCCACCAAGACCCTCCAACATGTGTCTCCTAAGATACACAGGTAGAAACGAGAGTCACAATAGATGGAATATAGAGGCAGGGGCAAAGAGGTGTTTAGATTGATATTTGATTGGGAGAAGAAAGAAATAGTATGATGAATGACTGGACCCTAAGGCAGCTGTAAGAGGCAAAACATTCAGGAATCCTAAGATCTAAGCAAGTAATATTACTGCTAAATCCTGTTTGGAAAAAAAAAAACTTTTTTGAAGATTTATTTTATCATCATGATCATCATCAGTAGTAGTAGTTTTAGTAGTAGTAGTAGTGTGCGCACGTGTGTATGTCTGTGTGTACACTAGTGCATGCAAAATAGAGCATCGGGCTCCCAATATCCAAGATCTGGCTGTGAGCCAACCAACATAGAAATGCTCTTTAGAGCTAAGCCTCTCCTCCAGCCCCCTGTTTGAGGATTTCTAATAAATAGAACTTATTTATTGTCTAATAAATAGAACAACTTCTAAATAAGCTAGTTATTCATTATGAGGCAGCAATAGAGTTTGGAAACTAAGCCAAGAGTGAGCTAAGAGAAGAGAGCTGGGCAGTTAAAGAAGAGAAGGCTGTACCTCTGGACCCCTCCTGCCCCCACAATGTGGGAGGCTTTCTCTCTTCAAGCTCCCATCTCCCTGACACTGAGGCCATGGATATGGATGACTCAGTCCACTTCAGTTCAATCCAGTTTTGTTCAGGTTTGCATGTTTATGATATAAAGCTCCAAAGATGAGTCTATCTTCCAATAGACAATGACACAAATGAATTGGTCACCCTTCTAGCCCTTCTGACTCATCCAGAAACACTGGTCCCTCCTGGGGATCCCACAGCTTCTTGTCCATCTCTCAACCACACTTCTTAGCATACTGTGCGGCAATGATCTGTTTAAGCATCTCAGATTCCGTCTCTATGTAAGCTCTCAAATGGCAGGGAATTTGTCAGTCACCTCTTTGTCCCCAGTGCCTGACACAAAGGGAGTCCCCTGCAAATGTTTACTTAGTAAGAATGAATCTTTGGAGAATATTAAAGCACAACTCAGAGAGGAAAAAGGGGGGATCTAATAAGTGTGTAGGGATTATGGAACATACATGGGTCAAAGGAGTGGGAGATTAGTTTCAAATGAGGTGCTCAGGATAACCTTTCCAAAGCAGTGACAATCAGTCTGATTCTTGGTAGATGAGGGATTTATAGGCATTTACCAGTTTAGGAAATGTTTGTGATTGGGGTGGAAGCAGGGGTTTATGAAGGAGTATTCATTCCAAGGCAGAGAAATCAGCTTGAGAAGGGAGTCATGAGGGCTCATGATACATTCAAGAAACTGAGTCATCAAGTGGCTTGAGTGGGTGCAGCACTGGCAGGAGGTGACAGTCCTGGAGGAGGGGCTGTAGATAGTACAAAGCAGTGAACGGCTTTTCTCTGTTTTAGGTGGTGGTGGGGGGGGCGCTGGCTTTGTTTTGTTTTCTGTTGTTTGTTTTTTAGAAAACACAGACATAATCCAACATTGTTCTAATGGGAGTGGGTGGTCAAGGGTGCATGGAAGTCCAATGGAATGGCCAGAGAAGGAACTTTCAATCTGGGATCTACAGATCATTTGTCTTGAGAAGTATCCAACCAGTGATGGGGATAGGTCCCTAAAGTCTTTGCAAAGAAAATCAAGCATGCAACCAACCATAAGGAGAGAGGATTCTAAGGAATAGTAGGGTTGAGCCAACTCGACTAAGCCTCAACATTTATGATGGTAAAGCATTGACTGTCATCATTTACTACATAGTCCCTTAGGGTTAGAGAGAGTGTTCTCAGGGTGTCAGGATCTAACTGGATATTATGGTCTGGGGGTGAATGGGATTGGGGATCTGGATGAATGGTGCTCAAGTCCTCCTACAACCACCTCTCTTCTGCCTAGAATTGGAGCTGGCCATTAGAGTCACCCTTTATGCGGTGATTTTTCTGATGAGTGTTGGCGGAAATGTGCTCATCATCGTGGTCCTGGGACTGAGCCGGCGCCTGAGAACTGTCACCAATGCCTTCCTGCTCTCCCTGGCAGTCAGCGACCTCTTGCTGGCTGTGGCTTGCATGCCCTTCACACTCCTGCCCAACCTCATGGGCACATTCATCTTCGGCACAGTCATCTGCAAGGCTGTTTCCTACCTCATGGGTAAGTGGGACAAACACATCTTCCCTTGGCCCTCTCCCTTCTTAAAGTACTTGACAAATATAAGGGGTTTTCCTGATGGGAAATCAGGAAAATCATACTGGTGACCATGCAGGGTGTGTATTTCCAAGGTGACCGTTTCCTCTCACCTTGCTTAGGGGTGTCAGTGAGTGTGTCCACGCTAAATCTCGTGGCCATAGCCCTGGAGCGGTACAGCGCCATCTGCAGACCACTGCAAGCACGGGTGTGGCAGACACGCTCCCACGCAGCGCGGGTGATCTTAGCCACCTGGCTACTGTCTGGACTACTGATGATACCTTATCCTGTGTACACCGCAGTGCACCCAGTGGGGCCTCGAGTGCTGCAGTGTGTGCATCGCTGGCCCAGCGCTCGTGTCCGCCAGACCTGGTGAGGGCGCCCACCACCCTATCTTAGAAAGTCCTTTTTCCATCTTCATCAGAAGCTTACACCGCTTCCCCAGAGCAGTCCTCCAGTTCCTCCAAGATTTTTCCCGCCAAGCTCCATTTTGCACCCCCACAGTTGGAATTCCAATTTGGGGTCCCTCGCCAGTCTCTTTCCTCTCCCAGTGGCATCCCCAAATCCTACCCCTGCCTCAGCCACGTGGCCACAGTCCAGTTTTTGACTCTTCTTCTACCTGTAACTGGCCGTATGAGAGACGGTGATTGGTTTGTGTTATGTCTCCAGGTCAGTGCTGCTGCTAATACTTTTGTTCTTCGTCCCGGGTGTGGTTATGGCGGTGGCCTACGGGCTCATCTCTCGCGAGCTCTACCTTGGGCTTCGCTTTGATGGTGACGACAGTGAAACCCAAAGCCGGGTCCGAAACCAAGGAGGCCTGCCGGGTGGGGCAGCACCAGGTAGGAGAAATGCACGAGGGGCGGGCCTTTGGTGATGGGCATGACCTCCTTAATGGGTGGATCTGAAAGAAGCGTAGAAAAGAAGCGGGAGCCCATGGTGAAAGCTGTGGGGAAGGGGTGTCCAGTGAAGGTTGGACTGCAATATGAGAGGAGTCTCTTCTGCTTTGATCGCACCTTCTATGCTCTGTGCTCAGGGCCTATCCACCAGAACGGGGCTTGCCGGCCTGAGACTAGCCTCCCTGGGGAAGACAGTGATGGCTGCTATGTGCAACTTCCGCGTTCCCGGCTGGAGATGACAGCGCTGACCACGCCCACTCCCGGGCCCGGGCCAGGCCCTCGGCCCAACCAGGCCAAGCTGCTGGCTAAGAAACGGGTGGTGCGAATGCTGCTGGTGATTGTTGTGCTTTTCTTCCTGTGTTGGCTGCCAGTGTACAGCGCCAACACGTGGCGCGCCTTCGATGGCCCAGGGGCACACAGAGCACTCTCAGGGGCCCCCATCTCTTTCATCCACTTGCTGAGCTATGCGTCTGCCTGTGTCAACCCCCTGGTCTACTGTTTCATGCACCGCCGCTTTCGCCAGGCCTGCCTGGACACATGTGCCCGCTGTTGCCCACGGCCTCCACGAGCTCGCCCCCGGCCTCTTCCAGATGAGGATCCTCCTACCCCTTCCATTGCTTCACTGTCCCGGCTAAGCTATACCACCATCAGCACACTGGGGCCTGGCTGAGAGGTTGAGTGAGTGGAGAATGAGACAGGACACACGATCCCTATAAACCGACCCATCCAAACACAAAAGAAACACACCAGGACTAATCCAGGAGGACACCCAACAGCATGGATAGACCCCTCCCCACAGAAAATGTTGTCGTTGCTGTTTCACCTGAAACACAGGAAAGGAGGCACACTTCTGATAAGGGACTGAGTCCCACCCTAGACACCTGGCACTGACCCCACTGGATAGACAAACACAGTGTCTACAGCAGTGAATTTTCCCTCTACAAGGAGAGCTCTGACAAGGGCTGACTGACTCTTCATATGCATACATTAATGGCACTATTCTATAGTGCCCATAGCCTAGTGCAAGACGGACTTAGGGCATTGCAGACTGTCCCCAGTTTGACCTCATCATCCCCTTCCTCACCCAGCATTGAAAATATTAGTAGGCCGAATCACACACACCTTCCCAACATATGGACCTTTCAGCAATGAAAAGTCCCGTCATCTCTTTCCATTAGGGACTGTAGCCCTGCTCCTCTTCCTTCACCAGACCACCTCATAAAATAATAACTGACCTAGTGCCCTCTTGGACTTTCTTGAGAGGCAAGTGAGCAGGTATGGATTATATAAAGACTTCCTCCTCTATTTTCTTCCATGACTACTCAACTCTGTGTCCAACCTTATGCAAAAATGTTTTGGTATGAGGATAGACAGAGATGGGTATAACCTCACTCAATTCTCATCTTGGACCTATCCATACTCCAGTGATGTAGTAGTTGGGATTCAACGTGGTAGGTGGGACATCCATGACACCTCATGATTCCTGAGTACATTCACCCATTTGATGCCATTGTTAAAGTACTATATTAATGGATGCTTGCTAAATTTTGGACAAAAAGATGAACGACTTCATAAGACTTAGATTATTCAAGTGTGTCTGAAACATCAAGCATCAGACTGTGGCAGGTACATAGAAGTTAATTGAAGAGTGGGGTCTTTCTATTACATACTTGATCTCCTTTAGTTTCAGAAACTGGCCAGGATACAGTTGAATAGAAGTGCCTTCACTAGATGTAGCAACAAAGAGACTTGGGGTGACCGGATGGAGTGCAGGACTGGGGGTCAGTGTGAGTCTCAATTTCCCTTTTGACCATAAAATTCATCTAGCCCCAGAGAAAGGCAGAGACCAGCAACCTCATCACTTCACACACACACACACACACACACACACACACACACACACACACACAGAACAACAAGCAGATGAGGAAGAGGAGAGGATGGACAAGGATAATCAGAGGCAAAATATTGGGAGGAAAAAAGATCTTTGATGTTTTATTTAGCAACAGATGGGAGAAATGGGCTGTCTTAGAGTTACTGTTGCTGTGATGAAACACCATGATCAAAAGCAGGTTGTGGGGGTGGGGCGGTATTTGGCTTACACTTCCACATCATAGTCCATCATTGAAGGGAATGAGGACAGGGACTCAAACTGGAACCTGGAGGCAGGAGCGGATGCAGAGGCCATGGAAGGGGTGGTGCTTATTGGCTTGCTCAACATTGCTTGCTCAGCCTGCTTTCTTATAGAACCTAGGACCACCAGCCCAAGGGATGGCACCACCCACAATGGGCTGGGCCCTCCCCCATCACTCACTAATTAAGAAAATGCCCAATGGGCTTGCCTACAGCCAGATCTTATGGAGGCATTTTCTTCTTTTTTTAACTTTTTTTTATTTATTCTTTGTGTCTTTCACATCATACATCTCAATTGTATTCATTTCCCCATCCCTTCATATCCACCTTCTGCCCTTGCAACCCGCCCCCCCCCCCCCCCCCCCCCACAAATAAAATAAAATTTAAGAGAAAAAAGAAAAAATCTTGTCCTGGAAGCTGGAGGGTGACACAGTGAGTCACTCAGTAAACTCCTTTTCTCATATATCTTTACTTGCAAGTGTTCATTGCAAAGAGTCATTGGTCTGGTTTGAGGCCTCTGGTTTCTGTTAAACTATCGATACTGGACCCTGACTGGGACTCCTCCTGGATATCCTGTTGTTGCCCTGTGTCCTGGAGATCCTTCAGCTTTGGGTCTGCAGGACCGGCCCCTTCATATGCTCCTGCAGATCACAAATGGGGTGAATGTTGGTGTGGGGCAACTCATAAACCTGGTTCTGCACCTGGGAAGTTGCAGGGTTGGTCAGCCTGCCAGCTCTCCCTTGTCTTCACCACCAATGCTGGAGAGAGAGTGAGCTCTCCAGTATTGCCCTGACTAATTCACCCCTTGCAGCAATGAGCAAGGGGCAAGGCCAGTTCTCCTGCTTTCACTCCCATGGAGGCATTTTCTTAATTAATGTTCCCTCCTCTCAGACTTTAGCTTGTGTCAAGTTGAAATAAAACTGTCCAGCTTACAGACAAAACAAACAAACAAACAAACACAAAACTGTCCAATGTCTTATAACAATTTAGGGGAAAATAGAAATAATTTTAGTGGACCAGCGATGGCTCAGCAGGTAAAAGGACTTGCTGCTTAGAGTGATGCCCCTGCATCCATTGATGGAAAGAGAGAATTGACTACTGAAAGTTGACCTCTGACCTACACTTGTGCACTGTGGTATGTGTACCTGTGCTCACTCATACACTGTATACCCACAATAATAATTAATCATCCTAAAATAAGAGATAACAGCTAATGGCTCCTCGGCTAGGGGTTGGTACCTCATGAGCCCCTTCCCTCTCAACGCTGAGTGTTGAAACAGGGGAGTCCAGGAGGACTTGATGGTAAATATGATCTAAAATAGACTGTATTCATGTAGGAAAATTATCAAAAATACATTTTTAAAAATGTAAAGAACTATACTGATGTAAACCCTGAGGTGGAGACAGGCAGACCCAACTTTTGTGAGACATAGGTATACACAATTTTGAATCCTTTACTAAAGAAAAAGAAGGCAAAGTTGGTAGACATAAAACTGCTCTAGTCCTGACATGGCACCTTGGGGAAAGACTTGTACAAGTAAGGCCTGAAATGAAAGCTTCATTAGCTTTGTCTAGTATCTTCTCACTAACTACTCTCCCTAGAGGAAGACTGGATGGAGGGAAGGACTGTGGAAAGAGACAACAGGTCCTCTGTTTACCATTAGAGGGCCGTTCCTCTCCATCGTTCCTCCTGGGTTCTGGGCTGTGAAAAGCTGGGGGAAGAAAGAAAATGAAGGAGAAGGCGTTCCAAGCTGTCAACTTAAGACCATGCTGGTTAAATATAGAATCCCAGCTGGCCTGAGGAGCTGGAGGGAGATATTAGGCCTTACACTCATGCCAGCTCTTCTATGGGAGCAGGAATGGGCTGTCCTTAGGCTTCTCAGTACCTTCAACCAACCCTTCTAAAGGGATGATGAGGGCTGCTCTTCTATCAGGATGGCATTGATTCCTGAAGACCACCAGAAAGAGCAGGAGCTGGGGTCAGGGAGGACTGAGTCCAGCCTCTTTTAACTTCCAGTGTGAGCCTAAGTACTGTAGCCCAGGCTTAACCTAGAACCAAGTACAGGGCACAGCCTGAGAAATACCGCTGCCCGAGCTGAGACGTTTCCACTCACAGAGCACCCGCATCTCGACCATCCAACTGTGCAATATCCTGTGGCCAGATGTGAAGTCCTGTGCTGTGGATATCGCTCTGTGTAAATAAAGTTCTGATTGGCCAGTGGCCAGGCAGGAAGTATAGGCGGGACAAGAGAGAAGAGAATTCTGGGAAGTAGAAGGCTGGGGAGACACCACCAGCCGCCGCCATGAAAAGCAACATGTAAAGACACTGGTAAGCCACAAGCCATGTGGCAAAGTATAGACTAACAGAAATGGGTTAATTTAAGATAGAAGAAGTAGATAACAAGAAGCCTGCCATGGCCATACAGTTTCTAAACAATGTAAGTTTCTGTGTGCTTTCTTGGTTGGGTCTGAGCAACTATGGGACTGGTGGGTAAGAGAGATTTGTCCTGACTGGGCCAGGCAGGAAAACTCCAACTACAGTCCTGAGCGTCTCTCATCTGTTTCATGTTTGCTGCAACTTGGCAAACCATGTCTGGTGCAGACTTAAGGTCACTATCCCCATGAAGCCCTGCTTGATGACTCTAGAGGCCTGTCTGCTTGTCGGGTCCTTCCCTGCTTTCTTTCTCCTGACAGCTATGTGTGCTCCTGCCTCACCTCTCTCTTTGAAGGAAACAGGGTGACATAACAGGAAGACAACAGAGCTAGGTGACAGAGGGTGCTGGTGGGTGAACCGGTGACGCTTCCTGGTGCTGTGACAGGCATTTAAGCAGACTCATTGACTTCCTTCCAAAGGCCCTTCCACAGAGCAGTCCCCTTCTTCCAACAGTGAGGAAAGTGAATCTGGGGGGTTATACAGGTCCCCACATCCAGAAGAGAGCCCAGAACTGAGCCCAGGTACCAGACTCCTATGCCTTCCCTCTCCACCACAGGCCTTGGATTCTTTAACCCCTGTAGCACTAACCAACCTGTGTTGTGTGAAACTGGGTTTGGTGGTGCACACTTTTAATCTCAGCACTGGAGACAGAGGCAGGTGGATCTCTGTGAGTTCTAGGCCATCCTGGTTTACATAGTGAGTTGCAGGATAGTCAGGGCCACACAGTAAGATCCTGTCCAAAAAAAAAAAGCATGATTTTATACAAGTTGTCTCAGTGAGTTTCAGTCCCAACTGTCTAACAGGAATGATTATGTTATATCCATTTCATTCATAATACCATTTCAGAATTAAGTAGAATGGTGAGCATGAAATGGATCATCATTGTGTCTCGAATACAGTGTGATAATGGTTAAACCTGAAATTACTTTGTGACCAGGAGGAAGAAAAGCACCAGGAAATAGTCTACAGATAGACAGTCTATTATTTGCATCTAGAGTGACCTCCCAAATGCCCAAGTGTTAAACAAAGTCTTAGAGCCCAGCTTTGTGATATTGAGAAATGGTGAAAAGTGTGAGGGTAGGGGCTGGGGGTGGGGTGATAAAAAACTGTGTTCACGTGGCTGTGGGTCTACTTGTGCATGTAAGTGCATGTGTGTATATGGATATGCCTAGCATATATGTCTGCTAGCATGTGAAGATAGGTCAACCTCAGACATCTTTCCCCAGGAGCCACCCACCTTGTTTGTTGAGGCAGGGTCTCTCAGTGACTTGGAACAGTAAACTAGCCAAAGAACTGGAAGGATCCCTCTGTCTTCACTTCTTCAAGGCTGGGAGTAAAAGCATGTACTTCCACACCTGTCTTTTTAAATGTAGGTTCTGGGGAACTAGCCCAGGTCCTCATGTTTGCACAGCAAGTATGTTATCAACTGAGCCTTTCTTCTCTCTAGCCAGGCTGGAATGTGCTATGTCAAAATCTGCCTCTGCTAGGATTAAAGGTATGCCCCACCCCCAACCTAAACTTCTTAAGGACATGGGGCTTAGCAGGAAGTCTTAGGGTCTTTGGAGGCGTACCCACAAAGAGTATATTGGAATGCCAGCCCCCTGCTTTTCTTTCTGCTTCTTAGCCATCATGAAGTGAATAGTTTTGCCCTATCACATGATCTCTACCATGGTCCCTCCACAGTCTTAAAGCAGTGGGATTGTTTAGATGCTCTCCAGTTTAATTTATGGACCAAAACTGTGAGCCAAGCCAAATTTTCCTCTTTATAAGGTAATTATTTCCTCTTTATATGGTGACAGGAAACTGACCTACACAGATAGTCTTCCACAACTGAAAGGAGCAGACTCTTAGTTCAAGAGGAGAGTCAGAACCTGCTGGAAAATGGCACTAGAAGGTAAAGTCAGTTTTGAACCCGGCTTGGCCTGACCCCAAAGTCCATCTTTTCATCATAAATCCTGACTGATTTCCAGGGTGGGTAGGGGATCATTCAGGGTTGGAGGAAACAGCTGAGAGCGGCTTGTAGCCACTCAGAACTCTTCCCAGGGCTCAAAGCAGACGGCAGATACACATTTGTAGCTCTGCAGGCTGGGAGCCCTCAGCCGCTCTTGTTCCACTCTCCCTAGCACTATAGGGAAGCCCCTAGGACACCATCTTCCATAATGCAAAAGCACTGGGCAGTATCCTGGAAATCCCATCGTTTACTATCTCCCAAGAAGGCAGGTTTCATAGCTGTGTCTCAGAAACTCCAGGGGGTAAGCTAGAGGGAAGGAGCTGTCACCATGAGCATGTAGAGGGTACAGAAGCCACATCCTGTCACACACACCTCCAGTCAGGAACACTGATTAGTCAGATCTGACAAGTGGGGAGAGAAAGATGAGTTATGGACTGTTCGTTCAAGGAACCTCTAGGAAATGGAGAAGGAACTGAAACAGGAGGCGTGGGGAAGACAGCAGGCCCTATCTCAGCCTTGCTGTTGAGGCACAGTTGATGTGGGGCTCTCCAGTAAACCGCAGCCTTTGTTGTAGATTCAAACCAGGATCCTGTGGCTGCTCGTTGCTCTCTGAACCTTGCCTACTACTTCTCAAACTCAGAAGGTACTTGACCAGCCGGAACCTTGATCCATCACTAGCAACATGCAGAAAGATCATCACCTCCTTTTGGCTAGGACCCAGGCTTTTGGCAATAGAATTCCCAGCCCTGCCATGTAGCCACATCTTGGGGGTAGGAAACAGTTAATGAATCAGAGCCACTGAAGTAGAACTTGTCTTAATCAAACAGCTTTGGACGTCAGAACCCTAAGTAGGCATAGAAGCAGTGATCGATAAGAACTGGAAGGCTCCTGAGGAATGTACATTCAGAGGATAAGAGTAGCTAGAGATAAAGTGTCCAGTTGCTCAGGGAAAAACAAGAAGGCTTTGAGCAACACTTAAGAGGCAGAAAGTCAAGACGTTCCACACTGGGAAATAGAACCTCAAGCATATTTTAAGAAACAGGGCTACCTAGCTGAATGTGGGCAGGCGGTACAGCTAGCTGTAAGGGCCCTACACAGATAGAAGCAAAGCCTTCCAGGCAGAACACAGACTGTTGGCAAGGAGGATTCCTTTCTTGCCTAATCCAGAGATGACATCCTGATGTTGCCAAATTTAACAATATTGGTTTTTCTGGAAATAATAGGGTGTTTTTCCATAGCATTTGAAGCCCAGCCCCTAAGCAGCCTTCATGTGGTCCTATAATTTAGAGAAAAGGAAGAAAAAAAAAAACCTACAAGAGCAATTCAGGGAAGGGGTGATGGAAAGCCTGACTTTAAGAGGCATTTCTAATTACCACAGCCAGAGAAAAGGAAGGCCTTGAGGGGAATCAGGAAGAAAGCAGCTGCATTTTCCAACCTGGAACAATGGCGCAGGGCAAACAAGAACTACACAAGAAATGAACCGGTCAGGCCCGATGAGACCAATGTGTATGTCCTGCACAGGGAGCTAACAGCACAGCTCTGGTGTGATAGAAGGACCCAGTGCTTAGCCTACTCCACTGCCATTTACCTACTCTGGAAAGACTAGCTCTGACAGGGTACTTACCCTTCTGGGCTTTGTTCTCCCTCACCTGTTAGCATCTCTCACCTGTGGGTACTCCATAGCTTGCTGCTGGCTGTCAGGGTTCCATGGAGCAGATATCTTCCTTTAGAACAGCACAAGCTCAGCGTGAGTGTTAGAGGGCCCAGTAATGAGACAATTCTAGCAACTCCCACTTAGGTAACTCAAAGTAAAGATGGCATTGGATCATGACATCCCTATGATGAATCCAGTAAACTTTTGCTCCCTATCGGTACTTCAGCCTCTTATTGAAACATCAAACTTATGATGAGTTTATTAGCCATATGTTCACATGAAGAGCCAACTAATTTCATAACACAAAGACCAACAGGGTCCCAGGCCCTACCTTGCTGTATCTATTTCCTTGCTACCACAAGAATCACTTTCAAATCTCTTGTCTTTTTTCCCCCACTTACCTCCATGTCTTTAAACATGCTGCCAATGTTCCTGCTTACTGCTGTTTCTTCTGTTTAACAGAATGAATGATATATTCACTGCCCAACATGGAGGGTGAGGATTTAACTGTCATTTCTACTAGCAGCCCATCACACACACACACACACACACACACACACACACACACACACACATCACTTTCTTCATAACCAGGCTCCAAAATAGTACTCACTGACAGTCTCCTCCTTGTAGTCTTCCTTCCATTCTCGGTGTACTCCCTTTTCACTGTAAGTAGGACTGACCTAGACAACCCACAAAATATCACAATACTTAATAAACACAGCCTCTAACCATGTTCGCATAACTTAGCCTCACTCACTTCACTTTAATCCAAGCACTCTTATACCCTGCCTTTAACATTTTGATATTTTATTTAACATAACTTATTAATTTATTCATATTTTGAGACAGGATCACTATAGCCCAGGCTAGCCTCAAGCTCTTTGTGTGGCCTAGAATGACCTTGAATTCCTGATCCTCCTGCCTCCACCTCCAGATTGCTGGCATTATAGGAGTCTACCACCATGTCTGGTGTATATGGTACTAGAGATTGAACTAAAACCCCACACATAGTAGATAAAAACACTGTCGGCTGAGCTGCATCCCTAGCTCTTATAGCTTTTTAAATTAATGCTGAGTTTGAAAATGTTTATTATTGCTGAGATAGTAGCTCAGTGATGGAGTGTTTATACAGTATTCATTGGAGCCCTGCATCCAACCCCCAGTACCATAAAAATAAATTAATTAACAAATGAGTTTCAGATATGGCAGCCTAGGCCTGTAATCTAAGCATTTGAGATTATAAATTGGAGGATTTGACAGTTCAAGGCCAGCCTGGCTATATAGCCAGTGTCTATATTAGAAAAACAAAAATAGGGAATGGTGAAATAGCTTATTGGATAACGGTGCTTGCTGCCAGGACTGTTGACATGAGTCCTGAGACACACAAAGTAGATGAGAATCAACTCCGACAAGTTGTCCTCTGCCTTCACATGCATGACATGCCATGTGCATGCTCTCTCATACACACACACACACACACATACACACACACACACACACACACACACACTCACACTCACACTAAATAGACAGATAAGTAAAAATATTTAAATTTATGGGCAAAAAATATTAAACTATTTCTTAGCTTGATTATTTAGTTTTTTTAACGCTCCTTAAATTGTATATACCAGGCACATCACTTACTTTACCATCATCCTGGCCATAACAAATCTAGCAGATGTTATCAAATGTATGCATGAAAGATAAAATTTCAATGCAATGAACTGTGTATATGAATTTGTCTGTCTGCCTTCTGTTTGTGGATCAGACATAGCTCTCAGCTACTGCTCGAGTGCCATGCCTGCCTGCCGGCCACCATACTCCCGGCCATAATGGTCATGGACTCAACCATTGAAACTATAAGCAAGCCCCCAATTTAATACTTTCTTTTCTAAGTTGCCTTGGCTATGGTGTCCTTTCATAGCAATAGAGAGGTAACTAAGACAAGGGGGTAAACAGGCCAGACTCTTTGGAGGGAATTTTAATTACCTAGAACTTGAGATCTTTCTTTAAGGGCTGGTCAGATCTCTGATAGAATGCTTTCCTAATTCCTGGTCAGGAGGTAAAATCCTTGGTTCTGGCACTTGAGGAGTTCATGGGGAAAGAGGATCAGGTGAGGCTGCCTAGGTATTTAGTATGCATATCCATACCATCCCCACTCAGGTTTCCGGTTTTCTCTGCTCTCAGAGGTAACTGGAGCACCCTTAGCTTTACCTCATCCAGGTGGGTCACTAGTTTTCTGTCTGTTGAGAGGAACACAAGACTTGGGGAGGAAATCTAAGAGTTAATCCTCTTCTCAGTGCTTTCACCAATCTTCTTCTATTATTATTTTTCTTCCCAAACACCCCCGCCCCACCCCCTGCAGGGATGCCTTGCCTCACCAGCTTCTAGGTCCTTTGAAGGTTTATCATTTCATTGTGACAATGCTTTACTTTCCCAGTGCTGCTAAGCCTCTGCTTAGATGAGTCTATTAAGCCAACAAATACAAATTAATCTGTTTCCTTATGGTTTCCAAAACCGTATCATCTCTTTGTCTCACCATCTCTGAGGACTTAATCTATTGGGAAGGGGATCCCAGAGCTAAGAGTCCAGATTAGTGATACAGCACCTGCCTAGCATACACAAGGCCCTGGGTTCAATCACCAGCATGACAAGGCAGGGATCCTTTTAAACCCAGCTAAGAGATCAGAGCAATCAATCCCTTGGCATGGTGCCAGATGGGAGTCAGAGCTAGAAGAGAACACCAGGTAGGTACATTTGGGCAGAGAGCAAATGAAAACATTTTACACCCCAACTTTCTTTCGCTGAAAATATTGTGACAGATTAGAAAATTATTTTCATTAAAGTTTTCATGGAGAAAGGAGGAAAAAATGTACACGGCTGTGTTCAAAGTGCAACCTTCACTAGCCAGAGCCCCAAGCCTTTGCTTAGTCTTTCTCTTGAAGTATACCACGAGGCTGGGGGTGGGGTAGGGGGTGGGGCTGCTGCTTTGAGGCCGCATCTAGGCTTTCAAAAGAGAAAACACTGAGGGTTCTTGTGGAGAGGCAGTATCGCCACCAGTAAATTCGAATTTCCCAAATAATCCCCTTGATCAGAGCAATTATAATTTAACAGTCACAGAATTATAAGGATAGTTCCTTTACACAGACAAATGCAGCTGAGGAGTAACCTCCCGCAGGTCAGTACTGGGTCTTGCCTGCTAGGTCTCTGCGTCAGACTTCCTCCTTGGAACGAAGGTCAGCCTCAAGGTCAGAGCCTGAAGGTGGAACCAGCTCAAACCAATTCAGAGGGAGATCTAAATATGCTAACTGTGTCCCAGGGAGGCCCCCACACTCCCCCCACATAAAACTTCTGCTTCCTGAAAGTACAGGCGTTAAGGCTGCTGTTCCTTTCAAGTCCCAGGAAAAGCCAGGTCAGCTTCTTCTTCTCAGGGACTGTGGCCCTGACCTCCCACAGCAACTCCCGGATGGAAGCTACACAAGGCCTTGTACTTCCCACACCCGACAAAGAGCAGCCCAAAAGCTCACAGGCTGAGGCCAGGGAAGCTGGTGTTGACACATAAGTCATGTGGGGCCAGGACGAGAGAGAGAGAGAGAGAGAGAGAGAGAGAGAGAGAGAGAGAGAGAGAGAGGGGGAAATAGCCGCACTGGGGGGACGGGTGGGGGGTGGGGAGGTGGCGGGGACGGGGAGGGGGAGCAATAATAAAAGGACGAGAGCAGGATGATGGCTTAAACGGACAGCAGGGAGGCGTGGAGACAGGGAGGAATAGATGGACAAGGAGAAAGGAAGAGAAAAGAGGGGAATGGAGGTTCTCACGTGGAGGAAAGGACTCGCAAAGTCAGCTGGTGAGTTCTACTCTGGCAGGGAAAGGGCCTCACCAAGGCCAGGCAAAGCTTGTGTTGCTGTGAAGCCAGGAAGCAGCTGCCTAGATGGGTCTTGACTCTGCCATGTTTTGATAGCTAGGCAGGGCTCTACCTCTCAAGGCCTAGTAGACATGGCTACACCTGCTGGGTTGTCTGTAATATGGTAAATGGAGAGCTGTGATGGTGCTACACCTTTATCCCACAACATCTAACTCTAACGCTTCCTCTTGTTCAAATACCCTGTAATACCTATAAAGTGATGTGATGGTGGCATTATCTTCCTTCTACAGATGAAGAGTTTAAAACTCAGGTTAAGTGGCTTGTCCAGAATCATAATTCAAGTAAATAACCGAGAAGACATAAGTTTTCTAGTACTGGTCAGTCAGCACACATCACCACCACCACCACCATCATCATCATCAAAGAACAACTAAATGACAATAGACAAAACAGAGATGGTGAGGTGAGCCAATAACCAATGTCCCCAGATTCAAAATTGTCCCCTCTTGTTATGGTTTGGATGTCCCCAGCAAGCTCATATGTTTGAACACTTGGACCCCAACTGGTGGCACTATTTGAGGAGGTTATGGAACTTTTTGGATGCTGAGCCAAAGTGGCAGTCATAGGGCCATAGGGTGGGACTTGACAAATATAGGCTGGTGTGGTAGTTTAAATGCAATTGGCCCCCATAATCTCATAGGGAGTGGTGCTATGAGGAGCTATGGCTTTGTTGGAGTGGGTATGGCCTTGTTAGAGGAAGCGTGTCACTGTGAGGGAAGGCTTCCAGGTTTTCTATGCTCAGGATACTGCCCAGTGTCTCAGTCTACTTCCTGTTGCCTGCAAGATGTAGGACTCTCAGCTACTACTTCAGCATGATAATAATGAACCGAACCTCTGAAACTGTGAATGAGCCACCGTAATTAAATGTTTTCTTTATTTAAATTGCCATGGTCATGGTGTCTTTTCCCAGCAATAGAAACCCTAACTGAGACAGCCAGCTCTGGGAACAGCACTAGCTCTCTGCTTCCTCCTCTACAGAGATATAGCAAGCCTGGCAATATGCTCCAGCGGCCATGAACTCCACCATGCCTTCCCTTCCATGATAAATGGTACCTCTCAAACTGTAAATCAGAATAAACCCTCTTCCCTTAAGCTGTTTTGTCATGGATTCATCCAGTCACAGTGATATGAAAAGAAAGGAATACACCTTGCCTTCCACGAAGCCTTAGGCTTTGCTCTCACTGGGCCTTGGGTCTCCCAGTTCCTCTGTAGCATCCCTGAGTCTTCCTGGTGGAGCCCTGTCAGATGTGCCATTGCTGAGAACAGTAATCAATACAGAATTGGGAGCCACTCACTCGATGCTTAGGTAGTATCCAATACACTCAGGTGACATTCTCTGCTCTTCAGGGGTGAGGCAATGTTACAGCTATCTCAACTCTTAGGCTGGCTTACCTGTGCTGCCTTACTGTTGGATAATGTATTTAACCATTCTTTTTCTGAATGACTTCAGTGTTCATACTAAACCTAAGGAAAGCTCTGGTCTGGAACTTTGGGTTGATGAGTAGGAACAAGCAAGGTGAGGGTGCTGGAAAAGATGAGTGGGGTGAGTGCATCACTCCGATCCATCCTCTGGTTCTCATATTCTTTTCAGTCCCTCTTTCTACAACATCCTCTGAGCCTTGGAAGAGTCTATATAGATGCCTGTTTAGGGGTCACTGTTCTAGCATCATTATTCACTGCACTTTGCCCAGTTGTGAGTTTCTGCAATACCCACTGCAAAGTGAGCATCTCTGACCAAGGCTGACAATGGCACAAATCTATGGAGATAAAGATAAATATTTAGAAGGTTTGTCATGGTTCCCATATAACAAAATATAGTAATATGTTCCCGTTGAGGCTGGAGGTTTGTGACCTAAACAGCCACAGGCTCTTGGCCAGGTTTACAGCACCAGTCATGAGTTTCCTGACCTCTACAAACACTGTCAATTAAATATAAAAAAATTATAAATTCATATTAAAGGGAACATGCAGTGTTTGTCTTCTGTGCCTGGATTACCTTACTTAGCATAATATCTTCCAGGTCCATCCATTTTCCTGCAATTTTCATGATTTTACATTTCTTTTCAGCTGGACAAAATTCTATTATATCCACTCATCAGTTGATGGTCATCTATAATGCATGAGTCTTTAGATTAGCTGTGCAGAGCAGTATGGTCATTCTCATCTCCTTTAATATCTCTCCTTTGAAACGCAAAGGCCTGAGTCTAATTGTTGGTGTTCTTATGCAGTGCAGTTGAGCAGCTTCCCTGATGTGGTCTCTTCTGCAAAGTTAGTTAGAAACTTGGCTATGTGTAATAAAGTCCATCTGCTGTCAAGTGTGTGTGGTGTGTGTGTGTGTGTGTGTGTGTGTGTGTGTGTGTGTGTGTGTGTTGTATGGGTTTGTACCCGTGAGTACAGTGTCTTTGGAGGTCTAAAGAGGATGTCAGATCCTCTGAAGCTGGTGTTACAGGTAATTGTGAGCCACCTGAACTCCAGTTCAGCCATCTTTCCAGCCCCTCATATTGCAAGGTCTTTCAACATCTTGCTATGGTCCACTAACATGGCTCTTTTGATGAGATTTTTGCATGACAACTCACATTCCAAATTAACAATGAGCAGTATTTCCAAAAAGGCTATCCCTTAGATATAACTTGGCCTGAAACACTGTGATTAAGGCTACCCTTCTGAGGCATGTAAAAAGATACATGCAGAAGATCTGTCAGCTTAATTGTGGCCAGCACCTTCCATATTATAAAGAATAGCATTTCACTTTGTTTTACTTTGGCCCACCATTCCTCTCCTCTTCAGAGGAATCATTTTCTGTAAGAGACTCAAAACTTATCCAAGAAGTCCAGGGGTCAAGTCCTGCACACCATTGAGTCTCCATTTTTCTCCAGCTGTGCCTGTGCTTTTTCTCAAATAGGCAATGTTTCACTGGTCCCCAAAGTCACTGACCTGCAACATTTTCTTCCTATTTTAACTACCTCTCCTGTTTTTCCTCTTTTCTTTTTTACTTTATGAACTGTTTTAAAACCAAAATCCATGTTTTTGTTAGTGACCTAAGATTTCTTCCACAGATTCAGGAGGTAGATTTCCTTGGAATAAGCAAAAGTTTCTTGAACAGGGTACAAAAGAGGTAATCTATCCTAGAATGTCCTATAATCAACAATTTGAATTGGCTATAGTAGTAAGTGGCTACAGTTAAATTTTCTTATATCTGAGGCTAGGGATGTAGTTCAGTTGGTAATGCTTGCCTGGCATGCAGGGAGGAGCCCTGGGTTCGATTCCCAGCACTGAGTGAGATAGGTAGGATGATATGTGGTATAGCCCTAACATTCAGGAGGTGAAGGCAAAAGGATAGACCTAGGCTACATAGCAAGTTCCAGGACAAGCTAACTACATAGTGAGATCTTGTCTAAAAAAAAAAGAGAGAGAAAAGAAAAGAAAAAGAGAGGAGGGTGCCCAAAACATACAACTATTGCAGATAAATCTTAAATAGAAAGTTCCTTGGCCTTGGCCTCTGTCTTCAAGACAACAAACTAACAGAGGCATTTGTGGGGGTCAAACCTACAGCTAGGTTGGTTCCATGTCTTAGCTTTTGTGAATTGTATTGCAATAAACATTTCCTTAGAGTCCTTCAACTAAATACCCACAAGTGCCATAGGTGAATCATATGGTAAATCTATCTTCTGTTGTTTTTTTGTTTTCTTTCTGTTTGTTTGTTTAAGAAACTCCATGTAGGTTTCCATAGTAACTGAACTAGTTTTATATTCCCACCAAAAACTGTATTTGGATATATGACATGAAAGAAGCAAACCTGTCCAAGGGAGTGAAAGGGATTATGAGAGGAGTCGAGAGAAACACCGCCAAAGTACTTTATACTCTTGTCCCAGTTAGAGTTTTGCAGCTGTGATCAATATCCGGACAAAAAGATCCTTGGAGGAGAAAGGATTCCAGGTTATAGCCCATCACTGAGGAAAAGTCAAGACAGTAACTCAAGCATCTGCAGTCAAGCGCAAAGAGAGAAAAACATAAGCAGGACTGCCTGCTTGCTCTCTGCTCTCTTTCTTCTCTCTTACTGTTTGAGATCTCCTGCCTAGGGAATGGCTCCACCCACAGTGGGTGGGGCCTTCCTATATCAATTAACAATCAAGACAACCCCCCTCCCCACCCCCCAAAACACAGACTAACCTGGTTTAGATGACTCTTCATTTGGGCTCTCTTCCCAGGTGATTCTAGGATGGGTCAATTTGACAGTTAAAACTAGCCAGCACAGTATATGTATAAAATACCATATGAAGACCATTACTATGTAAAGTGAATATATGCCAATTTTTTAAAAATTAGCCTATGCTGAGATTCTTCACAGAAACTTCCAAAAAAATAAAGAAAGAGAGAAGGCCCAGATGGTAAATTAACATTCTTGCTATACCTATGCAAATAACCTCACCAAACCTAATGAGGCCAGACTCATTTTGTGAAAAAAAATCTTTGAGATGCTTTTTTTAAACAATCCAAAATGGAGAGACTATAAAGAAAAAATTGTGGTTAAGTGAGAAATTGTGTGTTGTCATTCTAGGGCACAGCTGGGCTGTCTGATTCTGATTCGGGAAGCTAAGCTGTTCTGCAGTTTGTGAGTAACTGACAGCCACTCAGTCTTGTCCATAGAAATGCAAATGACTCCTGTCCGGTGGGAAAGCATCCCAAAAAGTCCACTAAGGCTCTATTTGCACATTCACTTTCATGTTCCATGTCTCTAAATGTGTCTTTCTTGGGATTCTCCTCTAACCAGCTTATGACATTCCACTAGTTTCCTTTAAAGTAGTCGTTTTTACATCTGTATGAGAGCTATGATTTTACCCAAAATGTACCTTTTAATATCTACTTTGAACCAAACCATTTAATTAGGGTTCCATGGGCCCTTGCCTTTGTCTCAATCACAGGTAGCTTAGAGACTTGAAGACAATGGTGTTAAAGAGACTTTTGAGACAGCCCAGTTTTGTAATTTTCCTAGCAACTTAGCGCAGAGCCTTCCAGAAGCTTTCTGGTATCTTTCCTGTTCAGCAAGCACTTGGTGCATTTCCTGTTCTAGGTTTTAAAAGGGCCTGACACATCTCAGCAGATTTTGTCCTGGTCATTCAATTCCTCTTAACACAATCTACATACCCCAAAAGTATATGAAAGGGAAAACATTCAGATTTAAGTCCCTGTTACAACTCTCAAAGATAAGTTTTATATGATGCTAAACATGTTTTACATTTGTCAAAATTAAGGCCACATGGAGCTCTCTATTCATACCCAAATGGCGAATAATATGATAGGTCATATTTTCTTCAAAGAGGGCCAACCACATTGTCTTGCACTTTTGGTGATGAGGTACCCAGAATACTTCCGTGCATACTGTCAAGACTGATGACCAGGCTGGGAGTGGAGCCTGGCAGTAGAGCACTTGCACAGTATACGTGAGGCACTAGGTTCAATCAGAAGAAGAAAAGTCTGGTGAGCTGGGACACAGCAAAACTGTAGGCTATGAGGAATACTGCCTTTTCCAGAGTTTAATTTCAGTTTTGGTTTGAGAAAGAATCTTATAATGTAGCCCAAGTTGGCCTCCAGTTTGCAGCAATCCTCCTGTCTCAACCTCTTAGGCACTTAAATTATAGATGTTTGTTGCCATGTCTGGCTTTTTTTCCAGATGTAAATAAAATCAACCCCTGCTTTCTTTATAAAATAGAATCCTTAGGAGTGTGGTGGCACATGTCTGTAGGCAGATCTGTGAGTTCTAGGTTAGCCAGATATACATAGTGAGTTTGGCACCAGACAGGGCTAGCTCCATCTGAGACCTTATATCAAAAAATAAGAATATAACCCTTGTCTATTGAAAAAAAAAAAACCTTATGCACAGCCAGTGGATAGCTTCGTCTTTAATAGCACATCTGCAGTAGGCCTTGGATCTCTGTTGCACACTAAAATGTACACTGGGAAAATTTTGCCTGGAACTCAACTACCATCCTCAGCAGAAGGATTTCTGTGACCCCTCCCCACCCCACTGTGTTGGAATACAATATTCAAGGCTCATTTTGTTCTGCTTTTTCTTCAGTAGTCTTCGGATACTTCTCTTGGCTATCCCTGTGATGTCAATCTCATTAGGGGAGGGTATAGCAAAAAGTTCTCATGCAGTCCAGGCTGTCTTCAAATTTATTATGCAACCAAGAATGACTGTGTAGTTCTGATTCCCCTGCCTTTATGCTGGCATTGCAAGCATGTGCCACTACACCTAGTCATGTGATTAAATTAAACAGAAAAAAATTGAAATATATAATATCCTCAATGTGGTTCATAACCCCTTCCCCCAAGGTCTGATACTTTCTAGAAATGTATCTGCCTTTTGACATCAATCTTAGGGGCCTCAACTACCACTGTTGACCTTCCTCTAAGCATTTCAGGGCTTTTCCCCACCAGGGGCTCTCTCTGTTGCTCCCACTGAGTTCTAGCTAAGCTGAACAATCCATGCAACTGGCAGTATGGACAGAGTCTTGACTGTCAGGACAAGCTGTATAAGTGGTTGTAAGCCAACAACATCTGTAAGATACACAGCTCTTGGGCAGGCGTAAGGCTCTGACTCACAGTCTTTCCTACTTTCATGCCCTCTGCCAGACAGCCTGGTCATAACACACCAACTTTTCTGCAGAATTGAGCTTTGTTCTAAATCCATACCGTGGTGATGATGTGTACCTACAATGGATGCACACCATGTCTCTCATTCCTTTGTTTAATATTTAATCACATGCAAAACAATACTTAAACATGGTAATAAAACAGACGTACATTTACATACACCTTTCCTTCTGTAGCTTGCCCTAAAAATCAGTTTGCGAATAGTCTGCTATGTCTCATTCGCTTGTGTTTTGCTTTGCTGCTGCTGGCTCTGAGTTGGTGTAGTCTATGCTGTGGGAACCCTCCAGTGTCCTGTTCTGTTGTCGCATCATTGCAAGTAGATAGTCTGACTGGAGCCCCTATAAAATTCCTATAAAAATACTTCCATACATTTGGGATGGAGTTCCTAATGCAATGCCTGTCATTGGTGAGGTGAAGGAACCTCCCTAAATTCACTTGCCTTTCGTCTTTATGCGTCATATGCAGAGGCCTGCATCAGCCTCTTCATAATTAAAATAGCTGGTAAGATACTGTAAGGTGTTGAAGTAAATGGGACATTTGTTGTGACTGGTTGGAATGTTAACACTTCAGTGGTCTTTTATATTAAAACTAAAGAGAAACAGGTATTAGGTAAGTTGTTATGAGTTAGGAAAAAGTAAAGAATAATCCAACTCTTTCTCCATCAAATAATTTGTTTGACTTATAACATGGATTACCATGGCACTTTTGTTTTTGTTTTTGTTTTAATTTTTTCTGTATTTACTGAATCTTTTAATTTTTTTTAAAAAGCATTTCCTCTGCTTTCAGGAATTTCAATTACCTTTACAGCTTTAGTATTCAACCATCTTCAAATAAACCTTAAATTGGTTTTGTTACTATTGTTTAACCCAAATCATAATTACTTGCATGTGTGTGTGTGAGAGAGAGAGAGAGACAGACAGACAGACAGACAGAAGATCTCACTCACTGTGTAGCTCTGGATGTCCTGGAATTTGCTATGTAAACCAGCCTGGCCTTGAACTCACAGAGATCCACCTGCAGAACTCTATTTTTCTAATGAGCCAAATTTTCTATTTGTTCATTTCTTGCTTTTGAAGTACTCTTCAATAACATCCTTGGCCTCAGATCTTTTTGATGTGGTCCTTAATCACTGTACAATTATAGCCAACCACAGTACCAGTTTCTCCTCTCCATCAGTTTTGCAAGGGCCTACTCAGTCCTCTAGTTCCTTAGTGCCATCAGTCTTAATTGGACTGATTCCGTGCTCAGCCCAAAAGGCCTTGACCAAGCAGACACATATAGACTCATGAATGGATGCAAGCCCACAAAGATAGGCTTTGCACATAATCTAAGGCTTTGATACCTTTGTGAATTCCATGTGCTAGGCCGTCATGGATGAGGGCTGTCTTCCCCATATCTTGTAAAGTAGTATTAATATCCATGACACCTCCAGCAGCAATGCCTTCCTTAGCCATGGCTGTGGGTTACTGATTACACCTGAGCCTTTGCCTGTGTGGTACAACAGCAGCAGGGGAAAAGAGCAGAAATCACCACCACCACCCCCAGCTTAATTCTCCTCCTTAGTATATTAGGCAAAACATATGAGGCTTCCCATCTGTCTTCCAGAAAACGAAAGTTGTGGGGGTGGGGCAAGAGTCATAACCAAATACCCTGTCCTCATTGCTTAGACATGTTGGAAGCTTGGGCCCATGTTAGTAGCTATCAGTAAAGCCTTGGGAGAACAAAGCTCCCTATTATAATAAGGTTCAGAGTATTTAAGGGTCTTCCCCGGGTAATAGGTCTGAAAGTCAAAGGACCACGATGATATGTTTGGGGTATCCTCACTCCCTACTGTCCTGGATCAAGATTCTAACTAGTCCCCTTGAAACAACAGTTAGAAGTTGAAGTTTGGATGGGACAGAAGATGAAGCCTGTAACTCATGACATTCTGTTTGAAATACAAATGCTTGGAAGAGCTGGGCATCTAGGAACCTAGTGAAAACACGGGGAACTGGGGCAAGGGAAAGGATATTCAGATCTATGGTGGACTCTAAGGGCACTGGAAGTGGGGTGGGGGTGAAATCAAGAGGGGAACAGTGATTCCTAGTGACAGAATAAACAACTTGAGAGTGTAAGTGCAGTCACGAGAATGGATTCAGTCAAGATGGACTGCCCACGCGTGAAGTTGTGCTCACTGTGACCAAATGGAGGCACCAGCCAACAGGCTTTTTTTTAATAAAAAAAAGAAGTAATCTCAGTGTATTTTGGACAGGTTTGGTGTTAACATCTTCTGTCACTGATAATTTGAAGAAAAGATATTTCAAAAGATAAATTTTATGATTCAGAAAAGATCATATCAATTCCATTTCTCTTTACCTCAGACATGCCTTTGATTTGGTTTGTTTTTATTTTTGAGACAACATCTGTTCTATAGTCCAGGCTGGGTTCAGATTCACTATCTAGCCAAAGATGGTCTCAAACTCACAGCAGTCCTCCTGTCCAGCCTTGCAAGTGCTTGGATGGCAGGCATGAGCCACATTTTTGAAAAGAGCTTCTTAGCCCTGGGGAAAGCAAAAAGGAAAGTCAGTCTCATAATTATATACCTGGAAGCCCACTACCAAACAAAACAAGAATTTTTATAACTTTGAAATATGTATGTAATGTGAGGAAATTTTGAAAAACAAATTCAGTATGTTTCTTTCCTCATGTAGCTTAGAGCATAATGGAGATTAGAATAATCGCACAAATAAAACTTGACAAGTGTTATGCAAAAATGTTCCTTTGGCTAAGAGAAAGCCACAAGACCAGAGAAAATTAAGAATAATACTTAATTCCTGAGAATGTAAAAGAGATTTGCTCTAGAGACTACTTCAAGAGTTCATATAAGATGTGATGAGATTCTTAACTGTGATTGTGGCAACCAAACAGGAAATACACTTAGGAAATGGTTCACAGCCAGCTTCAACTTGTGAACTACTTGCCTATGGAATACAATTGAGCCTTGGGTATGGAAGCAATGAAGGTATAGTTAATGGAAGAAAAGGAGCAGTGTGAAAGGTGAAGGTAGAAAGCTTACATTCAAAAGATTTATTTTTAATTCTCTCTCTCTCTCTCTCTCTCTCTCTCTCTCTCTCTCTCTCTCTGTCTGTGTGTGTGTGTGTGTGTGTGTGTGTGTGTGTGTGTGTGTGTGTAAGCGTTCATATGTGTACAGGTGTGGAGCACAGAAGAGAATGTCAGATGTGCTCCTCTGTCACTCTCTACCTATTCCTTTAAGGTAAGGACTGTCCCTGAGCACAAGGGATTGTGTCTCAGACTGGAAGCATCCCTCAGAGATCTTCCTGTCCCCGCCCCCTTGAAACTGAAGTTACAGGCATTTTCAGGAATACCTAGCTTGTTCTGTAGGTGCTGGGATCCAAACTGGTCAAAATTGCAGAGGAAGATCTCTTAGTCACTGAGCCATCTCTATGTTCCCAACAAGCTTACTTTCTGGGAGATTGCTTTAAGTATGCAACACTGAGTACTCAAGAGATTGGTGAATTTATGTGATGGTACAGGGTATTATATAGGCTGTTGCTGTCTTGTTTTGTTCCACTGAAAACTCTGGTCTTTTGGGTCTCTGTTTAAATCCAAAGTGTCTGTGCCTGACAAGCCAGTACTTGGGATTCATGCCATCACCACCGCCTCCTTCCTGTCACCTCTTAATTTAGCTTTAGCTTCCTATGACTAACTCGGGTGCCTGCCGTTTTATTTTCCCTCAAGTGCTGATGTGATGAGGATGAGCCTGCTCAGCTGGAATGTAGAATAGTTCCTTTATTAAGGCTCTGTCAGGGAGGGCTGATGACTGCCACACACAGGCTCTGAGTATTTGTTGTTGTTGTTGCTGTTTATTTCTCAGCACAATCTCAGAGTTCTGGATGTGTGGATATTAGAAAAAATAAAATTTCCAATCTCATTTCACTACCCTCTATGAATCAGACAAGGCACTCACGATAAATGAAGCCTCTTCAACTCCCCTTGGATTTCTGCGCACGTCGGCATAGAACTACCTCAACGTTCACCTACTTTGCATTCATAAGGTTCCACATTCATGTTAATGGTTTTTATATACTTGGGGGTCTATTTTTCATGTGTTGCTTAACATTTTTTTAAGATTTACTCTTCACTGTTTATCAAATATGTGTTCATTGCAAACATAACTTTACTGAGAAACTAAGGAAACAAGAAAGAGAAGAAAGTATGTGGCTCATCACTGTTGGCATTTCAGCTAATCTTTTCTCTTATGCATATTTTGATTTTTAAAAGATAGCTGGGATCATACTCTGTAAATGATTTGACTTTCTGGTATTTTTAACCATTGGATTTTGAGAGTTTGCAATGTTTTAAAATTATTTTTAGTCATTTTAGGAGCTCTATGAAATGTCATTTTGTGGATGTGGTGTTTTTATTTGATATATTGTCTTCTATGCTCATTGCCTGAGTACAAGAAAAGCTTCCTGGGTTATGCATGTGCCTGTAGATGTTGAAAGAAAGAAGAAATGGTAAAAGCCAAAATTTGTGTTTAAATTATGTAATTTATTTGTTTGTTTTTGTTTTTTTGAGACAGGGTTTCTCTGTGTAGCTTTGCGCCTTTTTCCTGGAACTCACTTGGTAGCCCAGGCTAGCCTCAAACTCACAGAGATCCACCTGGCTCTGCTTCCCAAGTGCAGGGATTAAAGGTATGCAGCACCACCGCCTGGCTGATGTAACTCTTAATTAAGATTTCTGCTTATGTTTTTTAAACATTTTTTGGTGTGTGTGTGTGTGTGTGTGTGTGTGTGTGTGTGTGTGTACTCGCATGTGATGGCAAGAGTCTGGAAGTTTAAAGGACAACTTGCTGGAGTCAGTTCTTTCCTGATGGACCACCGTGTGGGTCCCAGGGATAGAACTCAAAATCACCAGGCTGGCAGCAAGCACCTCCACCCACTGAACCTTCACGGGTCCTTCTGCTCATATTTCTCTCACAAAAATATAAACAGCTTAACTAAGGAATATGCAGCCAAGCCAGGCAGAGTGGTGCATGTCTTTAATCCCAGCATGTCTCAAGAAGCAGAAACAGGAGGCTTTCAAATACAACTCTACCATAACCCTGCCTTTTATTTTACTTTTTTAATATTTTATATTTTTGTATATGAATGTTTTGCCTCTGTGTGTGTGTGTGTACCTAGTATCCACAGAAGTCACAAGGAGGTATCAGATCCCCTAGAACTGGAGTTACAGACACCTGTAAGCCACTATGTGGGTACTGAGACTTGAACTGGGATCCTGTGAAAGAGTAACTAGTACTCTTAACCATGAGCCATCTCTCCAATTTCTAATCCTGTCTTTTAAAAGACACAGTTTTGTATTGACAACCAGTAGTTGAAATATATATATTTATTTACAAGTTAGAAATAGAGAGCTATTTTCCTTTAAGCCCCAAGGCCTCTGAGTTAGATTTAGGTAGAGCTTTCCTGTTACCTTTTTACTAAAAGTAATGTGCACTTGTCTTTTTATTAGAAAGCTACATAAAATAAAACATGTGCGTGTCTTTCCCCATCCTCCTGCCAAAGCATTTTTCTAGTGCACACTTACATAGTGCACCATATATTCATAATGCACAAGGATTTTTAGTAGTTTCATGTAATACATCATTCTACACTTGCTTTCAAGGTTAACAATATATGAACCTTTTAATATATTCAGATTAATTTTATTATGTTGGCTAAAACTCCTCGGCTAGAGAAAGGCATGGTGATGTACACCTTTAATCCCAGCAGAGACAAATGGATCTCTGTAGTTTGGTCTACAGAGAGAGTTCCAAGATAGCCAGAGCTGCAGAAAGAAAACACACACACACACACACACACACACACACACACACACACACACACAGAGAGAGAGAGAGAGAGAGAGAGAGAGAGAGAGAGACAGAGAGAGAGACAGAGAGAGAGAGAGACAGAGAGAGAGAGAGAGAGAGAGAGAGAGAGAGAGAGAGAGAGAGAGAAAGAGAGAGAGAAAGAGAGAGAGAGAAACAAACCCTCCTTGGCTGGAGTGTGCTGACAAATAATCCCCACACTCATACAGGGAGGCAGAAGTATCAGAAGTTCAAGGTCCTTGTCAACTACATATCAAATTCAAGAGCAGGCTATGCTACATGAGACTCTGTCTTTTAAAAAATATCAAAAAGAAAAATTCCCTGGCTAATAATAATAAAAATCATAGTGATAATTCTTGTCTGTAGAGAGAGGGTCATTTCCATTTCTATCTAGTGATGCAACAGCTCACCAATAATGACATGTGGCTGCTCTGGAGTGGCGCACAGTTCCTCAGCTCTTGGTAAATATGTCTCATACTCATCATGCAAATATGGCCCTGGTTGAGTTCCTACCATCACCTAGAGATTAGCATGCTCCCCATACCAGTGTGTTCTCCTGTATATTACCAGGTGGCAACATTATTTTCTAAGAAATTTCCCTACTGGATACTTATTTGGGGTTATTTGTCTGGTATGTTTTGGTTTGGGTTTTTTGTTTGTTTGTTTGTTTGGGGGTTTTGTTTTTTGCCCTCTGTTGGTGTTGCTTTCACCCTCTTTCTGATTTCATTGTATGTTTTTGAACATCAGCTACTTGAGAGCCACATAATGTTCTGCCAATTTCAAAGGCAAAGTTTATCAAATCAGATAATAATTCCTACTTCATGTCAAATGTCCCTGTACACAACACAACCTTGAAACGGAAAGGACTTGACATGATGAGGATGCCTCGTCAAGCAAAGGGAACGGGGAGAGATGTCATGTCCGAATGTGAAAGCTGCTATAATGGAAATTGGTATGTTCTTCAAATTCCCTGGCCATCTGTAAAAAGAAAAGCAAATAAAGAAAGAGGGACAAGAAGGAAGGAAAGGAAGAAGGGAAGGGCAGAGGGAAGGGGGTGGGACTGGAAATAGGCTAAAACATTGACACTGTAGACACATAACTCTACTGCTGCAAACTGATGTTTTTGACTGAAATATTCTTCTTGAAATTGCTATGTTTGATGTTTCAATCTGCTCATGAAGGAAAGGGATGTCACCTGTAAGTGGTAGTTGACCTTGAAAGTGTGTACAGCATTTTAAAGACATGTTTACTTGAACAGATATTGTTCTAGTCTCATTTCCGTGGTTGTGATCAAATATCTTGACAAAAAGCAACTGAGGAGAGGAAGGGTTTATTGGGCTTACAATTCCACATTACAGTCTGTGATAGCTGGGAAGTTTGGGTAGGAACCTAATGCAGGGCACACTACATCCACAGTCAAGAACAAAGAGAGACAAATGCTCCCATGCTGCCTGCTTGCGGGCTTATGCTCAGCTAGCTTTCTTGACTCTTATATAGTTCAGGGCCAGCTCACAGAATGGTGCCACCAACAATCAATGTATGTCTTCTCATCTCAATCAACAACCAAGACAACTCCCCACAGACATATCCATGGGCCAACTTGATCTACATGATTTTTCTAAGATTTATTTATTTTAATGAATATGGATATTTTGCCTGCATATGTGCATGAACACCACTTGCATGCCTGGTGCTCACAGAGGCCAGAAGAGGGCCTCAGATCCCCTGGAACTGGAGTTACAGATGGTTGTGAACCACTGTGTGGGTACTGGGAATTTAACCTAAATCCAGCACTCTTGACCTCTGAGCCATCTCTAGCCCAATTTTTCATTAAGACTCTCCTGCCAGGTGACTCTAGGCTCTGTTGAATTGACAGAGCCTCCATGGAAATTTTCAAAAATACTTAATTTGGAACGTGAAAGTTTCATTCATAAATATGAGAAATTTCCTTTTGAAACTTCTTGTTGAAGAATGTGTTTTGACCATAATGAATGTGTGATTCATATGTGTGAGAAATCAAGAAAGTGTAAGTCTTATCAGTTTCTGACTAAATGTGTGATTTGTCTGTGAAAAAAATAGTTTGAGTTACTAGTTATGTTATTCCATACAATCAAAGTGGGCCGAAGTAATAAAATGGATTCCATTCAGAAAGGTAGAATACCATCTCTAATTCAGTCATGTCTGCAATCTTAACCTTGTTTTCAGAATGGTTTTCTCATCAACCTTCTCTCGTTATAGGGACCTTGAAAGCATCAATAAAGCAACATGTCACAGAGAAAGAGAAAATAAAAAAGAAACTTGAAACATACCCAAACAACTGTTGTTTGTCCCATACACAGACTACTGTAGGAAATAAGGATGGAGGGGAGGCTTCTAAGCTATCAAAAGACCCTGCCTCAGCAAGCTGCTCCAAAATCAAGAAAGCAGGAGAATCTGTCACAACTTGTATTTTAGAAAAATTCCTATCTGACATGTCCTGCATTGATTTGTATAATTTTAACTTACTGATACCTATTATACTAATTGTTCTTGTACCCACAATTATACCAGCAAAACTATGTAACTTAGAGATGAATGTTTATCAATTTATATATTCCCTTATGAGAGGGTAAAAATTAAAATGGAAGTCAGACATGGTGGTACACGCCTGTAATTGCAGTATTTGGGAGATTGACACAGGAAGACCACAACCTACAGGCCAGCCTGAGCCACAGAGTGGGTATCAGGCTAACCAAGGCTACATAGCAAAGCTCTGTCTCAAAAGGAAGGAAGAGAGAGAGAGAGAGAGAGAGAAAGGACTATAGATGTGTATCAAGCACCAGGTCCAGCTAAGAACAGGAATGTCTTAATCCATATAAATAGTTAATTGTTATTCTTTTATAGTTGAAATAAATGAAATCCTTTAAATTTTCCAAATTTCATTTTTATTTTAAAAAAAAATTAAAACAGGAGGCTGGAGAGATGGCTCAGTGGTTAAGGAACACTGGTTGCTCTTCCAAAAAGACCTCTACTCACATGGTGGCTCACAACTGTCTGTGACTCCAGGCAACCACGTGAAGCAAAGTCATACATGCAGCCAAAACACCCACACACATAAAATAAAATAATAATAATAATTGTAATTGAAACATCTTGATATTTAGAGCAACAAAGTTTAAATGAATAGGTCTGAAGACACTATGCTACACAAACTTAACTTAAAATTTCAGAAAAGTGATTTTTTTTCATCTAACCATTTTGTATTATTGTAATTTAGTAGTCTAGTAATTAAAAAAAGTTCTTAAATGATTTGGGGGAATTTATGAAATATAACACTGAGGCATATGTGTATGCATATTCACATATAACTACGTAGAACATCTGTGTATGTTAAAATGTTAAAAAGTCTTCCAAGAAACTATCATTCAATGAAATTAATATCAGAATCTTTTACTACTTCTTTGTCTTCCTGTGTGTATGCACATGTGCTTATATGTGTGTGTGTGTAACTAAAGTAAGCAGTTTTAAGTGTGAGCCAGAGGGTAAGTCTGTGTTTTAACCTCTCCCTTCCAGAACTCTTGGAGATGAGAGTTTTAGACAACACTTTGTATATGTCTCCTGGTACCTGATCAACTTTGTGAGAACTCTGTATGAGGAACTCTTGCTTAATGGCCCCTGGTGTTCTTCCAAGTGGGTCATATTTTCAGAACCTCTCTGTTTAGATGGTGCTGAACTGTTTGCATGTGGTGCCTACAAAATCTATTTTAAGTTTCTCAAACTGTGTGGGGAGGAGAAATGTTGCATATTTATTATGCTGTGCTCCATACTTGCTCGTAGAGGGCAAGTTTGTCCTATTGTAGCTTGACTAGTCCCTCGTAAAACCCAAAATGTATATTCTTATAATGTACTTGGATAAAAGAACATTTTATATTAATGATCTGCTATTCATCATAAAGAAGCGATAAATCTTTGAAGAGACAGACAAGTTTAAATTGGTTTGGAGGGGTGGAGAGATGGTTCTGCTATGAAGAGGGCATACTGTCCTTGCAGAGGACCCAAGTTCATTTCCCACCACCAGAAACAAAGGATCACAACCACCTGTAAGTCTAGTTCCAGGGATTCAATGCCTGGCCTCAGCAGGCAGCTGCATACATATGCACATAGCCCCATACACACACATATACATGTAATTAAAAATAAAAATAGCCATGGTGGTGGCAGATACCTTTAGTCCCAGCCCTCAGAAGGCAGAGGCAGGTGGAGCTCTGTGAGTTTAAGGCCAGCCTGGTCTGCATAGTGAGTTCCAAGACAGCAGGAGCTACATAGCAAGACCCTGTCTTAAAATGTATATAAAATCTTTTTAACAAAATGAACTGAACATTATACAATGTTCAAATGTATAGAGCTATCACATGGGTGTTCTCAGGGCCCAACCCCTTCCTGCTGTCTTATTTGGTCCCACCTGCCCATATGCATGCAGTTCTGTCCTGGCTGGTAGATGTCATTGCTTTAGCATGGTCCAGCTCTCAATGCCATAGGCCAATCCAATGCTATCGCCAGCAGGATCAAGTTCAAAGGGCTTCAGAAGCTACACTAGATCTACCAAATGTGCCTGAGGGACCGTCACAACAAGAATGGCTTAAAATGCTACCACGTGTCTGAATTATATCAAAGACAACTGCTGGCCTCAAAAACGCCGCCGTAGTTTATTGTTTTTGTTTGTTTGTTTGTTTGTTTTGTTTTTGTTTGTTTGTTTTGTTTTTGTTTGTTTGTTTGTTTTTTAAAGGAATGCTGAAATGGCTTTCTAGAACTCACCAGGAGATGTGTTGGCACTAAGAGAGTCCACAACAACATTGTCTACAATGAATACATCACCCAGCAAAAGCATGTCTATAAAATAAAAACCTCCTTGTGGTTATTTTTAAAAGGAAAGGAAAGAAATACCAGAGAACTTTTGGGAGGAGGAAGACAGAAGGAGGCAGAGGAAGAAGGGCTAGATTCAATTTCCACAGACCATGGGCACTTTTGTCTGCACTAAACCCCAGCCTGTCTGTGTCTATTTCATCCTCCCTCCCTCCCTCCCTCCCTCCCTCCCTCCCTCCCTCCCAGTCTCTCTCTCTCTCTCTCTCTCTCTCTCTCTCTCTCTCTCTCTCTCTCTCTCCCCTGCATGGAGTAGTCAGAGGGCAATTCTTAAGGGCCGGTTCTCTCCTGCCACTTTGTGGGATATAGGGCTCAAAGTCAAATATTCAGACCTGCACAAGTGCCTCTACACACTAAGGGTCCCAACCTTCCTAATACTAGGACCCTCATGTTGTGGTGACCCCCAACCATAAAATCATTTTGTTGCTGCTTCATAACTGTAATTTTGCTACTGTTATGAGTTGAAATGTAAATATCTGTGTTTTTTGGTGGTTTTAGGTGACGCCCTGTGAAAGGGTCATTGGAACTTCAAAGCACACAGGTTGAGAACCACTGCACTAATAAGCCCTCTCACCAGCCCATGAAAAACAATTTTAACTATATTTTTAAAACTGTGTTAATATATATTAATAGTGTTAGTTACGATACAATCCTTGAAGAAAGTGTTCATTGCTTTCTTCTGACTTAAAAAAATAAAATAAAATAAAATTTTTTCCAGGTATGATAGTACAAACCTTTAACCTTAACACACAGGAGACACAGGCAGGCAGATCTTTATGAGTTCCAGGTCAGCCTACATAGCAAGTTCTAGACCAGCCAAAGCTGTATAGTTGGATTTTGTCTCAAAAATAAATAAATCAGCAAACATTTTCATGGGCCTTTAAAATGGTCGAAGATCGTAAATACAGTGCCCACATGCTTACATCTTTAGTTGTCCCAGGGAGATACCAACAGAGCCCATAAAAAGGAGCACTAAACAGAGTGGGCTCCTAAGGCCAAGTTCTTGCTCATCCTTACACTCCTGGGGCCTCCCCAGGAGACATTCTTATGGCCTGCTGCCACCCAGTTCCAAGCACTGTGCCAAGGAGGTAAGTTAAGGAGTCCTCTACCCTGCACTGTGAATTCTACTGTCACTAGGGCTACATCTATTAGAACATTTTCATTTACAGAGCAAAAAATGTAAAAATATTAAATCAGGAGCCAGCCTTAGTGGCTCATGGTTATAACGCCAAGTATTCGGGAGACTGAGCCTGGAAGATCACAAGTTCAAGACCAGCCTGAACAACTTAGTGAGACTGTTTTGGTTTTGTTTTGAGGTTTGTTTATTTATTTTATTTTGTGTGAGTGTTTTACTGACATGTATGTATATGCACCACATGTATGGTTGGTACCCAGGGAGCTCAGAAGAGGGCATTGGATCCCCTGTAACTGGAGTTAGAGATGGTTGCAAACCGTCATGTGGGTGCTGTAAATTGAACTCAGCTCCTCTACAATAACAACAAATGCTCCTGACCACTGAACCATCTCTCCAGCTCTTGAGAATGTTTTAAATTGAAAAAGAGATACAGCCCAGTGTTAAAATGCTTGCCTAGCATATGTAAGACCTGTTTTGTTCCCCAGTATAAAAGCAATAAAACAAAACAGAAAACTGAGGTTAAACAAAAAGCATATTGTTTAATGATTGAAAATGTCCACAGTATAAGCCAGTGTCCTAGATGAGTAAATTTAACCACGAAGCAATCATAACAAAATAAGGAAAGTGAAGCATACTTGTGTCTGGCCAGGTTCTGATGGCTTCCTGTGTGGCCACTTACTCAACTCACTGCAGACCTTCACAGTAAATTGCATGATTAGCTCCACTCTGATAACTGGTCTCTGTTCCTTGGCTTCCTATGTAAGTTTTCTTCTGAAGTCCTTATAGGGGCCCCATATGTATCAGATTTATTTATGAGGTAAAATGTCACAAGAGTTCATAAAATAAAAAATCTGCAAGACTCAGGGACTAATTGGATGTGGGGTTCTGGTCAGTATGTGAGTGAAGTTACCTCTTGGTTGTGACACTCAAGGCTTGGAAAATCTGGGCTGTTGAGTAGAATGAGCTTTTGTATAGGATAGACCTGTCACATCAGTGGGGCTCTCATGATCATTCTAGATTACTTGAAACTAACTTCTGACTTACTTGAGACATTTATGTAAATAAAAAAAAGTACCAAGACCCACACAGCTTGGGACCCAGAACCCTGACTAGGCACAGTGAATGAAGAAGGGACAGACTCGGGAAGGAAAAACAGACATGCACACAGGCACATATATAGTGGAACTGGGATCTAATGTGGTTCTCTACCTGATACCTCCCACCCAGGAACCCCAGTGTGTCTATTCGATTCAGCACAGGGAGGGTTGGCTGGCCTGGGGAGGAGGTCTCTGTAGGTAAGCAGTCTCAGGTGTAAACATCTTGGAGCAGGAAGCTGCACTTGCCACACTGATCATTGTCCATAACCACTCATGCTCAGACTCCCTACTCATATTCCCAAGGAAAGCTTTGCCACTCCTCTTGATCCAGGGCCATATGGGGAACAGCTTTGTCAGTTTGGCCTTGGAGTCTTCGATGCAGTTGTGCCCATGAGTCAAAATAAACATTCACTCAGGACCTTCACTCACTTAGGGCGCCCCCTACTCCCTACAAAGTAGTAATGCAACAAGAGTCAGCAACTAGAAGAGGAAATCAGGCTGATGTGAAGACAGTCAGAGGGTTCAGAGGCTTCCCCTATAACTGCTACCCCTGCTGGGACACAGCACTAAACTCCAAACTATATTACAAGGTGGATATGGTGGCACTCAGGAAGCTAAGCAGGAGAATTGAGAATTCAATCCCAGCCTGGACTACATAGTGAAATCCTGTCTCTCAAATACAGCAACTTCTGTTGCAAAGGATAAGGATGGTTTCATGTGAATTCCATAAAGACAGCATCCTTTTTGAGTGGGAGGCACTTTGAGACAGGATCTTGGAGCTCCTAATGTCCTCCAACTCACAGTGATAGTCTTGCCTTAGCCTCCCAAGAAACCACAAATATCAAAAGAACAATATGTTTTTCCAGTAATAGGGACTGAATCTAGCACTTCATGCTAAGCAAATGCTCTACCACTATTCTATTCCCCAGACCCAATTGAACAGTCTTCTTTTAATTCTCATAACAGACTTGGTAAGGAAAATTGGCAACAATAAAGCACAGATGTCGTAAGTATGAAAGCCATGCTTCCATGGTATCTTGCCAACTACCTGTTTAAAACAGATTTCATAAAGAAAGATAATTCACAGGGAAAAGACCAAGACTTGGAAGAACACAGCATAAGAACAAATAATGCCTGGGTTCAAGAAGAGATTGAGGAAATCCTAAATGAATCAGCCCTGTGTGCCATGTTACAGTGAGTCTCCTCCAGCATATCTCTGAAGGAGAAGCAACTGCCACACATGGAAATCATGGGGATAGGTTTTGATGTCAGGATGAAGAAAATGTTTTAGTCAGTGTCCTTGTTTGTTTCCTATTGCAGTGATAAACACCATAACCAAACATGACCTAGGGAGGGAAGGCTTTATTGTATTACAGCTTATAGTCCATCATATTGAACAACCCAGGACTTACTACCCAAGAGTGACATTGCCCCTGGTGAGATAGGTTCTTCCATCTCAGCTATTAATCAAGAAAGTGACCCTGCTGACTTGCCTATAGGCCAATTTCAACTGAGGTTCTCTCTTGCCCAGTTGAGGTTCTCTACCTGTGTCAGGTTGACCAAAAAAACAAAAAACAAAACAACAAAAACAACAGCAACAACAACAAAAAAAAACTATCACTGTCAGTTACAAGATCTAAAAAAAAATAGAGCTGCCTGGAAAAATAGTCAGTTCATGGACTCTGGACTGTTTCACATGCAGACCAGCTAAGAACAGACAAGATTGAACAAGACACTTTAGTAGACTCACTGGCTTTGAGGGGTCTTCAGGGCTGAGGTTACGTGTCCTCCATTTCCAACAAAGGAAAGTCCAGAGGATTTCCTGTTCTTACCCAGTGGAGAAATTCCCTATTATGAATGCATGTATTCTTTATTGCTGGAGGAGACATGGCACATCAGAAAACAGGTTCGGTAACCTTACTTATCTTCACACGCTCTAAGATCTGGCTGGCTTCCCCTGTAGGCTTTGTTTCAGGATGAGAAACGTTCCCTCTGGCTGAATTGTTCCCCTTACTCGGCAGTTAGATTTTGTAGGGAAATTAATGAGTCGCGCACTCAAGTTAATCTTTTTTGAGTTTTGCTATTTCAGAACAGCCAAATCTTGCTGGATCGACAAATAAATTTCCATTTCTGGCTCGAAGAGCTGGGAACGAACCTCTGAAATTTAGTGATCCCTCAGTGCACTGTCCACCTACCAGACCAGCTGGGGCTCTCTGTGTCTCCTTGCACTTGAATTCCTAATCACATTAACAGTTACTACAGCTGTGACAATTGAGAAGATAATGTAACCAAGTGGGCTATGAAGAAACAACTAATTTTGTTTCAACTTGATCCAATTGTTTGCTACTGTAGACCAATTAGGAAGGAATACAAGGTAACATTCCACCTTCTCTTGGAAGTTTACCAAGTCTTTCTAGAAGAAGTTAAGGACCTAGGTATTTTATGTGTGAAATATTCCTCTTGTTTGTGGGTAGAAAGAGGGAAACCAGGTGGACAAGAGTTTGTTTTTCCTTAGAGATATAAAGCCCACCCTGCCCATCAGGGCCCCTTGAGCTGGCCGACTCTTGAAAGCAGTAGCAGCTATGAAGTCAGGGTGGTGTGAGTACTAAGGTTTCGGAGCCTGCAGGAGGAGCTTCTGCTTTCTCCATTTGAAAGGACTTAGACCCACAAAGCTGGGTCTACCAGCTGCCCCATCTCTGGAAAATCAAATCAAACTGAGAGATAATGGGGAGTGGGGGTGGATGACACACCAACTAGGACACTGGCACCCCAATAGTGACATCATGTGGTGAAAAGGAGTATCAGCAACACAAAACCATGAGTAGAGTAGTCTCTAGGGCAAAGTTGTCACAGTTGTGTGGAGAGGGACAAAGTAGCAACCGCAACCACAATCCTGCCACTAGAGAGTTAAGGGCTGAGCAAGTAGTGCTTTGAGAACAAAGAAGAGAAACAAGGCCCTGAAACAGGTGTGCCTTGCTGAGTGGTCCAGGAGGTGAGATTGAGAGCATGTGACTGTATGACAACACAGGCTCAGTATCCCTCATCCAAAAGACTCAGAAGCAGAAGTCTTCTGGCTATCACAATCTTCCCAGATTCTGGAATAAAACACGTGCACTTATATACAATAAGAGCTCTTGGGGCTGGACCCTGAGCCCACATATGTATGTGTTCTTGCACTTTATACACATAGCCTGAAGGTAATTTTTATATAAAACGTTTAGTGCACATGTACTCCCATACTGACCTGTCATGTGAGGTCAGTTGTGAAATTGTCCACTTGTGGCATCATTTCAGTCCTCAGATTTGGGGACTTTTCAGATTTCAGAGTTTTGAACCAGAGACATTCAGCCTATTGTAGCATGAGGACACACAGCCACAGACAGAGGACTTTAGGTAAAGGGTGAAAAGCTTTAGCTTTATTGTTGAAGGTGATAAGAGACACTGAGGGTGTGAACCAGGAGTCTGACGTGGTCAGATTGGCAGTCTAACCCTGGTCAGGTGAAAGAAGGCCTCAAAAGGCCACAGATAAGAGCTTTGAAAGGGAGTCATACTGTTGATGTCAAGTCCATGATAACTCTTGCCTTGTAGGAGGGAATGACAGAATCATCTAACCAACCACAAAGCTCAAGTTTCTATGCAAATGATGGTGCCATTCATTAGTAAAGAAAACTCAGGAGATAGAGAGATTCTGAACTATACTCAGCAGGGCCTGCCACATAGTAGGTACTCAGTAAATGACTGTTGGTGTGGAATGGAAATTAATCAAAAGTTATAAAAGAATATAGGGGCTGAGGAGATAGCTCAGCCATTGAAGGCATTTGTGACTCTTGCAGAAGACCTGAGTTCAGTTCCCAGTGCCCATGTGGTGCTTACAACCATCTGTAACTCCAGTTTCGGGGGATCCAATGCCCTCTTCTGGTTTCTATGGGTACCAGTCATACATGTGGTGCACATACATACATGCAGGCAAAAATACATAAATAAACCTTTAAAATGTTTTAAGACAGACAGCCAACGATGGCCCAGTGGGTAAGCATATATGCCACTAAACCTGATGACCTGAATTCAGTTCCCGCAGTGGAAGAAGAGACAACTATTAAAAGTTGTTCTCTAATTTCCACACATGAGTAGTGATGTGATACATGTGTTTGCTTCTGCTTCTGCTTCTTCTTCTTCTTCTTCTTCTTCTTCTTCTTCTTCTTCTTCTTCTTCTTCAATCTGATAGAAACAAACTTCCAGAGTTACTGGGCAACTTCTCTCTCATAGATGACGTAAGAGAGCATGTTGTCTCTCATTCACTTGCACATCATCTGTGTGTGCCATCTGACCCAGAAGTACCCACTGATGTCTCAACCAGTTCTCAGATCTAGTCACAGCACCCATGGCAACTTAACCAGATATGTAGACCAGCTGCAATCTGTATCCCCAAAAGAAGACATCATGAGCAAACTACTGTACTTCTGCCCTACCTGGCCAAGTAGTGAGAAGCTTGGGCTACTTCAAGCAGCTGGGCTTCCACACAGCACATTTCCTTAAAAGGTAGTAAATAACCCTCCCCATGATGCGCCCACCGGTATTATGACCCGGCTTGTGCTAGATATGGAAGTGTCCACAAAATGGTCATGAATATTTGAATATGCCAGAATACGTCAAAATCCATGGAAACTGACATGATATATATATATATATATATATATACCTTCAAAGAGGAATTAACACTGTAGTTATTTATTCTATTATGCATCAAGTATAAAATTAATTCCTCATGTTATAGTGCTGAAATAATTTGTTTTTAAAATTTTTTAATGTGGGCTAGGGAGACGGCTTTTGACCAGAAGTGAGGCAGATTATGGCAGCAGGCATATCTGGCTGAGGCTGTTTACCTCATAGCAGCCAGGAAACAGACAGGCAATAAAGCATCCATCTTCTGGGGATCCATCTTTACCCAGTGACCTACTATCTCCAACTAAGCCTCACCTCCTACTTTTCACCTTCTCCCAATAGCGATGACATACTATGGATCCATCAAGAACTTAATCCATTTATTAAGTCAGAACCCATTCTTAGACACACACACACACACACACACACACACACACACACACACACACACACGCCAGCTTGCAACCAAGCTCTCAGCAATGGGACATTTCTGGATTCAAATCCTAACAAAAATCTAAAAACATCTAGATCCTATTTATTTTATTTTATTTATTTTTATTTTATTTTATGCATTGACATGAAGACTCTGAATGTTGTATTCATTTCACTTACGAAGTCAGCTCATCACGCCGTCTCTGTTGGTAAGAGATGCTCAATTCTAAGTGGTCTAGACTCAACCTATGAGGTTACTCATTTGTTTTTGAAAACAATGAGTGGCGTGTGTGCTTTGTTTTTGGCAGGAGAACATAAGTGGACCAAGGGCTACTTTTGAATTGCTTTTCAACTGCGCCTCACCCCCAACGGTCTGGGTTGTGTGTGGCTGATGAGAGAGACCTCGGAGCCAGCATCAGACACGGGAAGCAGGAAGACTAGAAACAAGCCTGACTAAAGAACCCTGTAAAACTCAACTTTTAAGGAATGATAGAAGTCAGAGAGTAAATGGGAAAGCACTAGTTGACATTTAACTGGGCATTTTCATTACAGAACTGCACAGCACCCCACCTTCCCAAAACTTCGCTTGTGTGTATGACCCCACGAGGAAAGTGTTTAAGCGGTAAGTGGCTAGCAGGGTACTTCTCAGTGCCAGTGGAGGAGTCCTGGGATTCAGGGAAAAGTGAGAAACATTTGCCCTTCAACCCATTCCAGGCTCCATCATGCTTACCCCCACCCCCCACTGCCTTCCTCACCCCACACCCATCCTCGCCCTTTCACATGGAGTCTGAGTTAGATGAAATTACTTTTATTGCTGCTGAGCCTACATTAGGCTAAATGCTCCTCTTTCAGAGGACACGGGGTACCAGACCGAAAGGCCAGGAAGAGAGGATCGCAACTGGGCGGTGGATGCAGGATTTTTTCCTTATTTGGATGTAAGTGCTGCACGCTTTAAGGATTTATTTTTGGGACAAGGCATAAGCACCAAGTGGGGCAGGCAGCTCCAGTGATCAGGCTGCACTCTCTATTTGAAGCACAGGCCTCCCAGGGTCTTCCTTGGTAGCCTGAGGAGGTTCTGGCTCCAGGGCAGACTCCAGTGAGGACTCCAGCGCAGCCGGCTGAGCTGCAGGCTGGCCATCTGGTGGGCCCTCCGAGCTCCGGACAGACCCTAGACGCGGCGGCTTGACTGGTGTAGGTTGTGCGGCTTCAGGGCCTTTACGACTGGAAAGAGCCCTTCTTAGGCTTTGTACCTTCTGCAAGCCTGTGCGTCGCAGCCGCTGAGCCCGGGACTCCACTGGCTCCTCGTCGGAACTCTCTTCAATTTGATCCTCTGGTTGCTCAGGGCCCAGCACCGACTGGTCCTCGGGGCTCAAGAGCTCTGGTGCTTTCTGGAAGGCGCGGGCTGGGATTTCAGTCTCCTCCTGAATGTGACGACACAGCTTTGATTCTGGCGGGCACTTAGCCAGGACCCGCCTGAAACTCTCCCCGCGGTTACACCAAAGGAAGCTACTCCACCCTTTGCCTCTCTGCACGGGGAATTGGAGCCAAATGAGAGGAATGGGAAGATGGGACCCGGAGAAGAGGGATGAGCAGGGAGGGGGGGGGGGGGGGAGAGTGGGCTGAGCAAGTTTGCAAATAGATGAAACCCTGTAAGGAGTGAAACAACACAACAGCTGTATGGGCGCTTGGAGGAGGCACAGAAACGCCACAACCGTTATTTTCATGTGGTTGGGACTGAGCAAATCTACGGACTGGCCTGAGCTACAGCAGGGAGGGCGTGGATTGGCCAGGCTGGGGGTGAGAGAGGGATAAGGCCCCGCTGTAGGAAGTGAGAAGTGGGTGCGGCTCTGAGAGTTTGTTCACAACTGAGATGGTGGGCCGGTGGAAGACCGGAGAACCCCTATGTGGTGGCCTAGGAGGCGGGGATTAAGGGGTGCCTAAGGTCACTGACCTTGAAAAGCAGGACGTGCAGCTTCCCGCGCGCCACCAGCAGCCCGTGGTTGGCCTCCAGCCGCTGCACCTGAGCTGCACGGCGCAGCGCCCGCTCCTGGGCTGCATCGGCGTGAGAGCCCACGCGCTCCGCCTTGGCCAGCAGCTGCGCCAGTGTGTTGCTGGTGGTGTCGTGGCTGCGACTCAACGCGCCTAGGCCGCTCTGGATGCGGCGCACCGAGCCCGCCAGGCCGCCCTGCCTCTCAGCCAGGCCACCTTGACGCTCCCGCAGCGCCTCCAGCATGGTGGCCAGCTTTTCCAGCAAGGTCACCACGGTGACCGCGTGCACTGGACCCCCGGCCGACGCCCCGGGCACAGGCCCAGACTCCAGCGCGCTCTCCCCCATGATCTCTAACAACCCTGCTGTCTCTCCCTGTGGCCGATGGCTGCGATCTGGGCTAGGGCCGCCTTTCTCCGCCTCCTCTCCAGCTCAGGCCGTGACTCAGCCGGGCGGAGTTGGCATCTCCCCTGGTGGGAGAAGGAGGAGGCCGAGCAAGGGGCGGGATGTCCGAAGGGGGCTTTTTTGAGGGCTCCGCCCAGGGATCTACAGGGGAAGCAGGCTGGCCCAGAGGTACCCCCTCAAGCCCTCTTTCCCCGCCATGAGTTTGAGCTCTACATTTGCCCATTTCCCTGGTGGGCCTTATTCAGGCCTATGCTCTCCCACAGCAAAGGGAGAGCCACTGAGATTTTTATTCATGATTCCAGTGATCAGAGAAAGGTTGTGTTCGGGTGGAGGTAGGGGGTTAAAGGGATAAGGCATAACCTAACACTTCAAAACGCTGCTGAGCCCCATGCTGGGCGGAGGCCTAAGAAGTTTGGAATGTTCTGCTAAAGGCCCAAGGCTGGGCTTTGTGTGGAGGCGGGCTGGGCGGGGCATCCTCTGATATTTTCCAGGTTTAGCCTCTGGCTTCCTTTATTGCTATTTCTTCCCATTGGTTTGTGTTGTCCAATTTTGGGTATCGTGGGGAATAGCTCAGCTGTGGGTTAGAATTCGTACTCCTTTGTCTGTTATTTAATGGAGGCTGACTCTGGTTCCTGCCTAATCCCTGTCTCCGAAATTGGTGAATGTGATTATCTGGTACAAATTGGGGTAGGAAGATCGCCAGATGGAGACCAGCATGGAATACATAGTGAGTGTTCAAGTGGAAAGTCGCTACTTAAAGGTTGATTCTTGATTTCTTATTGTGAAATTTTTGTTTTTCACTATTTATATTGTACTTCTATTTGCCCATGTTGGACCCCAGAGTACCAGAGCCATCTAAACCTAATGAACTGACTGTTTGAGACAGGGTTTCATGTAGCTGGAGCTAGCTCTAAACTCACTGTTCAGTCAAGGATGACCTTGAACATCTGATCTTCTTGCCTCCACCACCCAAGTGCTGGGATTACAAGTATGTACCACCAAGCCTAGTTTATGCTGGTACTGGGGATTGAGCCCAGGGCTCTATGCACACTAACTGAGCTACATCCACAACCCTGTTTCTGTGTTTCTGAGATAGGGTCCTCTGTGTAGTTCAAGCCTCAAGCTCAAATCCTCCTGTCTCAGACACCTAAGTATTGGAATAAGTGTTCACCACTACATCCATTAGCTGGTTGACAGATTAGTTGGTTGGCTGACTGCAGTGTTAAGGATAAATCCCAAAAGGCTCAAGCATGCTAGACAAGTGGCCTGCCACTAAGCCCAGCCCAACAACTTGGAGATGTGTGTGGTGTGTGTGTGTGTGTGTGTGTGTGTGTGTGTGCGCGCGTGCATGTGCAACAACCTATGGAAGTCAGAGGGTGTCAGATCCCCTCAAGCTGTAGTTACAGGTAATTGTGAGCTATCCAATGTGGGTGCTGAAATAGAGTCCCCATCCTCGGTAAAAAGCAACAAGTACTCTTACTGACTGAACCATCTCTCCAGTTTAGATACACTATATGTCTTGGGTCACACAAAAGATTACATAAATGAATACGGTTGAGCAAAAAGTCTTAGTGACTGACTCTAGCCAAGTATAAGCCACAGTCTGGTCAGTTCTAACTGTAGAGGTTGAAAGATATGATGCCCATCACCATCCATCACAAACTTGTAACTGACATTCTTACAACCAAAGTCAGATTAAAATGGGCTTGTAATCTGTGATTTTACACCTGCAATCCCAGACTAAGGACCATGGGTCAGAAGGATTAAGACTCTCCTGGGCTACACAGAGATTGAAATGTCAAACTAAATTTATGTAATGGAGGTTTTACACAGCACAGACTTCAAAAGTGAAGACGCAAAGGGAAACTGTCTCATATTATGCTTATGTTCAGTGAAGAATGGAGAATTGCCCAGAAATGGGGTTAGACAAAGGGGTATAATGAGAGGAGACCCAGCAAGGCCTGTCTGCTCAGATTTTTGGGGACTTCTCTGTGCAGCACGCCTTTCTCCTGGGTATGAAGCAGAATTCCCCAGCAACGAAGATGCTGAAGAAAGGGAGTGACCCTTCTCATTTCTGAAGAGAGAGAGAGAGAGAGAGAGAGAGACAGAGACAGAGAGAGAGACAGAGACAGAGACAGACAGAGAGAGACAGAGACAGAGAGAGAGAGAGAGAGAGAGAGAGAGAGAGAGAGAGAGTAAATATGTGCATGTGAGTGCAGGGTGAGTGTAGATGATATGTGCATGTGAGTGTGAATGCCCACAGAAGCCAGAGACATTAAATCCTCCTGGAGGTAAAGTTACAGGTGATTGTGACCTACCCAATGTGTGTGGAGGGATAGAACCTGGGTCCCCTGGAAGAGCAAGGAAGGCTCTTAACTACTGAGTCATCTCCCCACCCTGTAATTTCTATGTTTTGTGTTAGAAAAGAATAGTAGTTTCTGTGAATTGCTTCAGGGGAGCTCAGGAAAAGAGGTAGCAGGAGACAGATGCCATGACATCATGGAGGACTTCCATTCTCCATCAGGTCAGATTCTCAACATGTCAAAATACAGTGCTTTGTGGAATCATTTTTCTGAGTCCCAACATGACCCTTTGTCTATATAAATAAGAATTTATATCTGCAATTTCTCCCTCTCTCACCAAGGTGATTTATGAACACAGGCAAGCAGCCAAGGTAGCTCCTATAAGGAAAACTACAGAAAAAATATTCTGGATTTTCGACTAAGACAATGCTTTCAGCAACTAAGAATCATACTCCCTTCGAGAGGAGACTTGGGCTTGCTGCTAGATTGGTGATTCACCAGTAGCCTCTGGGTTGTTCATAAATTAGAATCCTTTATCTCACACACCAATACAAGCTTAACATTTCTGATTATCAAGTGGAACAAAATCGTAGAAAAGATGCAAGGTGTCTAGATGAGTTCATTATACAAGAAACATCCTTTGGGGCTGGAGAGATGGCTCAGTGTTAAGAGCCCCTGTTGCTCTTGCAGAGGACCCAAGTTCAATCCCCAGCACACATGAATATGGTAGCTCACAACCATCTGTAACTCCAGACCCATGGAATCTGAGGGCCTCTTCTGACTGACATGGACACCAGGCACACACACACGCAGGCAAAGCACTCATATACATCAAATAATAAATAAATGCATCTCAAAAGAAAATTAAAGAAATGTCCTTAGTCCTAGACATCAATTTCAGATACCCAGATAAACTAAGCATCCTTCAGGGACTTAACCCTTAGATTGGAAGTCATAGTGTGAAGCACCAATCCTGAGTTTAAACTTCTGAAGCTATTAACAAAAATGAACTTTCTGCCCCTGAATTGGTTTCCTTGGGTGTTTGGTTACAGTAACAGAAAGCTAATACAGACATAGTGGCTTGTATATTTACCAGTGACAAAGATTTTTTTTTCCCCTTGTGTCTTAGTTACTTTTCTCTTGCTGTGACAAAACACGATCATCAAGGCAACTTATAAAAGAAAGCATTTAATTTGGGGATTCACAGTAAGAGTCTATGACCTAACATGATAAAGAGCAGGGAAGAAGACAGGCAGGTGTGACCTAGAACAGTAGCTCAGAGTTGACATCTTAAAGGCTAACTGGGAATGGTGTGGGCTGTTTGAAACCTCAAAGCTTCACCACCAGTGACACATTTTCTCCAACAAGGCCACACCTCCTAGTCCTTCCCAAAACAGTTACACCAGCTGGGGACCAAGCTTTCAAATATATGAGCTTATGGGGGCCCTTCTCATTCAAACCACCATGCCTTATAAACCAAACCATATCTGTTTTTGTTCCTTTTCACCTCACTGGTGCACTTACAGGCATCTGTGGTGGAGTCCTGCTAGGTGTAGGAAAACACAAGCTTGTTGCTATCTTGAAGGCCGTTGATTGTTTTTGGTTTTCTCATTGGAGCATCTCTGATGTTTTCGGTTGAAATGAGGTAATAGGTCTCTGTACAGAGTTAATAGCTTGTCTCTCAAGCCCTTTCCTATTTGCCATACTTCTTGAGAATCATCCAATATAGAATTGTAGAGCAGACACAGGCCCAAGCTGGCCTAAAGGAAGATCAAAAGACTGTGCCTACTCCCATGGATCTATCTCTCCCAGAGTGAGTTGACCAGAAATCCAGAGTATCCAGCTTATAGAAGGAAACCCTCTATATGCAGTGCCCCCCCACACTGCTATTTTGATAGACAGCTGACTTCTTACTGTGGAATGACTTTAACTATTGTTACTATTCTTTTACTGGGAACTCCAATAAGAGTTTCCAGGGACCTGGGCTAAAACAGACTTGTTGCCAACCTACAAGCTGCAAAGGGTGATTCATGCCATATGCTAAGCAAGCATCGAGGAGTAGGCGTGTTATTGGACCATGGTTTCACTCTCAGTTGTGGAAAGGATATCTGAAATGTTTTGTGGTTATTTTAGTAAACTTCCCTAACAGTGGAAATGAATTAAGAGAGAGAGAGAGAGAGAGAGAGAGAGAGAGAGAGAGAGAAATACAATTCTAAGTAAACTTTCCTCTGCTCCATCACAATGCCTAAAGAGGTAGTTTTGCCATTCAATGCTGTAATGTTCTTTATTCTTTCCCATACTAAATATCATACTTTTTAAAAGAGAAATATGACACTGTCCTAGAAAATAAAATGACTAATTCTGTTTTGTTTTCTAAAAGAAAAAAAATTAACAGGGAATGAGCCTCGGTGGACAGACACTACCTTCCAGCCTTTGTTATAGGCATCCTGTCTACGGAAGAGGTAAGGCCACACCACACAATAAAGGGACTCTGTGCCACTGGCAGTTTAAATACCTGAGTTAGGGGCAGCTGGAAAGAAGAATTTGCACTGTTTCCAAAATTACACTGTTTTAGTTTTGAGACCTGGGAATGCCTTCAGTGGCAAAAAATCAGGCATATTGCTTACTCAGATGACTGTTTTGTGTTGATTTTGTTTTTCAGCTTTTATAGACTAAATATTATCTTTCAGAAAGATATGCATGAGTCCTAACTCCCAATACCTGTGTATGTGATCTTATTTGGATACTGGACCTTGGCAGATAAAATTAAGTTAATGCTCTTGAGATGATCACCCTAAATTTAGGGTACACACCTAGACTATTGCCTTTATAAGAGAAGACACTGGACCTCAGGAAAGGAGATGATATGAAGACTGAGGCAACTGTAAAGTAGCCACAGCCAAAGGTCTGCAAATGATAGTTGGTGCCCCTACAAATTATGAGAGGCACATGAGATAGATAGATGATAGATAGATAGATAGATAGATACATAGATACATAGATAGATAGATGATAGATAGATAGATAGATAGATAGATAGATGATAGATAGATAGATAGATAGATAGATAGATAGATAGATAGAGAGAGAGAGAGAGAGAGAGAGAGATTTTATACACACACACACACACACACACACACACACACACACACACACACACACACACTATTGCCCTGCCCAGCTTTCTGGGGCATGTGCTGCTGCTGACACTGATTCTGTACATCTGCCCACTGGAACTGTGAGGAGAATAATTGTGAGTAGGGGGGTTATTTTAATGATTCTTTTTTTCCTCTTCTTTCTTCCTATTTTTTATTATTTTATTATGTATTTATTTATTTATTTTTAGAAAGGGTTTCATGGAGTCAAAGCTGGCCTTGAACTTCCAGTATAGACCTTCTGATCCTCTTGAATGCTGGGATTATAGCTGTGCACCAACATGCCCAGCCTCCACCTCCCAACCCCCATCCTTACCCCTACTCCCAGTGCTGAGGACAAGAAACCAGGGCCTAGAGAATTCTAGGCAAGCATTCAGCCTTGGAGATGCATCCATAACCCCACATTTCTGTAGTTCTAAGCCAGATGCATAACAGTAGCTTGATACAGGAGTTTTAGGAAACTAATAGACATACAGACACTGCCTACAAGCACTAGAACAGGAAAAAAGCACCTTGTAACAGCAGGCAGGCAGGCCCCTTGTGAGAGGGGGGAGTTTTCTTACTGTTATTTGGTTTTGTTTTGCTTTCAGAAACTGTTCGGTTTTCCATCTTGCCTGAGTATCTGCAGAGCAACTTCCTGCCATGAAGTAGTGTCCCTGTGCATTCAGTGGCCTGAGCAGACCTGTCCTCTGTGCCTGGGAACCGCTGGATGGGCACAGAGGGCACCTGGGTGCCTTCAGGCCATCTGCCTCCTCAGGCTGAGGAACCGGGAAACTGGTGAGGTCCATTCACGCTGAAGCTCTTCCCTGGTCTCAGCCTTTTCAGCACCAGCTTTCTTTTCCTTCTCAGGGTCTCTGTAGAAGTGGAGATTAACCATGACCTAACATGGATGTTCACATGAGATGATGCCATTCACCATTCACGGAGAGAAATTCTAGGGCGGGCATCCAGTCACACCCACTACATGAGCTGCTTTATTGTTGCACAGGATTGTAACTGCCACTCAGCATAGATGAGAATCTGTGTTACTCAGAGCAATGGTGGGTAGACTGACATAAGACACCTCTGCGAGAGGCTAATGGTGAACCATTGATCACCACCAGAAGGCTGCCTCGGTCTGGTTAAGGAGGTCTCAGGAGTGAAGTGGCCAGAATAGGAGTGAGTCCCATGTCAGGGGCAAAGTTCAGCACAGCCTGGTCAGCATTCCTGGAGACAATGGTACTGACATCAGCAGACTTTCAGTGGCAACTGAGCAGCCAGCAGAAGCTTCTCCCGTGGTCTCTTCAGACGTGTGAGATAGATACTCTCATTTTTCTGGTATAGAGGCACTGAATTCCCATTATAAAGAGTTTGAAAACATTCCCCTCCTAGATTTGTAGAACATCAAGGTTTCTAGACATTGTGTGTAAGTTTCCCTTTAAGCAAGTATAGGAATCCATAGCAAGGTTTAGACCCCTCCCTGGGTAGTGAAGGAAGGCCTGGTGGATGGTTTGTTCGAAGCCACACAGTGTGCATCAGGGCATTTTGCCCCCACGTTGAGACTGAAGTTCAGAAAATATACTTGCTACCGGAGCCAATCGCAGGAATGTGGGAGTTAGGCCCCCTCTTCGAAATATCTTGGGACATTCCAAAAGACAAAAAGCCTAAAATGCATAAGTGAATGGACTCCATTGAGCCCTTTTCTGCAATGCAAGGAATTCAAAGCATTCTGGCATTGGAGAATTGCTGCCTGGAGGAGTGCTTCCATCTTATACAAATCACTAAGAAGCACTTGACAAAAGACAGCAGCATCCTTCCACCTGACATTTCTCAGCTGACTCTGATTCAAGGATTAATTCCACCACCCAGGTGATAAATGACAGAGCAGAGCATTTGGGTAGCCCTGCACACTGAGACGGCATGGAGACCTGAAGGCAAACTTGAACACCTTGCTGAGGTGATTTCTAATAGGTTAAGGCTTAATTAAGGGCATTGTGAGCCACAATGGGGCTCTCTCCCTACTTCATCTTAACATCAACATTCTTCTCCTATGTACTGATAGCTAGAACCAAGGAAGGTTAAGTAATTTACAAGCTACCTAGTATCTACATGTGGGAAGTGATTTGACTCACGTGGCTTAGCACTTGTTGGGAGGCTGAAGCAGGCAGATTGCCATGAATCTGAGCCTAGCCTGGGCTACATAGTGAATACCAGGCCAGCCAGGCCGTTGAGGAACACTACTCCAAGTGTGATGTGCTTCTTGCCATCTTGAAATCAGAGTATTTGTAATTACCCATAGGAGACCCTCACAAGATTGGACCCACTAACTTCGCCTCATAAAAATGGCCCTTGAGGCTAAAAAGGACACATGAGGCCCTTCCCTGAGAATAAATAAGTGATTAATAGTTTCTGTGAGGGGATATTCTAGTCTAGCTCCCCATACGTTGCTCATGTTTCTGTAGGCAACCCCAAATAAACTCAACAAACTAGACTTGGGTGGAATCAATTCTTTAGTCTATCAATGATCTGGGGTGAATAGACATTTGTTCAGCTCTCCCCATGAAAAGTTAGGCAACATAGAATGGCAAAACAAAAACCTATTCAAAAATCAGAATGAGGAAAGAAAGAGGGAAGGAGAAAAGGAAGGAAAGAAAGGGAAGGAAGGAGGGAGGGAGGGAGGATAGACTGACTCATATATACTTCTACACTATAACATTTGGGGGACTGGCAAGATGGCTCCATAGGTAAAGTACTGGGTGAAACTATTGGCTACACAAGTCTGACAACTTGAATTTGATCCCATGATGAAAGGAGAAAATCAACTCTCTAAAGTTGTCCTCTGAACTCCACAGGCATGCCATTTCACACACACATAAACACACACACCACCACCATCACCACCACCACCACCACCACCACCACCACCCAAGTAAATTTTTCTTAATTTTTCAGATATTGAGGACACCATATATAATGCTTACATGGCTCCATCTGAGTAGAAAAGCTACGAAGGCAGAAAAACATAATGTCCAGATGGTGCTTTACTTATAAAGGTTACAAAATTGAAACTGGGAATCCTCAAAGAATAGCTACTGCTGTCTGTCTTTAATTTGGAATTTGGCTATCCTGGGGAAGCCAAATTAGAGTGCCACCTGCTGAAGCTTGGAAGACCGAGGAAAGCAAGCTTAGGTTCCTCTAAGGTTGACCCCAGAAAAACAGGACAACTTTTGTGGCTGAGATCCCTGGAGAAGACCAGTCACTTATATGCCTCATGGGTAGACGTCCTATGTTACTGCCGCCTGCTGCCAAAATCTCAGACGGCAGGAAGAGCAGCCAAATGTCCACTTTCCATTGTCCAACACAAAAATAATGCATATAATTCTAAATTTTCTAATATTCAGGTTTAAAAAATAAAAAGAAAGCCAGGCAGTGATGGCACATGCCTTTAATCCCAGCATTCAGGAGGCAGAGGCATATATATCTCTGAGGTTGAGGCCAGCCTGATCTTCATAGTGAGTTCTAAGACAGCCAGATAACTACATAAGGAGACTCTATCTTTAAAAAAAAAAGAGGGGGGGAGGTCTATAAAATAGTGTTTTCTGATTGGGCCTTTTAATACATTCCTAAAACATTCTCATCCACACACATGTGCATGCATGTTTTTAATTAGGCATAACAAAAGTGATAATTTTAGTGTGCAATAAAAAAGGGAAGAGAGAGCATGAAGTAGCCCCAGGTTTTATGACCTAGTTATTCGGGCGAATTCTAGGAAGACTGGGCTTCGATACATCCATCCTAATAGAGAATGGTAATGTGGCATGAAAGTGATCATGAACACACATGACCCATCATATTAGCAAGATAGAAGGGGTTCCAGCTGCACTTTTGGAGGGAGCGAGGTTAACTCCTGGAGAATCTGTGGACTGTCTTTCAGTTTTCTGACTGCTATACTTTGTCAGGTACCTTAGGGGATTGTGTTAGGGTCGACATCTTGCTTTTCTGGAAACAGGGACAAACCACCTTCCCATGCTAGACATCTAGATAGTGATGTGTTAGACATGGCCCTGTTTTGAGGTCTTTCCTTTTGAAGCACATGTGGCTTCGACCCTTTCAGAGATGCCTGGTTTTTTTTTTGTTTTGTTTCCTTGTTTCTTTGCATGGCCCCTTATCCTGGAAGAGGGCCGTGAAGGCCTGGATATAAGGTAAATTTTCCTTTATTCTTACAAAATAAGCCTGACGATAGAATGGTGTTATGGTTTAAGCTTCCATCCTTTATTTTTCCACTGAGTCTAGAAGTTGTTACAGTAAAATATTAGCCTATTTGCCTTTACATTTCAGGATCAAACTCATTTAAAGATTTTACTCTCTCTCTCTCTCTCTCTCTCTCTCTCTCTCTCTCTCTCTCTCTCTCTCTCGTGTGTGTGTGTGTGTGTGTGTGTGTGTGTGTGTGTGTGTGTGTGTGTAGGTGTTCACAGAGATCAAAAGAGGTCAGTTATCAGATCCCCTGTAACTGGTGTTACAGGTGTTTGTGAACCACCCAACAAGGATGTTGGACAGCAAACTCTGGTCCTCTTAACAATAAGCATGCTTTACTCCTGAGCCATCTATCCATTCCAATCCATGGGGCTGCATTGTAGTATAGAGTCCATGGACCTGAAGGTGAATTTTCCATGGTGATCCTAGGGAGAGAAATGGGAAACTGGGGGCCTCTAGGGTGGAGAAGGTGTATCTCTTGCCTACCTGGTGTCCTCAACATCTGATTGATGCATCCTATTTACCATCATTGCAGCCCAAGTGTACCCAGGCAAGACCGAGACATATACACAGAAGAATTACAATTGTTGGTTTGAGTCCCAACTCTTTTAGATTTGTTCTTTCCCTGTCTGGGATTTCAACCAATCACTTGTATTATCTTTCTCCTGGGACTAAAATCTAAAATACTGAGATACAAGTCCCTGCTTCGAGCATAAAGGGCCAAGCTACAATGGGCCTAGGTTCAGGAAAAAGGCTTGCTCTCATGAATGTCTCTGGGTTTTGTTGTAGGTTGCCAATCAAGGTAAAAAAATACAAATGGAAATGGTTTTTCTCCCTGTACAGCTCACATTCAGGGGGCTGTCTTATTACCTGGGGAACTACATCCATATTCTCAGGGATATGGCTGCAAATCGTGGCTGAGCAGAGAGAATATGAGAGCAGTTAGGATGTGGTGGAACAGAAGTAAACAAAGTGCAGCTGTGGGAGAGTATGGAGCAATGTTAACCAGAGCCCAAGAGGGGAAAGAGCCCATTGCATCAGCCAGACTTGGGTTCTCTGCTTCCCAGCAATAGCTCAGACATTTACCTCAGACAACAGCTGCCTTGGTTTCTTGTTCGTTCTTCAGAAGGATCCTGACTCTATCACCAGGTAAGGACCCTAACGCCAGTGAAGTTGGCCTTCATATCACATCTGCACCCTGACTTTGAGCTCTGAAGAAGGAATTATCTCAGATTCAAAGAGGGAGCAAGTGGGAGCATCTACTGCTACCACCACAGTGCTTGCGTTGGAGCCCAGTGCTTCTGAGTCCAGTCATGCTTTCCTGGCAGGACTCTGAGCAAGGGAAAGGAATGAAGAAAGGGATCAAGCAAGCAACGTCAGTAGCATGTGAAAGTCTGTAGTGTGATGGTATTCAGGGAAACAACTGGCATTGTAGATCCCAAGCAGTCACATGGGCCTCATTGTCTTTATTACTGCCATCATGGCTACCCAATATGAGTGTCACCATCTTAGTTACCCACACGACTACCATCATATTTGGTTGTGCTCTGCCTGTGATGGATAGACACCTCCATCCATGCGTGAGCCAGATTTCCATAGGCATGAGTTCCCTGTAGGATCTGAGCATTTCCTGGCCTCAGCTGGGATCTGTCCAACATCTGTGGGTCTACATGGCCTTCCCAATATAAATGTGAACTTTCTCCACATTTGCCTCCCAGTCTCAAGTGCCAAATTGGCAGCCTCTAGCCAGGATGCATGTTTCTTTGGCCTGGCATAACCTTGGCCAGTGTTCCAGTAGGTCAGAGTAGAAGATCCAGGCACACCATTGGCTCTGAGCCTTGAGCATAATACATTGCAGAAAGGAAAAAGACAGGAAGAGGTTGGATCTAGTGCCTCCTACAGGATCGTCAGGCCTCCTCCAGGAGTTTGCTCACCATTTCCAAGAGCTCCTAGGAGATTCAATAATGGGGAAGAAAGCAGGAAGAAATAGCATAAATCTTAAAAACTCCTGGCTGGTTCACTAGCTGCTGTAGGTGTGGTCAGAGTCTATGGGACACCTACTGAGATATTCAGGTTCTTGGCCCAGGGACACATGGATGGTGATGGAAGGAGAAGTAGCTTATTAAGAAAAAGAAAGGGGCCGACAGCACACCTTAATCCCAGCACTTGGGAGGCAAAGGCAGGTGGGTCTCTATGAGATCTAGGCTAGCCTGGTCTACATGGTAAACTCTAGGCCATCCAGATCTAAATAAGAAAATCTTGTGTTAAAAATAAAAGAAAGAAAAATAAATAATAGAAACAAGCACTCTTGAGAATATGGAATTCAGGGAGAATTGAGGGAAAGTCTGAGGACTTGACCCCTTGTAGATCAGTTACTTGGTACTTAAAGATCTTGGGATTTTCTCATGTGTCCTCTGTTTTGTTACATGTAGCTTGTGGTTTTCCGGTCTTCTTCTGCCATTGGTTTTTATTGTTGTTTTTGTTTGATGTGTGTGTGTGTGTGTGTGTGTGTGTGTGTGTGTGTACTTCAGACCTCTCAAATTCTATAGCAGAAACTGTCAGGAAGGGGCTCCAGAGGTTAATCTAGCTGCTGACCTCAGGTTCAGGGCTATCAATTCCCAAAGTTATTATCAATTGGTGAGGTCTTCTCCAGACCACCAAGATAGGGGGAGGACAAGTATACAAATCACAGCCTGAGCCCAAACTCCTGTGGCCTGCACAGTTCAGCTCCTCAGCCTTTGGTCCTCTGGCTTGCCACAAGTGTTTCCTGGGACTGTGTGTCATCCAGGGACTGCAGCAGGTTAAATCCCCAAACCCTGATTCATGGCTTCTCCACTCTCATGCCCTCCAGGTAGCTCAGTCTTAAACAATGCATTTTCTCTGGAGTGGTGCCTTCCCACTGTCCTCTGAGTCATCCAGCACACTCAGTTCTTCTCCATTGCTGACCTGTACGTCAGAGGAATCTGGTCTCACCAAAACCCATAACCGGATTTGAGGTTTCTGAGGCCTGTGGGTTGGTCCTGCCTGTACTAATGTCTGCATCTCTTCACCGGAGCTGCTTGGCTTACCTCTTGAAGGAGGCTCCTGCTTCCCCTCCCCACCCTCACCACCACCCTGGTGGCTCCGCTGGGTTCAGCTTGGCTGATGTCCTTCCCACCTCTCATACATCCTTTTCTCTGCACTTTCCAGTTGTTTATGACCTGGCAACGTGCTTCCTCTTCCTCTTCTTTTTTTGAAGATGTATTTATTTTTCTGTGTATGTGAGTGTTATGCCTGCATGTGTTAGTACACCATGTACACCTACTGCCCCAGAAGAGAATGCCAGATTCCCTGGAACTGAAGCTATGGATGATTGTGAGCCACTATGGGTACTGGGAACAGAGTCCATGTTATCTGTAAGGCAGCAAGTAGTCTTAATGGCTGAGCCACAGCTAGGGCAGGCAGAGGCAGCTCCTAGCCTGCCATCAATTCCAGAATTCTTCCACACTATTCTTTTAAATACTCTACTGTCCTCAGGGGACCATCCAGGTCCTAAATGGTAGCCACTCTCCTGACTTCTAATATATTTGATTATTGATAGGACCAATTTGAAAACAATTGTGCAGATTAAATCAATTAGACCTCACAATTCCATTTCACAGCGAAAGGACAGGGAAATCCAGCTGTTCGGCTGCTGGCTGAGATCACACTGCTGTTAAGTAGCCGAGCTGGGATCCAGCCCAAGTTCCATAGAGAAGCCATGATACCCAAAACATCACAGCAACTTCCCAGACAGCCTGAAACCAGTAATTTCAGTTTCCTCAGATCAGAAGCACTGTGCCAAGCATGGTGGCAAATGCCTGTGATCCTGTTTTCAAACATGGGGGTCACATCCTGTCTTAATTAAAGTTACTATTGATGAAATGCCACAACCAAAAACAACTTCGGGAGGAAATGGTTATTCAGCTTACACTTCCACATCACTGTTCATCACTGAAGGAAGTCAGGACAGAAACTCAAACAGGGCAGGAACCTAGACAGGAGCTGATGCAGGGGCCGTGGGAGTGGGGGTTGCTGCTTACTGGTCTGCTCCCCAAAGCTTGCTCAGCCTGCTTTCTTATAGAACACAGGACCACCAGACCAGGGATGCCCCCCCCACAATGGGCTGGGCCCTCCCACATCAATCACTAAGAAAATGCCCTACAGGCTTGCCTGCAGCTTGATTTGTGGAGGCATTTTCTCAATGGAGATTCCCATGTCTCAAATAACTCCAGTCTGTGTCAAGTTCACATAAAACTATCCACTACATACCCTGTGTCTCAAGTTAGGTTCAGTTACCCATTATCCTCAACAGGTCAGTTAAAAGAGCCAAATTTAAAAATGAAAAAAGAAGAAAAGAGAAGAAAAGCAGAAAAAAAAGAGATTTATTCAATATGGACACTCTGAGAAGAGAGGCAAACCATCCAGCAAATCCGAGTCCTGAAGTAAGGTCAGAGTTTAAATAGAGGACCAAGGGTACACACATCCGAACAGTTTCAGTCAAGGTGTGGTTCCACCTGCCACCGACCCATCATTGTTTGGGCCTCCATCTGCCCGATCAGTTTGGATTCAGTCTGTATGGTGGTCTAACAAGTTGCGAGAACTATGTGGAATCTCTTTTCCTGGACGTGCATGTCCCTTGCTATGTGGAATCTCTTTTCCTGGACGTGCATGTCCCTTGCGGTTGGCACTTTGTCCTTCTCCCAGCATGAGAGCCCTAAAGGAATTCCCGTTTCTTTGAGGTCCCTTGTTTCAAGAGCCTAAGAGTCAGACTGAGGGATGCAAGTGTCTATTTAGAATACCTTCCCCTCTACAGGATTGTTAGAATACCTGTGTTCTAGAACCATCATCAGAGAATCAGTATTCAAGGTCACCTTCAACTATACTGTGAATTCAAGGCCTGGCTGGGCTACACGAGACCCTATTTTTAAAAAAGCAAAGAAAGCATGGAAGAAACGAACCACTCTTTGCATGCAGCTTTTAGCTCATCCCTTTCTGCATGCCCTTACTCACTGAAGGAAGCATGAAGACCAGATGGAGAAGGAAAATGCTCAAGAGCCATGGTCGTAAGTGTGAGAGTCAGGACTGTAGCCCAGTCCATGATAAACATCATCTCCAATATAAATTTGATCAGTCAGTCCAACCTATGGGCCAGGCAGAGACTGCAGGAAGCCAGAATCAAGGAGATGCACACAGCTGAACGGGCAGGGAAGAGGAGACTCTCAATCTGAGGCTCCAGTAGGGACTGACTTTTGGGGGACTTAGATTGTCCTGACATCCACAATAAACTGGAGAGGAACAGAAGAAGTTCATCCAATCCTGTGGGAGATTAACCCAGATTGTGTACTCGGATCATTCACTTAACCACAGTCTTGCTACCTACAAAAAACAGTAGACAATGACAGTTACATAAAATAGTGACGATCACACTATTGTCACATGATGAATTGTTTCCCATGCCACTTAGAAAGAGATTGAACTAAATCTAAAATGACGTAAGTTTTTAATGTTAATGGCTTCTGAATGTTGGATTGTAGCATGAATCTTAAATGGTCTTATTAATAAAAACAAACCTGGGGCCAGGTATTGGGGTGAATGCTGGAAGATCAGAGAAGCAGAACAAGCCACAGCCACCTCACCTCACCAGTTCCTCAGCTGATCCTGTTTCCTCAGACTGGAAGCCTCTGTGTCTTCATCCAAATGGCTCTCAGCTGAACTGCTGCTCAAAAGCCTAAAAGCTTAACCAGATCTAGTTCCTGGTTTTTCACGCCTTATATACCTTTCTGCTTTCTGCCATCACTTCCTGGGATTAAAAGGCGTGAGCCACCATGCCTGGTTGTTTCCAGTGTGGCCTTGAACTCACAGAGATCCAGATGGATCTCTGCCTCCCAAGTGATAGGATTAAAGGTGTGTGTGCCACCATTTTCTGGCCTCTATGTCTAGTGGCTATTGTGTTCTCTGACCCCAGATAAGTTTATTCGAGTGCACAATATTTTGGGGAACACAATATCACCACATTGGATGTTTTGAATAGTGCCTGATTAGGAACAGAGAGGACCTCAGATGATTTGATAAGAAGGTAAACAGCCATGAATCCATGCAGAGAGGACAAACTGTGGGTCATAGCACTCACCCCTTACTCAAGGGGTGACCCTAGTGCATCACTGAGCTTCTCTGATGTCTAGACCACCCCTCCTTGTGGCATAATAATAGAAATATGGGTCCTGAAAGTGAAAGAAGACCCTCCATTTTCCAAAATGGAGCTTTATTGGCAGTCTTTGAGGATTGGCTAACAGCATTTCCCAAACATGCTCCCATGTGGTCAGGTTGCTCCACAGCTTTTGACTCAGCCTAGTTATAACCCCACAGAAGCTTGAGATGAAGTGACATATATGAGTTCCCTGCCTTGTCCAAAATCCTCCTCACATGTATGGACACATATATTATACAGGTATCTATCTGTATCCCTAAGGGACAAGTTTTGAGATTCTCTCCCAGGCCCTCATATGTCTAGGGTTATCAAAGTCATCTAACTCTTGAGTCTCAAATATAAAGTTTCACAGATTCACAGATAACCCAGACATCTTCCTAAATACTTTAAACCATTTCTAGATTATTTATAATATACATTAAAATCTAAACACTAGGTAAACAGCTGCTATACAGTACAGCTTTGAGAAGAAAAAAAAACATGTCTATAGTACAGACTAAACCATTACAGCTCATGAATGAGAAAGAATCACTAGCTAACTTGTTCAGATGAGTGCTGGAGAGAGACTAGGGTCTGCAATTACAAGAAACTACAGCAGGATGTGCCTACACACTTCCTTCAAATGCACTCAGGAGAGCTCTCAACTAAGTGCAAGGCCATTCGAGTTTTGTTTTTTTTGTTTTTGGGGTTTTTTTTGGGGGGGGGGGTTGTTGTTGTTGTTTAATGGAACTTCCTGTGATCTTTTCTAAATATTTTCATTCACCAGTTGGCTAACTCTACAGAAGTAAAACTCGAGTTTACAAAGAGCTGAATTTTGCACATTGGCAAATAAAACCCATCAACTTGATGCTTACAGTGTGACCCATTTTTATAAACTTACCCAAGGGTTTCTCTAGCTTTAAACTGTCTGATATGATACCCAATTGCTACATGTGGCTGTTTGTCTTAAACTTTGTAGAATTAAGTAAAATGTAAAACTCTATCTTCAATCACCCTACCCACTTCTTTGATTTTTAGTTGTTTAGTTATTTTGTTTTAGTTTTGAGACAAGGTTTCACTGTGTAGTTCCTGGCTGGCCTGAAACTCCCTGTGCAGAGGAGGCTGGCCTCAAACTCACAGAGATCTACCTGCCTCTGCCTCTGGAGGCTGAGACTGGCATTAAAGACATGTACCACCATGCCTGGCTCATACTGACCACTTTTTAAAGTGCTTAACAGGCTGGGTTGGTGACACATCTCAGCCACTAGGGAGGTTGAGGCAGGAGAATTAAAAGTTCAAGGCTATCGTAGGCAACTTAGTAAGAGCCTACTTCAAAAATAAAAACTGACAACTGGACTGGGATGTACCTCAGTGGTAAGGAACTTGCCTAAACAGGCAACGATTCTGCATTGAATCCCCAGGTCTGAAAACAAAACAAAACTTAAGTGCTTAACAATTCCTATGGGAAGTACCATGGGAATGGCCAAGGGCGGTTTTGTATTCTATATTATAGAGGCATATTTAGGCTGTCAGGATTGCTCAGAGGGTAGAGACACTTGTTGCCGAGTTTGACAACCTGGGGTCCATCTCTGGGACCCTCATGATAAAAGGTGACAACCAACTTCTGGTAGTTGGCCTCAGCTCTTAAGAGCACTTGCTGTTCTTGCAGAGGCCCCAGGTTCTGTTCCCAGCACCTACATGGGAGCTCACAATCATCTGTAACTCCAGTTCCAGGGGATCCAGTGGCCTCTTCTAGCCTCTGAGGGTACCAGACACACATGCATGAAAAACATTCAAAAATTAAAACTAAATCTTAAAAGAAAAAAATTAATGCAAAATGGAACTAGGTAAGCAAACAAGCAAGTAAGGCGACGTGATGCTGGAAAGCTGTAATCCTAGCACATGGGAGGTGGAGGCAGGAGGATCAGGTGTTCAATGTCATCCTCTGTGACACAGACAATTTGTGTCAGGCTGGGCTACATGAGACCCTGTCACAAAAGAAAAACCAGGAGACTGGGAGATTATCTGGTAGCAATTCACAGATGGGATAGCCATATGCTATGGTTTGAATGTGTTTGAATTCTTGGTCTTCAGCTGGTAATGCTGTTTGGAAAGGATGAAGAATCTTTAGATGGTAGATCCACTCTGAAAAAGTGGGTCACTGGGGGTGGGCCTTGAGGTTTTTCCACACAGCCTCACTTCCCGTCCACTCTGTACTTCCTGGTTGTAGATGCAGTGTGAGCAGCTGCCTTCCACCCCTGCTGCCATGCCCATGAACTCTATCCACTGGTGTTTAAACCAAAATAAACCCTTCATCCCATATATTCTTCCTGTCAGATAAATTAGTGACAGCAAAAATAAAAGTGACTAATAATGCCATGCTTGTGTATTAGTAATCCCAACACTCAAGAGGCTGACGTAGGAAGATCATGAGTTCAAAGCCAGCCTGGGATACATAACAAGACCCTGTATCTAATTAATTAATTACAACTCTGGTGCCAAGGCCAACAAAATAGGTCAGTGGGTAAAGGTGTGAGCCTGACAGCCTGAGTCTGATGCCCAGGACCCACAAAGCAGAAGGAGAAAAGACTGTCCACAGGTAAAACATGGCCCCCATAAGTAAAATACACCTTAAAATTTTAATTATTTAAAACATCCAATGCCAATGGGATAAGAAGGTTATGGTTAACTTTAAATAAAGCTTTGTGCAGTGGGGAGGAGAGACAAATATACGAATAATCCTGCACTCACAAAACAGCATCAAGGTGATCTCGATTTGAGCTCTACCTGAATTACATAGTGAAAGCCAACTGAAACAGCACAATAGGATTCGGTCTACAAAGGAGGATCAGGAAGGAGGATATTTTCCCTTCTTTACATGTCCTCTATAATCCATTTCATTTTTGGTTTAGCCGGGCTTTGGTTTAACCGGGCGGTGGTGGCGCACGCCTTTAATCCCAGCACTTGGGAGACAGAGGCAGGCGGATTTCTGTGAGTTTGAGGCCAGCCTGGTCTCCAAAGTGAATTCCAGGAAAGGCACAAAGCTACACAGAGAAACCCTGTCTCGAAAAAATATATATATTTGTTTTATATGTATAGAAATTTTGTCTGTATGTGTGTCTGTGCATTGAGTATGTGTCAGGTGCTCTCAGAGAGCAGAAGAGACATCAGATCCCCTGGGACTTGGAGCTATAGAGAATTGTGAGCTACCTTGCAGGTGCTGGGAATTAGGCCCCAGTCCTCTGGAAGAGCAGCCAGTGCTTTTAACCCCTGAGCATCTCTCCAGCACTTATAACCCTCTTATCCAGTACCTACACCAGGTAAGTACTGGATTAACCCCAAAACATCACTCTTAAGAGATCTGAACCCCTGGTAAATTAACCTACACTATGCTAAGGTTTAACTTACCTTAACCAAAAGATATATATTGTATAAAAAATTATGGACATGTGCACAAAAACAAAACAAAACAAAATGCAGCTTCACCTCAAAGGAAATAAAAATAGTTTTATTCTAAAGCCAAATATGAGTGACCATGGCCTGGAACACAAATTCAGGATAACCCAAATACTATGTTCTGTAACAACTGTTTTTCTGTCCCACCAGCCAGCTCCCAAATAATGACACAGAGACTTATTATTAATTATAAAAGCTTGGCCTATAGCTTAGGCTTGTTCCTAACTAACTCTTATAACTTAAACTAACCAATTTGTATCAATCTATGTTCTATCACTGGGTGTTACCTCTCTTCCATCTTGTGTCTCCCATTTACTCTCCATGTCTCCTGACATCACCAGTGCACCTAGATTCCTCCTCCTCTTTCTTTCTTTCCCTGGAAATCCTGCCTATACCTCCTGCCTAGCTATTGGCCGTTTGGCTTTTTATTACACTAATCCCAGAAAATACATCTTCACACAGTGTACAAATATCCCACAACAAGGTTCCCATGTGGAAGTATTTTTAAGAAGTTTTTATAGTAGCAGAACAAAGAAAGTTACAAATCAAAACTTTTTTTTCTTCTTCTTCTTCAAATACACTGGTAGAAACATCAGTTAGGTGAGTTACAGCCAAGCAGAAAACCTTTGTTACAGACCTCAGGTATTATGTAATGGCAATCTTAGCCTTTGGATTGGTGGAAGCTACATTCCTAAGGGATTTACCTGAAAGTCTCAAGGATGTTAGGTTTCCCATAGAGAGCTTGGCAGTAAATGGGTATCAAGCAGACTAAAGATAAGTTAGTCCCATTCCAGCTCTCCACAATCCATCAATCATCCATCTAAAATGTTTAATTCAGTGTGGATTTTTTTTTCTGAGAACTTCACTTCAAAGTCATGCCAGCCATTTTTCTCACACTGTCCTCATATCTTCCCAAGTATTAGCTACAATAGACTCTAGTCAAGGATTCCTTTTGTTTTCCTTTTCTTTTTTTCTTTTTTTTCTTCCTTTTCTTTTTCAATGAACTGGAGGCCATTCAAACTTTGTAAGTCTACTTTACCCTGTCTTAACTGCTCTGTTCCATGCTGTAGTCCTGGGGATGACACCCATATCCTTCTGAGGTTCATTGCTTGCAACCTTGCTTGATGAATCCATCTGACTTCTGGAGAGTGATTGATTGATTGGAATGAGCAGAAACTATCTCAGTTAACTTATGTGAAAGTGGATTTAAAAGAATGTTCACAACTACCCCAGCTCCCAAAGTAGACTGCCCAAACAATTTACTGAGTCTGAAGCCTTTCCTGAATTAACAAAGAGAGGAGCTATTAAAGGATAATGTGGCTCATTCATCATTTCAATGGATTCCCAGGCAGAGCAGGAAAGAAACCAGACCTCTCCCTGATAATGGTGCTCACTAACGTTGGGGGAAAGGCAAGATGTCCTTCTAATTGAGGAAATATATCCTCTTCAATATGAGTACAGATTGTGCTCTCTGGAAGGTAATATCTATTCCTGGGAGCAGAGCATCAGCTAAGATGGCAATTCTATTAATCAAACAAACTGACCCAATTCCTGCTCACACATGTAAGAATAGCAAAAAGGAAACCTAGCCAGAAAAAATCTAAATATGCAACCAACCACTGACCTGTGGGCTCTTCCTACTTCATCATACCCCACCCGGGAGTATACAGTTCTTGAGACTTGTGGGACAGTAAGCATCATGTTTAACTAGTTAAAGTCTCAAGGATCCTGCCTAAAATTGACACATTCAAAATTGGGACCTTGGGGTAGGAGAGAGTGATATAAGGGGTTAGATTCCTTCCTGTGGGTAGGTAGGTTTTCCCAAGGAAAGTGGTAGCTTCTACTGCAGCAAGGTTCCCAAAGGGTCCATGAAGAATGAAAAGCCATGTGCCTAATGGGCCTGTGGGTGCCAGCCCTGTACGATCTGACAAAAAGTCTAAGCTGAAGTACCTTTCTAAAATGACTTCAGCTCTTCAGTGAAGAAACCTACACATGACTACTCAGGCTGGAGATAGTGGTGAGAGAGTGTGGAATAATGGGAAAGATCTGTTCCAAACATCTCCTTGTTTTCTGAAGAGAGCCATCAAGAAGGCTATAACACAGAACTCCTAGTGGTGACAGGGCAGAGAACAGGAGGAATATTCATAATGACAGGAATATTGTGGTAGAGGGCAGTCAAGGAGCAGAAAAGTCAGTTACCTGGGGATGTAAGTCTGGCCATTGTCAGCGACTCAGGCTTGCTGCAAGCTGCAGGAAAATGTAATGGAATTCAGCTACTATCATAAAAGCTACTGCTTGGAAAAGTCAAGGACTTCTCCAAGGTCAAGCCATGGCTTAGGAAGCCTTGGTGATAATTTAGCTTTTGTATATATTAGCTGGCTCCTAAAATTATTTTCTTGTGTGCTTCCAAGAACCTCCTAACAGTTTATTTATCTATCAAGCATCCAAGACCAAAGGAAACAACACCTGTCTCCTAGGTCAAATGGATTAATTTATTGGGCAATTTAGGGTGAGACCCTCCTTTCTTATACAAACTTACTAATAGACCCCTAACTTCTTACCTAACCACTTCTAGGATGTAGACTGAGCACATAGATCCCCTTTTTGATATACTAACCAGTCATTGGCACTCAGTTGACCTCCTCTCTTTTACCACCCCCATTTTGGGTTGTAAAAGAAATCCTGACAGTCACTGCCTGAGGAAAATTCTTACCTACCTTTAAGACCCCATAAGAATTCAAGCCTGGTGACCCTGCTCGGGCAGAGGATTGCTATTGTTTGGGTTTATAATTGGATTACTGAGAGACTTGGGTGAGAACTGAGAGAATAAGGAGACGTGAGGGTGAGGGGCTCTCCTCCTCACATCCCCTAACCCCTTCCTGTCATTTCATCCTACTTCCATGAGAAGAGACAAATGCTTTTGTGTCCTTTTGTGAGTTTGAGGACATTACTTTCTAAAGAGGATGTGGGAGAAGCTGAGAAGATGTTGGGAAGGTTGGGTATTCAAAATGACCAGAAATTATTATCCAGGTATTAATTCTCCTGGCTTCAAGTCCTGAGTTTCCCATACTCTGATATACTCACAGCACACACCCACGCAATGTTCCCACCCACCCCCCTTTGATACCTTAATTCCTTGACTAATCTTGTTGCTATGTACCACCTTGTCATCAAGTTTCATGAAGAAGCATACTCTTAGCCAGACTAGGTAGCACACACCCACAGTCTGGACACTCAGGATGTAGAGGCAAGAAGGTCAGGAGTTGAAGGTCATCTTCAGGTGCATAGTGAATTTGAAGCCAGCTTAGGCTGTATGAAACTTTGTCACTAAAACAGAAAACAAACAAACAAAAAAGTACATGCTCTTTCCATCTGGAAGATTGGTCATGGTAAGAATTACACCACAGGCTCTGCTCCACTGCAACCTCTTTCTCTCTCCCTCTTTTGTCTTCCTCACCCCACAACTCCTCCTACGCAGAGAATCCGTGGACTGGTATTTTACCCACCTAGAAATCCTTGACTTAGCAACTTCTACCTCAAATGAGCTTTTTAATGGATGTTCCTAATAAAACCACATTATTATCTCCTGAGCAAATCTGGTTAGTATATTTTCTCCATCTCATGAGCTTAGGATCAAATAGCCCATCTCACAGAATTAGGGGCCCAGAAAAGCCTTTGAACTAGACCCTAGAAGAGCTGGTTTCTCCCTCTGATCCACAAGAGCCTCCTGCTCTCCTAGCTCCTCCCTGTGCACCTGTTCCATTCTGCTTGCCCTAAAACTAGACTTCCTGTGGGTACTTCCCAACAAAGTGAATGGCGGTCTGAGTGTATGGGCTCTCCCCTGTAATCTTAGAACTCTAGAAACTGGAACAGGAAAATCAGTGCCAGCCTGGGCTACAGAGTGAGTTCTGAGCCAGCCAAAACTACATAGAAAAAACTCTGTCTCAAAAAAGATAAAAATGAAGGTAAGAATGAATTAAAGAAAGGAAAGAAGGAAAGTTATAAAGAGAGTAAGAGGGGAGGGAGAGAGAAGAGAGAGGAAAGGAGAAGACGGGAGGGGAGAGGAGAGAAAGAAGGGCATGGCTGGAAAATAGGCATCCCAATCCAGCAAAGTCTACTAGTGAATGATTATAGTTATTGTTCCATAATAGGATTTCTTGAAAGAAATAGATATTCAAGAATATCTAAGTGGAATATAATAATCCCAGCAACATCTTGCAGGATTGGTTTTTCATTGTTATAATAAGATGCATGAGAAATGATTTAAAGGAGAAAGGGCTGTTGTTAGCTCACTGATGCAGAGATCTCAGTCTGTGGGCACTGGATTATTTTGCTTCTGAACCAGTGTATATTGAGGCTAAACATCATGTCAGAAAGCTTGGAGAACAAGGTTGCTCACCTTGTGGCATCCATGAAACAGAGAGACAGGAACAGACAATGACAGTACACCTTTAAAAGCATGTTTCCAGTGCCCTGTTTTCTCCCACCAGGCCCCAGCTCTCACAACCTCCCAATAATGGCATTAACTTTAGGAATCCATTGGTGAATTCATCCGTTAATGATGTCAGAGACCTCATGATCCAGTCACTCTCCATGATTAGATCCACCAACTGGACCCCAAGCTTCAACACAGGAGTCTGAAGAACACCTCATATCTCAATCATTGCAGTTGGCAAGGTGAGACAGTCCTTCCCATCAGGAAATGGAATCTGTTTCCTGGTCCACTCAATATACACTGGTTTTTAGCTCCGATCATCAGGTGCAGCAGAAATGCAATGTGCCAGATCTGAGCCTCAGCCTTTCATTCTTCCTGGCCCAGTCACAATAAACCACTCCAGATTAGCCTACTGCATAAGGATGGACACATGGCCCAGGATCCCACGTCACTTCTGCCTTTAGACAGACAACAACCAGACGTGAGTAAGTAAGGCCATCCTAGGCGCCCAGCTGACCAGCCAGATGGTTTACAGACTCTTGAACAAAAATACATGGTTGTCACTTTAAACCACTAATCCTCAGGCTGATTTGTTATACAACATCAAATAACTGACAAGACATACAGTGTGTGTGTGAATATATACAATATGTAGCCGGGCTTAGTTGCTTACACCTCTAATCCCAGCATTTAAGAAGCCAAGGCAGGAAAATTACCATGAGTTCAAGGCCAGTCTGGGCTACTGATTAAGCTATAAAGGTATGGGCACTATATCAAAAGCTTGTAAAATAATTAATTAAAAATTTAAAACCTGGGTATGATGGTACAATCGTGTAACTTTAGCACTTGGGAAGTAGAGGCAAGAAGATCAGTAGTTCAACATCATGTACAGCTACATACACACTTGGAGACCAGCCTGGGATGCATGATGCTCTGCCTCAAAAATAAATAGATAGGTAGGTAGATAGATAGATAGATAGATAGATAGATAGATAGATAGACAGATAGATAGATAGATGAAACATTTAGTAAGTTCACAGATGTTAGTGCTCATAAAAATAGATAAGAAAGAAATAGCCAAGTTCACGGTAGCAGTATATCCCTTTGAGGAATACTGAATTTCATGTAATGAAGATTCTGGCTAATACCAGATAACTGACTGATTCCCCTTAAAACATGATTCCATAATATGAATTGAAAGTTTGTCTCTGCTAAGTGGCAACTTGCAGACTTGAGGTGTTGTAACCAAGTGAGATTGGCCTAGAGAATTCCATTATTGAGAGCAAACCTAGTTGGCTTCTCTTGTTCCCACTGCCAACTGGGTGAAGCCTGGCAAGGATGAAGAAAAATAATTGATGCAACAGACACATCTTGTGCCCCACACAGATCTTCTTGGCTCCCCTTTTCTCAGTCAGTGGAAGCAACCATTATGCACATAGAACATAAGTAGCAAAATCACCTTCATTTTTTGCCCAGGGAACATGTGGTAGTTTGAATAAAAATGGCCCCGGTAGGCTCATGTTTGAATGCTTGGCCCTGAGTGGGTGGATTAGGAATGATTAGAAGTTATGGCCTTGTTGGAAAAGTGTGTCATTGTAGGGATGGCTTCTCTCTCTCTCTCTCTCTCTCTCTCTTTCTCTCTCTCTCTCTCTCTCTCTCTCTCTCTGTGTGTGTGTGTGTGTGTGTGTGTGTGTGTGTGTGTGTGTGTCTTTTCCTCTCTCTTGCCCATGGAACAGGATGTGAGCTCTAGTTACTGCTCCAGTTCCATGCCTGCCTGCCTGCAGCCATGCTCCTTGTCATGATGGTTGAGGACTCTAACCCTCTGGAACCAGGAGTCCCAGTAAAGTCTTTCTTTTATAAGTCACCTTCATCACAGTGTCTCTTCACAGCAATAGAGAGGTAACTAAGCACATTCCAACACCCTCAGCCTTGAAGTGAGGTAGCTAAATGGATGAAGCCAAGAACCAATATATTTAAGCCAAAGAACACTTTACCCACATTCTCAAAAGATGAAGCTCAGTTACTCACAAAAATAACCACCTGACTGGATGATGGATATTCTCTGCCCTGCCTGTTTCACCATCTTCTGCCCTTCTTTCTACTCTCTGGGATCTCTGCCCAGGAAAACTACCTACCCAGAGAGTCCTTGTCTCAAGCTCTGGTTGGTGTTTATGGTGCAGGGAGAGATCTAGATGGAGAATTTATATCCAGGATAACGTGGCTATTATGAGAGTCATTCTGCCCACCTAGTCCTCAGGAATATCTTTTGTAGGGGGAACCTTTGTAAGCATGAAATGTGGCATGCCCCATCCCTGGGCCCCTTCTAAGAGATACAGCCACAAATCTCTGTTCTCAGTCTTGTCAACAGTTCTCCAACCTTACCTTACCAATCACTAATAAAACCATGAGACAGTACTCATGAATCAGTGTAAATTCATCCCCAGGACATGTCATTCAGACAGTAAGCAGCTGATTTCCCCTCTGCCTGACACTTGTGCCTGGTGGCTTTGGGCTTTACAGAGACATCAGCTTGTTGGACTTCTGGTTCCCAGTCTTCTCTGTCAGCAGGTCATGGTGGAATTTCAGAGAGGGTGGCATAAGTTCTCAGCCACTTTAATGACAGAATAGTATTCTGTTATAAGGAATATTTAACCTCTATTTTTTATCTTAGAGATTTTATTTATTTTATGTGAATGAGTATTTGCCTGTGTTTATGTGTGTGCATCATATACATACATGCCTGGTGCCCATAGAGGCCAGAAGAAGATGCCAGGTCCCTTGGAATTGAAGTTTCAGATGGTTGTCATATAGATGCTAGGAACCTAACCTATGTTCTCTGCAAGAGAAGCAAGTGCTCTTAACCTCTGAACCATCTCTCCAGCCTCCTTTTATTAATTGGTTTACAAGATAGTAGATTTCCTTATTTCATACATAATTTGGATGGCCCCCTCTTCTCCAGCTGCTCTCTCCATTTATAAACCCAGTATTTCCCTTCCTGTTTTCCTGTCACCTATATTAGCTTAACTATCTCTACCTCTCTCCCTTCAGCCATGGTTCCTTTCCATTAACAGCATTCTGTTCTCCTCATACACTCACTCTCATACAACTAAACATATGTTAAGAATTGGGAGCTGAGGTCTGCATATGAGAGAACATGGGTCACTTCACTTAATATGATCCAGCTCCACTCATTGTCCTGAAATTTTCATAATTTCATCTTATTTATGGAGGAATAAAATCCCATCATGTATATGCACCACATTTTTGTTTTCCAGCCATGGAGTGATGGACACCTAGACTGATTCCATTTCCTTCCAAACAGCCCCCAATGCACAGTACCACTGATGTCATCACACAGCTGTAATGAAATCCCTTAAGTAGCAGTACCCAATTGCCTCAAGGAACTGACAGTCCAGTGGAAGAGCTGACACTGAGCCAGTACAGAAATACTTCATTACAATTATGATAAATGTTATCAAAGAAAAGTACTAAAGGGAGGCAGTGAGATGGCTCAGTGGGTAAAGCCCTTGCTGTGCGAACCTGACAACCTGAGTTTGATTCCTAGAACACACATAAAGGCAGAAGGGGAGAACTGACTTCACAAAATGTTGTCTTCTGACATACACATACAAATGCACTCACACAATGATAACAAAATAATAATAATTTAAAGAAAAAACATGAGAGATGGCTCAGTCATTAAGAACACTGACTACAGCCGGGCATGTTGGCACACACCTTTAATCCCAGCACTCGGAGGCAGAGGCAGGAATTTCTCTGAGTTTGAGGCCAGCCTGGTCTACAGAGTGAGTTCCAGGACAGCTGGGGCTATAGAGAGAGACCCTGTCTCAAAAAAAAAAAAAAAAAAAAAAAAAAGCATTGAGTACTAACTACCCTTGCAAGGGACCCAGATTATGGCACCCTCTTCTGACCTCTGCAGGCACCAAGCACACACGTGGTGCACACACATGCATGCAGACAGAACACTCATACACGCAAAAATAAATCTTTTTTTAAAAAAAGAAAGAAAAATACTAAGTGCCATAACATTGTATTACACATGGACTTGACCTCATGATGCTGAGGGTGACTTGCAAAAAGCTACCAGGAGGAGACCATGTTTAAAACTCAAAGAGTAATTTGTTTGGGTGACAAGTGGGCACATGTGAGGCAGAAGAATTGCTACATGAAGGTTTCCATGGAGAGCATGTGTCACCAGCACAGACTCAAGTATGCAGGAAGAAAGATTATCGCTGTAGCCTGCCAGGAGCCCTGTCAGCCTGCTCTCTAGATGAAGGACAGGAAAGCCTGAGGGCGGCAAAGCTGGTGTGTCCCAGAACGTTGTGTGCAGCCATGAAGTTGGGGGTGGGGGGAAGGTATAGGGGATTTCAAGGAAGGATTTTCAAAATATCGTTTGGGTGGCCCTGTGGAGGGTGGCCTGCAAAGCGACAACAGAGGACAGGAAAATCCATGGACGCAAACCAAGTTGTATGGCCGCATGACCCCTTTGAAGTCCTCCTCTGAACATACGGGTAAAAGCAACCCTAGAGGCTAACACTGGGATTGGTGAGATGAAATTTTAGGAACATCAAACATGAAGCAAACATTACTTCAACACAAAATGGCTCCATCCTAAACAACCCTTGAGTTCATTTTCTCTTCCCTCACACAGTTCTTAATTCTCACAGACTTCAGGGGCTGGGGCTAAAGCTCAGTAGGTAGAGTGCTGGCCTGGCAGGTGTGGAGCCCCAAGTTTATTCCCCACATAACCTAGGTGTGGTGGCACATGCTTGACCACAGCACTGGGAAGGTGGAAGCAGGAAGATCAGAAGTCCAAAGTCATCCTTGGCTACATAGTGACCCTGTCTCAAAAAATAAAGGTATCAATTCTAACAAACTGCCTGTGTGGTCTGTCTGCCCTTGAACCTACGTCACAGCTTGGTAACCAAAGTACCGGAACAGAAACCTGAGTGTATTGACTACCTAGCCACAGATCTTCATCTGCTAAGGACCGTAACCAAAGCCTGACTTATGGGTTGTGATGGCCTAGGTAACTTCCTCATCTTTCCTTCCTTCCTCCTTACCATCCTCTGCCCCCAGTCTCCCTCACCCTGGGTGGGTCTTATGCCTGGAACATTTGGACTTCGAGGAAGTCTACCCATGACCCAGACTCTTTTACACTCCACATCCAAAGTCTCTTTGTCATGTCTCAGTGGCCCCACACTGCTCCCTCAGCTGTGCCTCTTTAAAGGAACTCTGCTCACACTTCAGTGTTCACATCCTGCTCAAACTGAATCTATCCCTGGGCTCCAAATCAGCATGTACCTCCTTATACTATAGCTCCTACCGTGTTTATTATAATTATTTTGTTTATATTAAAATTTTACTTCCATGACTGTCAGTTCCCCAACAGTAGTGACCACTAGGACAATGCGCCCTGGTCTTGTCAGGGTCTGTCATGGATTCTACCATAATTTGAATGTGCACTTGTTTTGTGGGGTATTTATGCACTGTATGGAGATATGTTGCTATGATTGATTTGATGGAGAGCTGAATGGTCAACAGCTAGGCAGGAGGTACAGGCGGGACTCCAGGCAGATAGAGAGGAAGCAGGAGATGAATCTAGGCGCATGAGAGATGCCAGAAGACAGAGAGAGAGAGAACAGGATGTGCAGATGGAAGAGAAGTGGTGACATGTAATAGAGCGTAGGCTAATTCAAATGAGTTCATTTAAGTTATAAGAGCTAGTGGGACAAGCTAAGCTAAAGCAGAGCTTTCATAATTAATAAGAAGTCTCCGTGTCACTATTTGGGAGCTGGCTGGTGGAGCAGAGAAAGACATTACACACTTGCTAAAAACTGAACATATGGGTAAACCAAACCTAAGAGTCACACTGCCTTTGCAACTAGTTGGCATGGTGATGACGGGGCTTGGACTCTAGATGGCCTGTGCTTGGAGATTTGCTTTGGGCCATTAAACCTGATTCCTTCCTGCCTCCAGGGAGTCTGATGTGAGGGACATTAATTTCTCTCTCTCCCCCATATCTCACTTGTTTACACCTGGGCCCCACCTTGGGACCTAAGTCAGATGTCCTTCCAAGTATGACGCTGCAGTGCCATCTGCTGTTGACTGGAACACCTGCAGGTCAGGCTGGAGGAGGCATAGGGTTGGAATTAGGATCACTGTTTTCATCCTGCTCTTAAACCCCAGCTATTGGACCCTACACCAGGAAGTCCCCACATACCAATGGGAACTCAAAATGAATGGAAGCTTCCTTATTTAGATTTCCCATTAATCAAAGACCCTGAATTGTGTCTCAACGGCTTTCCATACTGTTCAGGAGGAAAGATAAATGTGTTTTGTGACAACAGAGATGTAAAAGCTGAGGCAGGAAAGGGGAATTTAAGAAAATATTGTCATTTGCTTTGAATTTAACATTTGTAATGCTGGCATGACTGGGACATTTTGTTAGCCTCCTCAGAGTCAAAGTTCCCACCCTTAGCCTCCCTTTCTGCCAGTGATCCTAACTCAATGACCCATGACTTGTCCTCAGTCTCCTCAGAAAAGAGTTGCACACTCAGGACCAATGACCACACTAAGGAATTTGGGACAGCCCTAAAGGTGTGACTCAGTAGAACATTTTCTCCTGTTCTGAGAGGATCTGAGCTCTGTCTACAGTGATGGATGGTGTTGGGGTATGGTAAGGGGCTTCATCAGCCTTTGGTGATAAATGTCTCCTGCCAGCCTTCTGCATCCCACTAGAATAAGGCCCCTGCTTCAGACCCTCAATGATCAGATACCTGTCCTCAAGTCCTTAAAGACCAGAGCATTTTGTCCAGGCCCCTCATTAACACAGAGCCCACCGTCGGCATGATCAGACTAGGAACCTTCACTCAGACCTCACTCAATCTCCTCAGTGACTTGGGTCCTCCTAGACATCTTCCTCAAGCCCCTCATTGACCAGGAACTTCACACAGACCCTCAATGACCAGTGTTCCTCCCTTGGTTCCCTTCACAGCCAGGACCCCCAACTTGGGCCTTTCCAGTTTTCCCCCAGGTCTCAGGGTCAGAGACCTCCCTCAGTTACAGCATTAGGGATGGATTTCTTCACTGGATCCATCAAAAGGAGCTTATGGAGTCATCAAAGTAAAAACATGCAAACAGAGCAGAAAACAGATTTTTAATGAATTTAGCGTTTGTAGGAAAACATTCTGTGAGAGAAACAAAACTTTATTGACCTTGCTTGATGGCTTTATTGACTCATTTTATGATAGATACAGTTTTGTTTAAGATAACATAAAACCAATTATGAACTTTAAGGTGTCAAAACTTTCAATAGTTTTGATCCATTCTCATCCCCATAGGGACCTCTCACTTGGGGCTTTGTGGCTGATGATCTTTCCTTAAGGTCCAGCAAGCATGATGAGCTAGACAGTCCCTTCAGACCACCCAACTAACTGCTTCCCTCTGGTCCCCCAAGCAATTGAAGTCTGCAGGATTCTGCCTCCTGCCTTGTCCCCAGGCCCTTGGCACAGACAGAGGACATCAGCTGTGTCCAGGCCTCTAGAGGTGTAGACCCTAATTAGTATAAGCCCAGAGACTGCTTCCCAAAAGGCCATCACCAGCTACCCCTCCAGAGCCTGCCTGTTAGCAGCAATTAGCAATGACCCTCAGGAATGAATCTGATGCACACTAATCCTCCAGGATAGTGTCACAGATAAACAGACCAGCCTCTACTCTGATCCCAAATCCTCTGAGGCTATAGCACAGGGTCAAAAGTTAGTGTGATTTATGAGAGCAATTACAGTCAGACAGAAAAACAACAAAAAAACTTGTGCCTGGACATCCCACCTCCCCCCCCCCCCCTAACCCCCCACCCTCCCCCACCCCCGCCCCTGCCCCAGCCTGAGCCATCCTTCCCCCCTTCTATTTTGGCCCATGCTGGGCCTTCCTGCTCTTGACTGGAAAAGAATCTTCTGCCAGGAGCCCTTTTAAACATTAACCACTGTTTTGATCACCAGCTGCCCCAAGGCCTATTTTTTTGCCTTTCATGCATATTAATAAATAGAGCCTCCAGGCTGAGCACTAGTGTCAGAGAAACAAAAACACCCCTTGTTAACCAAAGGCACAAATGAGTCAATCACTAATTTCATTCATTCAATCAGTCCTCACTCACTCATTCATTCATTCATAGTGAATTTACTCAATAGTACTGTACACAGGTCCTACATTAACTTTGGAGAACAGACAGGGAATAAAATGGAACTTACGTCCCCATGGGAGGCACAGATTTTAGAGTATATGGATTTTTGTCATTTGTGTGTTTGTGTTCCTCCCACACATCCCACTGCCCAGTGCTGGGGGTACTGGTTGATGCACACCACGGTTCCCAGCCTGAACTTGGGTACCCAGGATCCAAACTCAGGTCCTAATGCTCCCACAGAAAGTACTTGGCTCATTGAGCCATGGCCCCTGCCCTTGCATGGTTATTAATAGAAAGCATGAAAGGGGTTCTGGAGAGATGGCTCAGCACTCAGAGCACTAGCTGTTCTTCCAGAGGACCCAGGTTTGATTCCCAGCACACACACACAGCAGTTCACAAGTCTACTACAGCTCCAAGGACTCCAATGGCCTTTTCTAGCCTCTGCAGGCACTGCATGCATGTGGTACACATCATGAAGTCAGGCAAAACACCCATACACATGAAATAAAAATATAAATAAATCTTAAAACAAAAAGAAAAGCATAAGAAATGCTGAAAATGAGCTGGATTGCCTCTGTATCCAGGCCTGTGCTTCCTGCTCTGGGTAAAAAATGCATGAAGGCACACATCTGTCTATGATGCACATCTGGCCGCTCCTGGGAAAGAAGCTTAAAGAAAACCCTGGCTGTTAATAAAATTCCTTTGGATTCATTTGTTTGCTTTAGTGTGAATTCTGATACCATCTCACTGTGCAGCTGAGGAAGGCTTATAATTCACTCTGTCCCTGTCTCATCTGCCCACTGCTGGGGTTGTAAATGTGCACCATCACACCTGGATAAATAAAGTTCTTAAGAATATTCCAAGCCGGGTGGGGTGGGCATACCTTTAATCCCAGCACTCTAGAGGCAGAGACAGGCAGATCTCTGTGAGTTAGAGACCAGCCTGATCTACAAAGTAAGTTTAGCCAGGGCTATTACACAAAGAAACCCTGTCTTGAAAAACTAAGAAAAATAGAAAGAGAACATTCCAAAACTCCCATGTAAAGAGACAAAACAAGCTAACTAAAGAGGCCCAGCAAATGAGGCCAAAACATCAGGACTGGCATGAGAGATCAGCTATACAGGCTGAACAAAAGGCAGGCTGAGTTTAGGAAGCATGGTTGCCAGTTGCTGGAAGCTGGGGATGCCAGTGACCCAGAGAAAGACCTGCAGTGAGGCAAGTTGTTTAGGAGTCAGAGCAAGGGACATGCAGGCTTCCTAGGCAAAATGGTTTGTTCGCTTGTGTGTTCATCTGTTTGTTTATCAAAATCCACTGCTGTGCTGACACTCAGGGACATGGTAGTTCAATTTTTAAGTTTGATTAAAAAAAATAATAAACAAGTATACAGAACACGCTAACTGCAGTTAAGAATATATGCCTGAGCTGGGTGTGGCAACACAGGCCTTTAACACCAGGATTTAGGAGGGTGAGGTGGGAGCATCATCACGAGTTCTAGGCCAGCCTGGTCTGCATAGTGAGTTCCAGGCAAGCCTGGGATACAGAGCAAGACCTTGTTTCAAACAAAACCTGTAGGACTGATACAATGGCTCTGTGAATAACCACAAATGTGAGTTTGAGTTCCACCCCCAGAATCTAAACAGACAGGACTAACTCTCCAAAGTCACCCTCTAGCCTCTACACATTCACCGTGACACATACATCCATACATCCCCAGACATGTACACACACATGAAAGCACATGCACAAACAAATGCATGAAATACTTTAAAACACACATGCACATAGATGAAGCTTAGTGGGATCCCACCAGTAAAGTCCTTTGTGTAGCTATTGCACCCTCACTGATTTGGGGGGCCAAAGGAATGGCACCACAGCCTGTACTCAGAAAGATCTTCTCTAGAGCTGTGCTCCATGTGTAGCCAGCAGGAGTGGACAGATTGCGAACACAGTCATAGTCTTGCCAACTTCAGATTATTGTATCTAGTTGGTATGTTATCGTTATTTTTACCGTTGGCTTTGGTTCCTGCAAAAATTCTTCCTGCGTTTAGATAAAATTGGCTTTAGCCTTTGAGATGTGTGTGCATATGGATGTCATCCATCTTGTGTGGGTGATGAAAGAAAAGATTAAGAATGGCCTCCATGCATGGCTGCACACAGCTCAGGGTGAGTCACGAACCTCAGACCAGAAAGGAAGCTGAGTGGGAAGCCAGAGCAGGCAGAGTCTCAGGTGTGAATCGTGACAGCTCAGTCTGGAGGCAGTCAGGTGGCAGAAGACCTCTCCATTGGTCTCCCACTGAGATGCCCACATCTAGCCAGTCCTGGAACCTGACAGAGGTCCCCAGAAGGCCAGCAGCAGGCCAGGGTCCCCTTATCACAGCAGGGTGCAGTGCTCTGCATAAGTGAATGTGAATCTTTTCTATTTTCTCTTCTGTTCAAAAAAAAAAAACTTCAGAAAATGCTGTCTATATCCATCCTTTTGCCAAGGAATATGCAGGTCTTGTTTCATTTTAAGGTGTTTATTAAAAGCAATATTTTTTCAAGCCTTAAAATGAAAATGCCAGTTTGAGCTATGTTCAGAAGAATGGAAGAAAGTTTTGCTCACATCCCTGAGTTATTTAAGTGTTGGGGGGGGGGGGGGTATGAACCAGTTCTGAGTAGAGAGGCAAGGGTAAGCAGGCAGTTTGAAGTCAGAAGAGTCTAAGGCATAACGAAAGGAGACAGAGAGACTGCTGTGGGATGTCCTGTATGTTGTGAATATATGTTGCTATGATTGATTGATGGATAAAACACTGATTGGCCAGTAGCCAGGCAGGAAGTATAGGACAGGCGGGACAAACAGAGAAGAGAGACTGGGAGGTGGAAGCTGAGGGAGACGCCAGCCTGCCGTCCAGGGAGCAGCATATAAAGACAACAGGTAAAGCCACAGAACACGTGGCGACATATAGATTAACAGAAATGGGCTGAGTATAAGAGTAAGAGCTAAACAATGGTAGGCCTGAGCTAATGGTCGAGCAGTTTAAATAACGTAAGTGTCTGTGTGTTTATTTTATAAGTGGACTAAGGGACTGCCAGGGCTTGGCAGGACCCAGAGAGAAAAACTCCAGCTACAAGAGACTGACAGTGACTCTAAGTTCTGAGGCAGCTGGGGAGGTGAAGGAGGTGAACAAGGACCTGGATGGATGAGTCAGGCTCCCTGACCAGCTTCATGGCAGCTGTTTTCGTTACAGATGAATACGGTTAGCCAGAGAGAAAGTAAGGTGAGAGTTGGCTCTGGGCCTCAGAAGCCCCACAGAGTCCAGGAGACCTGGGGAGGGGGAGGCAAGTGAGTAAGGAATGTCCCCAGATTTGCAGCCTCCTCCCTCTCCCTTAGGTCTGAGTCTTTGAGAAAAAGCCCACATGCCATCTTCCCATAAAACCTTTCCAGCTTTTTGGCCCTGGCTGACCTCTCCCCTGCCATTAATTATTAGCTTTAGATCCCTGTCTTGTCTTGCTTCTTGTGAGCCTCTAACCATCTGTACGTGGCCTGTTTAATGAATGCTTTGGTAGAGTCTTTTAAAATCAATTTTTTTTCAGGGAGGTTTTTTCATTGTTTTGTTTTGTTTTGTCTTTACAATTTTTTTTTTCTTTTTGAGATTGAGTCTGCCTTTGAACTTGCTATCTAAACCAGGCTGACCTCAAACACACAGTGCTCCTGCCTCAACCTCCCAAGCACTAGGATTAAAAGTGTGCACTGCCACACTAGCTATAAAAGTTCTTGCTGCAGCTATCTGCAAATATTTCCTTCATTGGGCCTGATGTGGTGGTGCATGCCTTCAATCCTAGCACTCAGGAGACAGAGGCAGGTGGATCTCTGAGTTTGAGGCAAACCTGGGCTATATAATGAGTTCCAGTATAGCTACAAAATGAGACCCTGTCTCAAAAAAAATCTTCTTCAGTTGTTCTTTAATTTGGAATCTCTGTTTTTACACTAAAGCTTGGAATAACCTGACCTGGGGTCAGTTAGGCAGTTAACATCTCCTTTGTGAACACGTCTGTTGCTTTGAAGGTGGAAACACTTGCCATTACAGCTAGCCAATAGATAATTTACATTTCTGGGTTTGTTTCGTGTATTTGGAGGTTTTGTTTACTGTACTCTCTCTCTGTCTCTCTCTCTGTCTCTCTCTCTCTCTGTCTCTCTCTCTGTCTCTCTCTCTCTGTCTCTCTCTCTCATCCATCTGGAAAATACTTGGTATATAGTGCAAGAGGACCAAGGTTATTTTTGCTTTATGACAAATGTGTACAGAATAAAGTCTTCCTTTCCCAATGATGTCTGATTCTACCTTTATGGTAGGTTGACTCCTTTCTCTTTCTTTCTTTCTTCCTTCCTTCCTTCCTTCCTTTCTTTCTTTCTTTCTTTCTTTCTTTCTTTCTTTCTTTCTATTTTTTTTCTTTTTGGGAGAGGGGTTTTTCGAGACAGGGTTTCTCTGTGTAGCTTTGCACCTTTCCTGGAACTCACTTGGTAGCCCAAGCCTCGAACTCACAGAGATCCACCTGGCTCTGCCTCCCGAGTGCTGGGATTAAAGGCGTGCGCCACCACCACCCGGCTTCTCTTTCTTTCTTTATCTCACTATTTGTTTGTTTAATTATCTATTTATTTCTCTCTTTCATTCTTTTTGTTGTTGTTGTTGGGATTTTTGTTTGTTTGTTTCTCTTGTTTTTTTTGTTTTTCGAGACAAGGTTTCTCAGTGTAGTTTTGGTGCCTGTCCTGGATCTCACCCTGTAGACCAGGCTGGCCTCAAACTCACAGAGATTCCCCTGTCTCTGCCTCTCAAGTGCTGAGATTAAAGGCATGCGCCACAACCACCTGGCTCTCTTTCATTCTTTTTAAGCTGAGAATAGAAGGCAGAGTCTTGCACACGCTAGGCAAGCACTCAACCACTGACCAACAGTACCAGATTTATGATGCATATTGAATCCATGCACATCGGGGTCATCTTTATCCCAGGAAACATATTTGATTCTAGAAAAGACTATTTGATGTTTGGTTGTATGGTCTGGATTCCTCTGTTAATTTCATTCTAAATCATGTTTTATGCCCAACCCTTCATGCAACAGATATTCACTAAACGTTGACAGCGGGCAAGCCAGCGCCGTACTGGGAATAGGAAGAATAAGGTAGACACAGGCTTTTACACTGAGCTCATAATGACAGAACGTGCAACTGTGTTTAGTAAGAACAGTCCATCTTAGAGGTGTGAGAGGAGGGCTGCAGAGGGCCCCAGGAGGTCTCTCTGACACTTGCAGTATAAGCATGCCTGATGTAAGGTCAGGAGACTAATGACTCAGATGCATGACTTGGGGTTGCCCTGAATCAAGCAATGAGGGAATGAAGAAAGAACAGACACACGGACACACACGTGCAAGAAAGCCAGTCAGGAAGTCCATGTGCTTTAATGGAGACAGACCAGCAGCAGCCCAGAAACTCTGTGTGTGTGTGTGTGTGTGTGTGTGTGTGTGTGTGTGTGTGTGTGTGTGTGTGATGTATCATAATCAGGGAGGCAGGTTTAGCTAACCTTGGTGGGGATATCTGTACTGATCAGTCTTAGACTGTGAACACCTGAATGAAGGAAACTTGCATCAATGGCATTTTCCTGCACATGGTGTCAACACCTGCACATGGTCACACAAGAGGCTTTGCGGTTCCCACTGGTCTGAAGCATCAGGATCCTGGACATGGCTGTGCACATGTCAGCAGCATACACTCACTCAGGACTTCATCTATTCCCCACACTAACAGAATCTGGTCTAGGCAAGGCCTGGGCCAGGCTATATCCTGCCTGAGCCTTGGTTCCAACTTCACAAGACCAGTGGAGCCTGAGGAAAAGTCGAGAAAACTGGTTTTGTGGTGGCACACACCTATAATCCCAGCACTAGTAAAGTAGAAGCAGGAAGATCAGGAGTTCAAGACAAGCCTCAGCTATTTAGAGCGTTGGAGGCTAGCCTGGATTACACGAGACCCTGTCTAAGGAAAAGAAGAAAGAAAAAATGAAACTGGTCACTTCCCAGGCAGTCCTGAGCAGGAAAGGGAGCTTGCCTCCACCATAAACACCATGAAACATTTTTGCCTAATTCCCATTTCCTTTACACAATCTTTCTTGGGTTCCTCTGTCTAACAGCCTTGGCTGTCCTGGAACTCACTCTGTTAGACCAGGCTGGTCTCAAACTCACAGAGATCGACCTGCCTCTCTTTCCCCAAGTGCTGGGATTAAAGATGTGTGCCACCAGCTTACCTGCTGAGCCATCTCTCTAGCTACCTCCACCACCTCCTCCACCACCTCCACCTCCTCCACCACCTCCTCCACCACCTCCTCCACCACCTCCTCCACCACCTCCTCCACCACCTCCACCTCCTCCACCACCTCCTCCACCACCTCCTCCACCACCTCCTCCACCACCTCCTCCACCACCACCTCCTCCACCACCTCCTCCACCACCTCCACCTCCTCCACCACCTCCACCACCTCCACCACCACCTCCTCCTCCACCACCTCCACCTCCACCTCCACCTCCACCACCTCCACCTCCACCACCTCCACCACCACCTCCTCCACCACCTCCACCATCTCCACCACCTCCACCACCTCCACCACCACCACCACCACCTCCACCACCACCTCCTCCACCACCTCCACCACCACCTCCTCCACCACCTCCACCACCTCCACCATCACCACTACCTCCACCACCACCTCCTCCACCACCTCCACCACCTCCACCTCCACCTCCTCCACCACCTCCACCACCACCTCCTCCACCACCTCCACCACCTCCACCATCACCACTACCTCCACCACCAACTCCACCACCACCTCCACCTCCACCTCCACCACCTCCACCTCCACCACCTCCATCTCCACCTCCACCTCCACCACCTCCACCACCTCCTCTACCACCTCCACCTCCACCACCATTTCCACCACCACCACCACCTCCACCACCTCCACCTCCACCACCTCCACCACCTTCACCTCCTCCTCCTCCTCCTCCTCCTCCTCCTCCTCCTCCTCCTCCTCTACCACCTCCACTACCATCATCATATCACTACCACAAGCACCACCACCACTACTACATAGATGGGGAGATTAAAGCTTGAAATGTCTACTTCCCCAATGTTCAGATTACAAAAAGGGAAAGATGAAACCTGTGGCAATAAGACATCACCTTGGCCTGCTCTTTCCTTCCTGGGAAAATCTTTGTTCTCCTGAAACTTTGTGCTTCCTGTTTTCATGACACCCCACCCTCAGCCTGAGTCTCTATAAAGTGACATTGACTCACCAGAGTTCTTAGAGTGGCATGGCCCTGGGTCAGACCCTGGAATCTCTCGGGCCATATATGGCTTTGTCTTTTCAGGTTCTCCACCCATTGACCTTTACAGCTCACTGAGCTCATAAACAGTCATCAGAGCCTAGACACTGTTGCAAACATTTTCACCAAAGCCTCAGAACAACTTGTGCCATCAGGATTACAGTCTTACTGGAGTTGTATGGGGCTTGAGCTGTCATCTCTGTAGGGCATGGCCCGGACCCACTCATATGGCCACCATCTTTCCCATTCTCTGTACTGCCATGCTCTGGTTGATTCCCACCACATCACCCCAATGCCATTCTACCATAAGCAAACTAGTCTTTATACTATCACTACTCCATGTGTGGCCTTGGCACCACTGCCAGTCCATATCTGTTTGCTACCAGTCATTCTAAGCTTAGAGGTTGATAGCTGGGTGTAGTAATTAATCCTAGCACTTGGCAGGCTGAGAAAGGTGGATCTCTGTAAGTTCAAAGCCAGCCTAGTATACATAGCAAGTTTCAGGACAGCCATAAGTACATAATAAAGAGACTCTGTCTCAAATAAATAAGGTCAGAGGTTGATAATAAATACTAAGAAACTTGTATAAAGCCAGGTGTAGTGGTATACGCCTTTAATTTCAGCACCCAGGACACAGAAGCAGGTAGATCTCTACGAGTTTGAGGCCAGCCTAGTCTACTTCCCAAGCAGTCCTGAGCAGGAAAGGGAGCTTGCCTCCAACACAAACACCATGAAACATTTCTGCATAATTCCCATTTCTTTTATACAATGTTTCTTGGGTTCCTCTGTCTAACAGCCCTGGCTGTCCTGGAATTCACTCTGTAGACCAGGTTGGTCTCAAACTCACAGAGATCTACCTGCCTCTGCCTCCCTGAGTGCTGGGATTAAAGATGTGAGCCACCACCTTAACTGCTGAGCCATCTCTCCTCATCTCTCCACTATGGTCTACATAGTGAGTTCCAGGACAGCCAGAGCTACATGGAAAAAAAGAAGAAGAAAAAAGAAAAGACAAAAAGAAAGAAATTTTTATATAAAATTTTGATAGAATAGTAGTATGGAGTGGCACATGCCTGTAATTACAGCACTTGGCAGGCTGAAGCAGGATTGCTCTGAGTTCAGGATCAGCCTTACTCACTGAACACTGAGTACCAGGCCAGAACTATATAGCAAGACTGTCTCAAAGAAAGAACAAAACACAGGGTCTGAGGATCCAGCTCGTCCTCTAGGAGGCTTGACTAGTACTGTGCAAAATCCTCAGCGTCTTGAAAATTGGATTGATGGCACACATCTGTAATGCCAGCACTCAGGAGGTGGAGAAAGGCAGGCCAGGAGTTCAAGGTCAGAGCTGGAGCTATAGCTCAGTTGGAAGAATGTATTCACAGCATGCACAAAGCCCTGGGTTTGATTCCCAGCAACACATAAAACTAAGCAAGGTAGCACACGCTTGTGATCTCAGGGCCCAGATATAAACCCTGCTACCTGTAGACCAGCCCAGATGAGACCCTGAAAAAAAGTTCAAGGTCTTCCTTGGTTTCATATTGACTCTGAGGGCAACCTGGGCCACACAAGCCTCTGTCTCAAAGAGAAGAAAGACTAACGGTATACTGCTTGAGTCTTATAGTCAAAGTTCTTCTAAATGCACTCTAGGATCCCTAGTCAGATCCCAAAGGAGAAAGAGGACATGATGGGAAGACCTGCTGACCTCTGAAACCAGTCTGCAGTTACACCAGGGCTAATTTGTTAGCCTTGACAGGTGTGTAATAGTAAATACAATTGCATATTAGAGGAGCTGAGGGAGAGGTACACAGCAACCCTCTACTCTGAAAATTCTCTCAAAATCTGTGTTCAAATTGAAGTTTTAATTTTTTTAAAGATGTATCTATTTTTATTTCATGTGCATGAGTTTTTGCCTGTATGTCTGGGCACCATGTGCATGCAGTACCCACAGAGGCCAGAAGAGGGAATCAGACCCCCTGGAATTAGAGTTACAGGCCATTGTGAGCCTCCTGATACAGGCTCTGGGAACTGAAAGCTCAGGTCCTCTGAAAGAACAGTATGTGTTCTTAACTGCAGGGACATCTCTCAGCCCTTAAAAAGGATGTTGTTGTTGTTGTTGTTGTTGTTGTTGTTGTTGTTGTTGTTAACGAAAGTAGTCTGGTACCACAAAATTTTAGAAGCATGTTCATACACTGTCCCCAATGGATTTGTCTTTTTATGAATGATCGTGATGAACACTGGGTGACAAAGATCATACAACAGAGACAGGTTGGAAGGTAGACATTGTGCTCTACAATAGCTAAAGCCACAGCTCCCAGGGCTAGAGAGATGGGTTGGTGGTTTAAAGTATTTGTCTCTTGTCTAGAGGACCTCGGTCCCCAGCACCCATATGGTGGCTCAAAACCATCCATAACTCCAGTTCCAGAGGATCCAGTGACTTCTTCTGGCCTCTGTGGGCACTGGGCACACACATGATGTACATACATGCAGGCAAAGCACTCATACACATAAAATAAATCTGGAGGGGGGGGGGGGAGAGGAGCCACAGCTCACGACAGTGTCATTTCTCAAATGTAAGCACATTAAAGAACTTCATGCCGTGCCCAGTTCTGGAACATCTCAAGGTCCTGTCACACCCCAGCTGCCATAGAAGACACAGGGTCACAACTCTGGACCAAGTGTGGACAGCCACAAGACTCTGGGGTGTGCTGGTATGTAAGGATGGGTGCTGGACCAGCCTGTGTGTGAGGGTCCTACAATGTGCCATTGTTTGAAGGATGAAAGAGCCATCTTTCTGGCTATGTCAGGAATATGGCAAGGCCCTGGCATGTGACTTGGTCTCTTTCTCATGAGTTCTGGGCTGTGACAAGTTCTGGTGGTGCTGGGACATGGGCTAATTCTGTTTCACAAGGTCTGGCACAGACATCCCGGGGAGGATCCTAGCTTGTCTGGGGTGTGTGGCCTGACAGGAAAAGCTGATTCAACTTTGGATAGTAGCTAGGTTACACTTGCAGAGAAGTTTGTCCTGACCTCTGAGCTGTTGACCCTTCTGGGATATATGGAACAGACCTGGGTACTTTAAGCCACACACAGAATCCTTCATCTCAAGAGATTCTGCCTGGAGCCTCAGAGTCATCTAATCTCCTCTCCCACTGCTCCGACAGTTGGCACAGCCTGCAGCTGAGCCTGCCTTGGTGGACCCTTCTCACTCTAGGGACAGTCCTCCCGTGCCTGGGTCTGGTTGAAGCTTCGTGTGAGGCCACAGTGCCATCTGCTGGCTATTGTGAGTCTTGCTGGCCATGCCAGTAACAGTCTGGACTTGGCCCGCATGAAAAGCCTCCTCCATTTTCGGTTCAAGAGGGGAAAAAGTGGCTTCTCCCTCAGGCCGCAGGCTTCGGGGATCAGAGCTGCCTTCCAGGGCTTCCATCACTATGGCTTCTTCGGGTCATCCTCCCCGGGATCAGCAGTGACTCAGACGCTAGCCCCAACCCGATAACCAGGAATTCAGTGACCAGGGCTCTGAGGGCATGACCCTTGTGGTCAAGACCTCTTACTGGGCACCCGCAAAAACTAGAACTTGTTTTAGTTCCAAGCCTCCCTCAGTGATAGTCGGGCCATACAATGATAGAGACCTGGGCTCAAAACCACTAGAGGCCAGGACCCCTCGATGAAACACTGTGACCAGGCTACTGAAGGACCTGAAGAGCCCACTCTATTAGATACCTAGAGCCCATTACTTGCAGGCCACTGCACATTCAGACTGGCGTATAGGACTGAGGGTCCTATCTGGTTCTCTGTCTATCACCCTTCCCCTTGACTCAGGAGAGACCTGTGCACAGGACTCCCAGCTTGCTCTTTCCGTGCTCTTGGCTTCGTGCCTTAGACCTGGTCCCAGCTGTGTTCCAGTCTCATGAAGGAGGTAGTCTCTGCTAGAATGATCTCTCCTTTCATAGGAAGTCTGGCAGGAGAAAACCCACTGTGTCTTCCAGCCACCTGAAAGTGCCCCTGCTGCTCCCTAAGCCTGGCATCTTCTGGTCCTCAGCTCATGATCTCAGACCTCTGTACTGTGTTAGCTCACTGCCACAAAGTCCATCAAATCTCAGATGCCCTTACATGGAAGCCAAGAGCTTGTCAATCCCAGCATCCCTCCAGTGCCTCGTACCTGCTGCTGCTAACCACTGGCCCTAGCTTTCTCCTCTTTCCCCTACAGATCCTGGCACATCCCAGGTTCTCTCTCTCTCTCTCTCTCTCTCTCTCTCTCTCTCTCTCTCTCAGGCCCATGCCACTGAGTTCACTTCTTTATTCAAGCAAGTGTCAAGCACACACCATGTGCTAGGAATCCACCAATGCAGGGTAGGAATGCAAGGGAGAGCAACACATCAGGGACATTTGGGTTGAGATTTAAAGGATGAATAGGAGTTTACTAAAAAGTCGAGGGTTAGGGAAGTGTTTGAAGAAGGAACCACAGATACAAATGCACTAAGGTCCAGGTATTCAGAAATGGCATTCCCATGTGGCTAGGGTTAAAGAGAGGGTTAGGAAGGAGGGAGGAGAGATTTGAAGAGGAGCATGGGGATAAGGGTTAATGCCTGGGACATCTTGGAGGTAATAAGTATGTATTTTAAAATTAACTTCATAATTTTTTAATTTAGACTCATTTGATCAGTCAAATGACATCATGGAAGGTTGGAGAAAAAGAAACACAGAGAGTCAGGTATACCAGACAATTCAGCTAGTCAGTCAACAAATATTTATTAAGTGCTGAAGTGAGTTAAATGGTAATCCCACCTCTCCACCGCCTCCAAAAAATTGTGCCCTAGAACCTGTGAATGTGACTTATTTGGAAAAGGGAGTTCGCAGAAAACTAAGTTAAGACTCTTAAGATGTGAATTCAATGGGCCCTAAACCCAATGGCAAGTCCCCTCATAAGAGACACCCACCAAACTAGATTTGGTGGCATGTGCCTGTAATCCCAGCACTTTGGAGGCTCAGGCAGGGGGATTTCTATGAGTTCAAAGTCATCCTGGGCTATATCCCAAGCGATAAATGGGGCTACATATAGCAAGACCATACCTCAAAACCAGGGTGGGCTAGGATGTAGCTAGCTCAGTTGGTCAAGTGCTTTCACAGTACTGACAAAACCTTAGGTTAAATCTCTAGGACCATGCAGACCCAGTGTGGTGGTGCACACCTGTGATCCCAGCTGAGTTGGTAGAGGCAGGAGGATCTGAAGTCCAAAGTCATCTTGCTTCACATCACATTTTTGGCCAGCCCAGCCTACATGAGACCCTGTCTCCAAAACAAAACAATATCAAAAGCAGACTCAGAACATACACACACTGCATAAAGGATCGGGTAAAGACAGGGGAGAGATTGGCATAGCCCTACCACAAACTACGGAATGTCAAGGGAAAGGTCCTTCCTTGGGCCTTTTAGAGGGACTGTGGCTCTGATAACATCTTTTGTATTTTAAACCTGGGCCTCAGAACTGTGAGTGAATAAGCTTCAACTGTCATAAGCCACCTGGCTGTGGTTATAAAGTCCCATGGAGTTGACATGGCACAGCCATATCATTGCGCTGAGCATGCAGTCCACACAAATGCATGCTCTGGTTCTTATCTTAGTATTTGTTAAATAAATATTTGCTTAGTGCCTAGTAGATGCCAGCTACTATTGTAGACACTGGATTACTCGGGTGAACAAATTCTCCACTTTTTTGTAATTAATTCCATCTTAGCAACTCCTTCATTTGTTAGTCTATGGGTGGCCTCATTCTGGTCAAAGATTCAGCCCTTTCTTTTCAATTTTTTTGTACTTCAAAGCAGTATCTCTCTAAATTGCCACAGACTTGAACTCACACTATACTTGAGATTCCCTGCCTCAACTTCCTGAATATCTGGGTGCCTGGCCACCACACCCTACTCAAGAGTCAGCCTTTCTCACCACCCATGTGTCCAATTCCTTATATTAAACTCTATCTTGGGGCTGGAGAAATGACTCAGCAGTTACAAATGGGTACTGTTCTTGCAGAAAAACTTCAGCTCCCAACACCTAAGTCAGGTTGCTCAAAACTGCATGTAACTCTAGCTCCAGAGAACCCAACACCCTCTTCTGGCCTCCTCAGGTATCCACACACAGTGCACCTACCCACACACAAGGCATACACAAATACACATAATTTAATATAAAGTGTTTATAAATAAATAAACTATCTTATTAGAACATGCAATGTGGTTGTTTTCTCACAAGACCCTAATCATATAGATATAGGATGAGGTGCTAGATCCAAAACTGTGCTGAAAGAAGATCCATTGAGCAGAGAGACCCAAGTGATTCAAAAGGTTCCAGACCACAGGATAAAGATCTGTAAGAGCTAGGCACAGTGGCACACATCTTTAATCCTAGCACTCAAAGGGTAGAGGCAGACAGATCACTGTAAGTTCAAGAGCATCCTGGTCTACATAGCAAGGAGGGAGGGAGCAAGAGAGGGAAGGAGGGAGGAAGGGATAGAGGAAGGAAGGGAGGGAGGAAAAGAAAAGATCTAAGGTGAACATTGCATTCCAGGGAGAAAGAAGAGGCTGTAGAGCCATGAAATACATCTGAGTGTATTTAAAGAACAATGTGTAGCTCCTGATCTGGTGGCACAGGCCTGCGATCCTGGCCACTCGGGAGAGTGGGGCTCAAGACCAACCTGAACTGCATATTGAAACTGTTTCTCAAAATGAAAAATAAAAAGGGGATTTGAGATATGATTCTGTGGTGGAGCACTTGACAAGCATTTGGGAGGTGCTGAGTTCTGTTTCCTATAATCCCAGAACTTGGAGATAGAAGCAGGAGGATAAGGAGTTGAAGACTAACCCCAGCTCTATAACAAGTTCCAGGCCAATCTGTCCCAAAAAAGTTATATGGATTGGAATATAGTTTAGCGTGTGGGTTTGGTATAGTAAGATAGAAAGGAGCTGAGTAGCCAAGGCTGGGAGGTAGGTGGAGGCTACCTCCCACTCAAAGCCTTTAAATCAGTAGCTTTCGAACTGTGGGTCGTGATCCCCTGGGGGATGAACGGCCTTTTCACAGGAGCTCTACATCAGATAGCCTGCATATCAGGTATTTACATTATGATTCATAACAGTCACAAAATTACAGTTATGAAGTAGTAACAAAATTGGATCTTGTGGATAAAGGGTCTCCACACCGTGAGGAACTGTATTAAAGGGTCTCGGCATTAGGAAGGCTGAGAAGCAATGGTTCTCAACTACGGCCTTCATAGTCTTGATTCCATTAGCTCTTCGACTTCGGCTCACTCCATTTCTTGCACACTCTCAGCTATGTCCAGTTGTGACTTCTTGCCTAGGTCTTCTCTCTTGCTGTTCCCTCTGTCAGGAAGAATTTCCCCCGGTTAGTTCATTCTCGTCTCCTTTGAGTCTTTGAGATTTCCCCTTACCCACCTACTTGAACTGAATAAGCACCAAGCTCTCGCTCCCCTGGGCCACTCTTTGTTTTCCTCCATGGCGCTTATCACTCCACCACACTACTTTTGTCAGACTATGATAATAAGGGTTTCTTAATATTTATTTACATATTCTCAACACCTAGAATTTTATCTGTCACACTGTCGGGCTCTCTTCTTCTAATTTACTGACTCAAGTTATCCATTCACTAGAAGTGTGATTAGACACACAGTGTGTGTACATGTCTGTGTATGTGTGTGTCTCTCTCTTTCTGTATATGTGTGTGTATGTATCTCTGTGTGTGTGAGAGACAGAGAGAGAGAGAGAGAGAGAGAGAGAGAGAGAGAGAGAGAGATGCTGATGATTAAACCCAAGGCTTCATATGTACTAGGCAAGTGCTCTATTACTGATCTACATCTTCAATCTGATACACAATTTCAAACAAGAAAATCAGGCTATGGAGACAGACTATGGCCTAGGGGGCAAAGGTCAGCAGAAGAGAAATGATTTAGGGAAACATGAAACAATCTAAGCAAGAGATGACAGTAACTTAGGCTAAGCCCTCAGTTACAGAGGTGGTCAGCAGAAATAAAAGTTAAGACTGATTTTAGAAGAGGGTGGTGGTGGCACATGCCTTTAGTCCCAACACTCAAAAGGCAGAGGCAGGATGATCTCTGTAGTTCAAGGCCAGCCTGGTCTACAAAGTTAATTCCAAGACAGCCACAACTATGTAGAGAAACTATCTGAAAACAAACAGACAGAAAGATTTTGCAGGCAGAAGAGATACAATTTGGTAATGAAGTAAACTTAGGAATAAAGGAGATGAGTGTCAAAGTGTCTCACAGGATGAGGCATCTTATCTCCAAATAGGGAAGACGATACTGGTATCAAAGTCAGAAGAGGGTGCTTGCTTTGGCAGCACACAAACTAAAACTGGAACAATATGGAGAATATTAGCATGGTTCATGCATGAGAATGAAGTTCAAATTCATGGTGGGTTTTTTTGTTTGTTTGTTTGGTTGGTTGGTTGGTTAGGTTTTTGTTTGTTTGTTTTTGTTTTGTTGTTGTTTGTTTTGTTCTGTTGTTTGTAGGGGAAGTGGAAAGGGTTTATTAAAACTTAGAGGTTGGAGTCCATCATGGAGGAAAGCCAGAGCAAGAGCTCAGGACAGGAAGTGTTCTGTATTTTAACAAAGAAAAACAGAGTCACATGCCTTTAGTTCCAGCATTGGGAAGGCTGTTCTCAGAACCTTGAGGTCAGGAACACGTTGTATAGGAATTATGGCTAGTTTATATGACCAGAGACCAGTTCACCCAAGATGGTTTTAGCACTTAATGTACTCTTAGAAATACTTTCACAAAATGGCATAACTATAGTTCAGTGGCCCACTACATTAAGTGATTTCAAGGTATATTTATATTATGTACCGTGGTTGTGAGGTCCAGTAGAAGTTCCAGCCTCTTAGGAAGTAGGAAATAGTTCCATAACATTAGTTAATCACTAATGCTCATAATCCTCAGAATCTCTGGCACTTGGGACCAGCTGAGCTCAAAGATGCTATCCAATGTGATACACCAAGTCCAGGTGAGGGTCCACACAGGCAACAGCTCCTGTTTTCTTTTCTGTTGTTCTTTGAGATATTCTCTTGTGGTCCAGGCTGTCTTAGAGATCTCTGCGAAGCTGATATGCTTAAGTTCCCGCTCTTGCTACCTCCAACTCCCAAGTGTTGGATATTACAGGCATGTGACAGACACCACATCTGACATTCCTAGTTCTTTTCTTCTGGAAGAAAGGCAAAATAGATATGGAG